>NC_063224.1:8355192-8658076 GCF_020740725.1 Corvus hawaiiensis
AAAGGTAGCATCACCCCCCTCCCACAATCAGTCAAATGTGACACTGGGTGACTCAATTTGCAACAAGAGGCTTGTGCTGGTTGGTTAAGAGTAGAGCAGAGCCATTATCTAGAACCCAGTCTGGAGAGTCTGATGGAAAGCTTTATGCCACCAAATCAGTGCTCTTCACAGAGTTCCTTTCCTAAGAGTTTCAGCAGAAAGACTGAAGGGTTAAACTGCTCATGGACTCTGAATGACCATGTTGTGGCCACAGACCATGTGAATGACCTTCTAAAATCCTCTGTGCTGGAGAAGGTGAAGTGCAATATCATGCTACAGAAAAACACAGTTACTACTGCAACCTTCCAGGCAGCAGCAAGAGCAGGGTATGAAATCTGTCCATACTGGCCCAGAACCATGGAATTTTCAGAAAAACACTCTTCTCATGCAACGTGAAAAACTCACAGACATAGCAGACAGTCAATATGAAGGCACATCAAATTAGGGTTCCTCCTTGCTTGTGGGTTACCACAAACATCTCTGCAGGCTGACACCTAACCTGGGGACTCCAATTTACTCTCCTGCTTTAAAGAACAGGAAGAACACAAAGATGCCCAAAGCCTGATAGCCAGGCTGGTGACAATGTGCAGAGAGAAACTGAAGCTTACTTTCTGCTCTTATCATTGCCATGCTGACTCTGTACAGAGGGAATAAAAACAAAGCAAGACTGCCTGAATGACCTTTCTCAGCAGCAGAGTTTAAACAAGACCAATTCTGAATGGCAAAAGACTCTGAAGTTGCCACTAGAGACGATCATTTTTCACAGTATACCCTTGCCTGAATGCAGCAACAGGAATAAATTCTGATGGAAGAAAAACTGACAGCTTTTGCCATTTAAATATATGCCTAAAGGCACCACTTAGAAGCGGGATTCTTAGGTTATGAACAAAAACCCCCTTTGGTTTTCTTCTCCCTCACAGCAAAATCCTACAGGAGCATCTCCCAGGTGGGGTGATGCTTACCTGAACAGACCCTGCTGTGCTCAACTCCACAGAGAACAGAGCAGATGGGAAAGTCTGCATTGGTACAGTCCCAAGTAGCAGCTTCAGAAGGCAAGTGTTTATTTTACCTCTTTCCTCTCCTTTGAGTTAAGGCTGGCTTCCCTGCTCGCTTCCTAACCTTGCACATTTGGTTGAGATGAAGGTGGGAAGCAGCAAGCACTTTTTTCAAACTCAGGAGCAACAAAGGATGGCTGAGGCATGAGCACATGAGCAGAGGGGCCAAAGTTACAGGTGATGGTGGTTTGTAACAGGAAAGATGACCTGGAGGTATTAACTCTCAGGGTTAAAGCACCACAAGGAATGATAGTGCACTTCAGAAGAGGACAGACACAACCTCTCAGTCCTCTGCGGGTGTGAGGCACACCCTGCAACTTGGGGAAGAAAACAGAAGTACACAGAGATGAAGTCACACAGCAAACTCAGAGGCAGAGCCAATGTGTATTGGCTCCTAGCAATGCCTGGCTACCACGGTCACCACCTCTTCACCTTGCACTTCTTTCCTTTGGATTGTACACTACCTGTATGTGCAGCTTGGCTGAAAAAGCCTGGCTGTGCTGTGGAAGTGCTGGTAACTCAGCTGTGTGTCTAATCCAGATCAGGGATTTTCCTTGCTGTGCCATGATTCCTTTGCTTTTTTAGCTTATCCAGTTGTAAGCCTCAGGGCTTGGAGGCCAGATAAGACAAATAACAAAGGGCACTTTTAGCTGCAGGGTTTCCCCCAGGCCTTCACCCTGCACGGCGAGGTGGCACCCAGAGCCACATGGAAAACCCAAGCTGGTTTGGGGCACACCAGCAGCAGGAGGCACAGATTTACTCTGCTTCCCCAAAGCAGCATTGTGCCTGGGCTGCTCAGCATCTCCACTGTTCTCCAGACATGCTGTCTTTGCCTCACGTCCTCCTCATCCACATCGTGCATCTGGTGATACAAAGGGTGCTGGGTCTGGTGTGCCCAGCTCTCCTCCACATCCCCAAGCCTATGGATCATGAAGTCAGGGTTTTCTATGTCCAGTTAAGCTACTAAAAAAAGAAAAGGCCCCGAGACACTGGGTAAGTCTGTTACGCCACACACAACCTGCTCACCATCAAATCCTCTTCAAGCAACTTCATCACTTGTTTCAACCTGCTGACATAATGATGAATGGCTGGCAGGAGGACGTTAAACATGGTTTCAGGCTGCTCTTGAGATGGTTGTGTGGGAACAGCTCACACCCCTCTCCTGAGCACACGCTGGGGCGAGTGCAGTCTGTACTACTCATTTCTGAGATCATGCAGCTACAGCAAGGGGAGCATCTTTGTTGCTGCCACATGTGTCTGCCTTAAAGGGGATATGAAAGCTGCTGGCTTTGTTTTACACTGGGACCCATGCCTTTCAGCCCCTTCCCACAGTTTTAAATACAGACAGCTGGAAGACCTTCTCCAAACTCTTTTTTCCTTGCTTCTTTCTTTGAGTTTAGGACAAGGTTAATCTGGTCCTCCCTGATTTTGCCAGATAATTTTCTGGAGATCCCAAGGATGACTATTAATTGAAGGGCTGGAGCATCACAAGGCTAATGAAGAGGTCCTTTTCCCAAAAAGCGTTTGATAGTCAGCAGAGAAAGCAAAAGCAAGAGACTACAGGAATCTCTTGGTGCTTCTTGCATTACATCCTCCCCTTTGTTGTTCATATTTAAAGCATGCAAAGCCCCATATATTTAATTGCCTGTATGTTGCTTGGTCTCCTGCATTGCAAGCAAGGCTATGTCATGAGAACTGCAGCACAGCACATCCTTACCCATCAATTTTGGGAAAAAGGGCTGGGCTGTGGTAAGCAGTAGACCGAGAGGAACATTGTTTTATTCCCTGTAGGACCTCCACATGCTTCCCTACCCCCACACCATTTAGAGGAAGCAGCAGGGAAAAAAGGAGCATATTGGACACTTCAGTTTTTGGTCTTTTTCATATCTGCAAATACAAGTTTCTTATTAAAAGATAAAGAAAAACCCTTTCATCCTCTACATCCCGACCTAATCTTTAAATACCCAGTGAAATATAAGTAATTGAGAGATGCCTTTAGCAGCTGTGGGCTCAGTCATCCCTTTCATGTACGTAGGCAGAAGATGACTAGGACTAAGGGTTGCTTAACTTAAAACTGGCATAGTGTGATCGCTGTGCCTGGCAATGAATATTAAAAGAAATGACAAGATTGACATTATCTAGCTGCACTGTAGCTTCTACTTTTTTTTCCATTTAAATGCTCCATTCCTCAGTTCTTACTGCAAGAATCTGAGTCAGGAAAATACAGCTCAGGCTGACAACTTCCAGAAGTGCCTGCTAAAGCCCAGCTCGTAGTGTGCCAAACTTAAGACACTTAAAAGAGCTCAGCTTACAAAGCAACACAATTTCCTGAGAACAAACATGAATAAAAACACTCCTTGTGTGTCATGTGCTGTGCACACGTTTGAGGTTTCAAAGAGGCACCCCTTGATTTCTTTTTCTAAATGTTGGGCAACGTTGCTAAGTCCTTCTTCACCTTCACAACCATTTCTGTTCTCTCCTAAGTGACTGCAGAGAGGCAGTAACGAACTGGAGCTCTCCCACATGCTCCAGGGACCACGTTAGCTACAGTTTCTGCTCCCAGCCATGACAGATGTTTTCCTGAATGTGTAGAATTCATTTTTTTCCCCTAAAGAAATGCCTTAAAAGCTGCTAAGTGGCTCTAACTGAATGAGTGGTGGTTAAACAAGGGCATAAGACAGAACAAGCAAGTTGCCAAAATGCTTTCTCTCTTTAAATAGGAGAAAGCACCAGTGCTTGCACAGACTTGCTCCAACGCCCAAATTGCTCACACCACGAATATGTACCTTATTTCTAGCTTCAGCTTTCAGCCACTGCTTACAGCTGCTTCTTGGTGGGCTGGGTTAAAGAGCACCTCCTTCAACTGAGAATTACATCCTTGTGCCGAAAACTACTGGCTAAGGTCAAGTCATGATTCCTCCTACCCCAAAAGCTGTACCGGTTAATCAGAGCTATCACATGATCCAAAAACTCATGTTATATTTTGTAGTGGAGGTGGGAGCTGTTTCCAAGCAACAGGGCTAAAACCTTGGGCTGCCCAAGGTCACAGAGGATATCTCTGCTGAGGAGCACACTTCTGCACTTCTGCAGCTGCTGCCTTGAACTCCA
Organism: Corvus hawaiiensis; assembly: GCF_020740725.1. Lineage (NCBI taxonomy): Eukaryota > Metazoa > Chordata > Aves > Passeriformes > Corvidae > Corvus > Corvus hawaiiensis. The sequence continues at coordinate 8,359,395 of NC_063224.1, forward strand.
CAGAAAGCATACAAAGCCTCCTGGGGGATCCCCTCATATGTTAAACATGGGCCAGCTGGTTCCTCTGCAGCTGTAGAACAAACCTAAGCATAGCTCTGCCATGGGCTGACAGCCCCACCTATTCTGCAGCAAGGATGAAGGCAGCAACAGCAGTGCTTGGGTCTCCATGGCAGAGATGTTTTCCTCCAGCTCGCTGGCTTTCCCCTCTCCACTATTCTAACCCCACAGTGATGCACAAGCATTGCTGCCAGGCTGGTCCCACACTGCCATCAAGCATTGCTCTGGACTCACCTCTTCAGGCTGCTCACAGTATCAATTTGATCATTACAACTCCATGAGGGGCAGGGACCCAATTCTTGCTACCTCTTTCCCCTCTCCCTGTCCTTCAAAGGAAAGAGACACTGCTATCAGTCAGCTAAGAGCAGTGTTTTCATCAGCAGATGTTCTCCTTGAGCATCTTGTCATCACAGTTTGTGCTCTTAAATCTTTCTGAATTTACAAGATGCTGCTGAAAGCTGGTGGTCAAGAGCTCGCACAGCAAAATCGAGCCCAGCGTGGCCACTTTGTTAAGTAGTTTGATTGTACATGGAAAAAGGTATAAAAGCCCTGCACAGGGCATAAACAAGCTGGCTGTACATAATGGACATTGTTAGGTGTCTGAATAGGTCACTGACTCAAAGGAAAGTTCAGCTCCACAATGCAGGTCTTGAGCTCTGAATACAAGTAGAAAGCATCCCTGTGCACTCACACCCCATGCATTCAGCGCAGCTGGATCTTTTTGTATTTCTCACTGTCCGTTTCCTCCTGAATTTCCCTAGTTTCCTTCCATTCGTATTATGAGCCTTTGTTCTTTCTCTGCCCTCTTCCTCCTTCTATTTTGAAGTGTACAGATGGAGTCTAAGGGTAGGGAAGCAAGCAGAGTCACAGCATACTAGAAAAACAACTTTCGCAGCTTAGTAAAAATAGGATAAACCAACTCTAGCACTGTATGGAAGCAGTGACCCCTGTTGCAAGAGACAGAACCCTGCCAAACTGCAGCTACAAAACTTTTGTTTGTTAAGAAGTTAAAAATAGGGTCCTTCCTAGAATTAATTTCATCCTAGCATTTGTTAGTTGTTCAACCCTTGCACATGAGGCTTTGCACCAGGACACTCATCATCCATCATGGTGGATGGACATGTAGTGATAGGACAAGGGAAAATGGCTCTAAACTGAAAGAAAGGAGGTTTAGATTAGTCCCAAAGAAGAAATCTCTCACTGTAAGGGTGGAAAGGCATTGGCACAGCTTGCCTTGAGAAATTGTGAATGTCCTATCTCTGAAAGTGTTCAAGGCCAGGTTGGATGGGGCATGGAGGAACCTGGGCTAGTGGAAGAAGGGGGGTGGCAGGGGGGTGGAATGAGATGATCCTTTTAAGATCCCTTCCAACTCAAACCATTCTAGGATTCTAAGAATGTTCTTCTTCCCATCAACAGGTCTTGAAGCATGACAAGCATTTGTGCAGTACAGTTCAACTTTGAATATGGCTTAATTGAGACATCCTGAGCAACAAATCCGAGTGTTCCTACAGTCTCCCAGCACAGGAGGAAGGTATTTGCACAGTGACAGCCTGGGTTTGGGTCTGACACCAACGGGCCTCTCCTTTGGACTCAGACAAGTCACAGATTGCCCACGAACAAGATGAATTCAGTGAGAGGCACCTGCTGTGAAGAACAAACCCAGAAGCGGGGTCACTGATGTACAGCTGAGAGGTAAAAGCTGAGAAAGGTTCTCACCTCTAAGGACAGAGCCAGGAAAGTGCTGAAAATACCTACAGAAGTTGTCTAGTTGTTACCAGTATCACTTTGTTCCAGGTTTCACAATTAGGAGCACCCCCCATTGAGATCCAAGACACCCTGTGATCTCAGGGGCTGTTCTGGGACCAGGATATGTCCTGCCCCAACAGAGCAATGCAGACAAGCTTCATATGCTTTCTACAAGTTTTCTACAGCCTTTCCTTCCAAATATTTTTCAAAGACAACCTGCATGCATTAAAACCATCATCAGGACTTCTGCAGCACTTGAGACTAGCAGAGCTGTCAGCTCTTTCAGGGATAATAATCACCTGTCAAAAATGCAGATCAGACTGGAGAAGAAATAAGGGTTAAAAGGAAAAGCATCAATAAGTACCTTGAGCTGGAGTCAAGGCAATCAAGAGACTGAATGCAGCTGCTTTGGTAAGTATCTTTTAATTCAACATGTTCCTCCTCTAGTGCAGGGGCCTTAGGGTGACTCCACAGTAGTTTTGTGCCTGTGGCTTTAAATTTGCTAATAAGTAGTCTATGCACTCATGCACATGATGGATGTGGGGGAGGGAGAAAAGAGAAAGATTTTAGATTACAGCAAAACCAGCATTTGTCACTTGCTTTAGTTGGTGTGAGAGGCAGATTCCAGGCTCTTGGACTAAGGAAGAATATTTTCTGTTCCATTCCTAATGTGCTTGGCTGCCTTATGTCAAAACCTGTTTTAAATCTATTAATGAAATTAGGCTGAGTCTACATAACTTCTTAATACTCCAGTGGAAAAAGGGCACTTTGGGCATATTTCCGAGAACAACAGGCATCCAAAATTCCCACCACTGTCACATGAAGCACCGCTCTCTGGCCAGCTTCCTCCTCAAACTGCACTTTCTCCCTGGAACATCACCCAAGTTGTTACTGGTTGCTTTATGGAGAACACAAGAACTTGATGAGATTTGCTTTTCTCTTTGTAGTGGCACCTCAGTACCGGCTCCTCCAGCATTGCTGCCATGTTGGCATTCAGGTTCATACGCAGTGGTGAGATCCCACTCAGACACATGGATCAGGTTTTGACACCCATCTGCTCTGAGGTCACAAGTGGATCTGCTCCAGCTAGTAAGGGTAATGGGAATGACAAGGAAGTCTTTTTGCTCCTGTGCTGCCCTGTGCCTGCTCTAAAGAGACCCACCCAGCACCACAACCATGCCCCCTCTCCTCAAGAGAGGATGAGCTGAAAGCCTTCAAGGACAGGAGCCACTGTTGGTAGAGATATGGTCTGTGCCTAGGAGAGAGCCTTTCTCCAGAGATCTGGAGAAGAGATGCCAAATGCTTCTTACAGAAAAATGAGAATTATTCCAGCACGTGAAAAGAAAGTCCTCTCCTCCAGAGTGTTAAGGCACTAGTAGATTACATTTTTTAAAAAACTAAGTTAAAGGACACAGCAACAGTTAATAAAATGGGCAGCAGTATTTTTTGGCAGAAGTAATTTAAGGCTAACCTCCTGTTCCATGAACAGTGGCAGCCTAAATGGGAAGGATCGCTGAGTCAGCTTTTGCTTTGGACTTTACAATGTGCTCTATGTTTTCCAGCAGGCTCTAATCTACTAGGGAAAGCTGAAGTGGGGGGAAGAGGGCAAACATAAGAGGTTTGAAGAAATGTGGAAAGAAATATATGGAATTCAAGTCTCTGTTTAATTAAAAAGCTGAAGAAAATGGTATCATTATGTCTCCGAATGAGTTCTGACTGCAAAGACCACAGGCACCAGCAGCTGCATGTATGTGACTCCAGAGATGCTGCGCTGGTACACGAACTATTTATTCTTGCAACTCTATGCAACAGCACATGATAATCCTAATAACCTAATATTAGGTTATCCTAATAGTAACCTTAACACACATACACACAGAACAGCTTTTAAAATAGGAGATAGTGCAAGTAAGCTGTTGTCCAAAGGGCCTGGTTTATCCAGGACCTTGCCTCTACCACTGCCCTAGAGCACACACCTAAGAGAAGAAAGTATAAAATGGTCCTTCCTTGGTCCATGTTTCCTGCCTTGAGAAAACAAGCTCTTTTTGGAAAGATTAAGTTCTTTAACTAAGAATGAAGTTCCTTCACAATTTAAATCTATCCATGTCTTCCATGACACTGGCTCCAGCACTCAGCTGTTGCAGGGCTGTTTCAGCATGTGATGCTGGCAGTCAGGCTAGTTTCAGCTAAGTGCACTGAAATAGCTCAGCAAAAAGATCCAACAACCATGGATGTGAGAGAAATAGGGGAACACAACAGCCAGTGGCCAGATCATCTGGCTGACGCGGCAGGAGCCTAAGCCTGAAAGAAGTGTCATGCAAAGGACCACGCTGTTAACAGTATCTTTTGCAAGTAGCCATGAAAAGCTTTTATATTTAAATAAAGGACTTGGCAGAGAAAAATCGCTTCCTCTCATTTACTCTCTCCACATTGAGTGAAACTTCAATTGAATTAAGAGACTGGGTTGCTATTCCCCTCCCTGTCCCCTGTAGCCTCTCAGTGGTGTTTGCTTTTTACATGAAGATAGTTATCCTAAATTTTTATAAGCTTGCTTTTCCTTTACCAACTAACCATGCTGAGGTACTCAAACTCTACAGGGCAGAGTGTACACAACTGCCATGCACACTAACTCACGACAGTGTGCTCCCAGGATGCTCCCTGATGCATCAGGTGCTGAGATCCCTCTGGCACAGTACAAAAGGGGAGTCCCCTCCTGCACAGCCCTACCTTGCCCAGAGGAGTCCCAGTTGTGCTGGGATGCTCTCTGCTACCCCTCATCAACAGCTATCCCTTTGTTTTGAAGGTTTCTTGTAGCAAGAGCTACATTCTATATTGGAACAGCCTGCAAAAATTAAATAAGGAGTTACTACTAGTTATGTTGTAGACAATACTTATTACAACCAGTTAATGTGAAAGCCAGAAAATATCCTACAGCCAGCTCCCCACCTTCACAGCAGCAGGGGAGGGAGCAGGGCTGCAGTGCCCAAAGTGTCAGACCTCTGCTCACTGCTGTGCAGCCAGCCTGGGAGCCTCAACAGGCACTGCCCAGCAAATCCCACTCAGAGAGAGCTGATTAGACCACGCACAGGAAAGCACAAAGCCAGCTCAGATCTGAAAGCAGCACAGATCATCCTGCACAAAGCTACGCTTTGGTAGCAAGCCCTCTGAGAACCGGCAGGTACACTCTGTGTGGAGCCAGCTCAGGAGTCCCCAGGCCTCTTACAATTTATTCACAAGCTGTGATGGGGAAGAGGCAACTGCACACGCCGGGACCCCAGTGTGTCTGCCTGTGTATTAGCTCCACACATGGCTCAAAGTCCTAAAGGGAGTGAAGGGATGAAAACAACACTTATTTTAAAAAGTTTCTCAGCCCTCAGCATGCCTTCTGGATGAGTGTTCAACTTGATTAGCTGATGAAGAACCACACAGCAGAAGTACTTGATACTCTCTGAACTGAAGCTCTAGAGATGATGACAACCTACCACATCCAACTCAGCAAGCCTTGAGCATTTCCCAGGAACAGGGTCTTCACCTCTTCCTCCACAGCAATCAATCCATAGGCGCCTAGGTTTCTGGGCAGCTGCTTTCTTTTTAGTTACATCACAAATCAAAGTAAATAAAAAAACTGTCAGGGGCCTCTTCCAAAGATTCAGCCTGAATCTCTCCCATTTTCAGCCCCACAGCCTGTGGGCCCAAGCAGACCCCATCCGTTATTTCTCCATCTGAAGCATATTATCACTTTGCAAAGCTCTTTCTTTTATTTTGCAGACCACTGAATTCCCCACGGCATTCAGTATAATCTCTGAGTTAATGCTTCAAGGCTCCCAGATTGTCACAGCAACAGCCTCGTTATATTGGTATCAATATTTAAAACCAAGAGGCCTCTTCCTCCCACATAATCTGCATTTCCAGGTTTATCACAAACAGTAAAAAATTCATGCATGTATGTTTGGCTCAAGGTGCACATAAGAAAGCAGATTCACTCATGCATCAGCCAGACAGCTGACATCCCTCCTGACATTTATCTCCATGGATGAGGAAAGATGAATCACCCACAGCTATACAGCTCAGGAGTTTGCCCTTGGTCAAACCAGTAAATGACATAAATCAGCCACTGTGCATCCTCAAATTCAGAGACAGGCACCTAGAGAGACCTGGAGAGCAAGAGGGGCAGCAGCAATCTCTTCCACATGAAACAGGCATAAACACAACCACGTCCTAGTGACACCTAAATAAAACCCACAAAAGCAGAGCTCAAGAAATTTGCTGTATTCTGGGAAGTTCTGGCATATTTGTAACTGTTTCAAATTATTTGTTCAACAATTAGTTGCCACTGTTAATTAAGCTCAAAGAAAGGGAGGATTATTCAATTTTTGAGGTCTTATACTCAAAATTAGATACAATTTTTTACCAGAGAGGCCAGACAAAGGCCACTGCTTTGGCACAGGGGTGGCTGGGGAGAAGTGTGCCATGCAGGAGCTGAGGCAGATGAACTCTTGAGCATTTCTGGCCTTCAGCTCTAGCAGCCAGGCAGTAGACTAAGGAGCTAGTTTGCAGGCCTGCCATGTTAGGTGTGCCCAGGTTCAGAGAGGGTTTTGGAGTTTTTGTCTTTTTTTTTGGTCTTATTGGAAACCTTTTTTTCATGCACAATCAGACTTTTAACCTAAAAGCAGCAGTATTTAGCCCAGCAGTCACAAAGGCAACATGGGAAGCAAGTGCTACAAGAAGGGCAATCCAGAACCTCAGGGCCAGCCTCAGATCTGGGAAATTGCATCTGTCAGTCTTCCCAGACAACCTCAGGCACACCAGCCTGTGGGTGCCTTCACTTCTCCATTTAACAGCCAGGATGAATGAAGACAATAACCACAGCACAGTGATAAGGACCAGGCAAAGGGCATTTCCAGGGGGTACATTAACAGGACAGTTGATCCCAAACATTTTCACCCATTCCAAATCACCAGGTTTTGGTACCTTCAGCACACATCACAAGCCCACTGGTTCTGGCTCAAATTGCCTAGAAAATGGTGCTAAAGCCTGGAGTCCCTCCTGCAAAGCACAGCTCCTGACAAAGAAAGAATACTGAAGGTTTGCATTTTCTCATTGTTACTCAAAAAAAATAGCAGCAGCAAGAGGCCAGGGTGGGCTCATAAAGGCGCTGTGTTCCAACACAGCTGTACATGCTGCCCAAAGCTGCTTCAGGCTGAGATGTTTGTGATGGTTTAGTCTGCCAGTGTGGACAAAACCAGATGGCACTCAAAGCCTTCCTTTTATTTCAAGAACAGATCTGACTCCAAATAATCTAGTGTGACACCTGCCACTGAGTCACATGCTTGTTAAAGACTACTTCAGTAGCTAAGGACAAAGCAGCACAAATACCTGCTGACCTGGCACAACATGAGCAGGGCAGGATGTGGAGCAGGAAGGTATCAAAGCTAACCAGAGGATCCCTGTGCCATGCAGAGACAGGAAAGCACTTCTTGTAACAGCAATGCTACCTAATTCCCATCCAGCCTGCCTAGTGCTAAAGAAAGGAGGCAGCAGGAAACTTTTTTTCCAGGAGACATTTGTTTGTAACAAAGGAAGTAGAAGACAGACAGTGTAGTGTCCCTCTGCAGATATGACCAACAACCTCTCACTAATATTCACCAATAAACTTTTATTTCCAAAGGCTTTGAGAAAAGTCAGGATGAAAAACCCCTCCCCATTTGTTTGAGGGCAGGTATTCTATCCCCATAAAAATCCAAACCCTGCCCTGCAATCACAACACTGACCAGGGGAAAAGTTGCTAAGTACCCTGACTGTCCCACAGGACCTGTAAAGCTGCCACTATACTACTCCTTCAAAAGATTCTTAAGCATCCTTGTTAAACACAACAGCCATGAAGCCATGAAGTGAGGATGGAGACAGCTATCCTGTACAGTCTTCAAAGTCAGCTCAAAGCACATGACCTGTTTTGTGCTGATCTGCTTGCAGAGGCCATGTAATTCTTGAGAAGTGTTTTTATTTCTAAAATAAATGCTACACACTCTTCTTTGACTTAGGGAAGTAGAAGTAAGTCCCTCCCAATGCAAATAGCCAATCAGTGCTGGCGAGGCTCAAAAATGCACGCGTGTGAGTGGGAAAGGAAACGGAGAGCCTTTCCAGCTTTCCAAAGGGTTATTGCAAACAGCAGGGAGGGAGAAGGGATTTCACACATTAGGAAAAACACCACGATGGTGCTTGTCCTTAAAGCAGACGCTACACAGAAGGCCCTGGGTTGCACTGGCTGTTTAGCACTTCTCTAATACCAAACATTAGAAAGAACCCCTTGTCACAGGGTGCACGTTGCAGCACTCAGTGTGCAGAGTGCTGTACAAACCACTGCTGAACCACCTTCATATTTTTCTGGCCTAAACAACTTTGCTGTGCATCATCCAGAACCTACGGCAAAGCCAAGGACATCCCCGCATTCCAGTCTCCAGAGAGTTAGAGATATCTCATATACCAGCTGCTTCCTCAGCCTCCCTGCAATGGGAAATATGCAGGTCACAGATGAAGAGACAGACATGCTGCATCCCAGTCACAGTATAAGGAAACGACCATGCTGGAAAATGATTCTTTCAGTGTTCTCCCAAAAAAGTTTAATAATCTCATCTTTCACACGCTTACACCTCTGCTGGGTTTTTGCAGAGTTTCCCTGTGCAAGCCATACTGGCAGGGACACAGCTCCAGAGGAGTCAGGAAGGTTATCCTGCCTCTAGCAGAGGAGTGGGGGTGGGAGGAGATGAAGCCCAAGCCGGCTGAATTCCCACAGGCTTTGCATTATGAAAGCCATGAGCAGCAATCAGCCAGCTTTCACGGGTTCTCTTTAACCCCCTCCTTGCTGCTAAACAAGCATCTGAACTGACCTCTGAATAGCAAACACATTCTGGTGACACACAGCATACACATACTCAACCTCAAGGCAAAGCAGGCAAGCATCTAAAAAACAGACATTTGCTTTCTTTCAGTATTTTCCAAGAGGTGCAAGTTTCCTCTTAGTTGCATTCATGGGTGCTGCAACCAGACCTGCTCTCAAGCCTGCAGCTTAAGGGGAAAAAAAAAAGTGTTACAATCCAACCCTGCACATGCCCAGGACTTGTTACTCCAAGAAATGCCATCATTGTTCTCCAGCCAGGCAGTTGGGTGATGAACAGGCGTCACTATTGTCCACTGGCTGCCTGGAGGCTTTTAGTAACAGCACTGAAGTATGAGCTCTTGAAAGGGTATCAAAGCTTTTGCACAAGGTCAGATCAGACTCATATATATCCTCTATTATTTGCTGATAATCGTAGAATCCCAGAATGGTTTGGGTTGGAAGGGATCTTAAAAGGATCATCTCATTCCACCCCCCTGCCATGGGCAGGGACACCTTCCACTAGACCAGGTTGCTCCAAGCCCCATCCAACCCGGCCATGAACACTCCCAGGGATGGGGCAGCCACAGCTTCTCTGGGCAGCCAGTGCCAAGGCCTCACCACCCTCATGGGCAAGAATCAATAGTAGATGCTATGAGAAGAGATGGCATAAAATACATCTTCCCCTGGGATTCCCAGAAAAAAGGACTGGTCTCCAACAGAAATGTCAAATAAATCTGTTCCCTCCCCTCTCTGCCTCAGCGGCTACAAGAGCATGTCACACATGTCCTTGCACACCCGGAGGGACATCTGCTGCCAACACAGCACTGGTTATCTGCCTCTGCAGAGGGTCCCTCTGTACAGCAACTGCCTCAAGGACCACGCGTGCTCTGAAAAGCACAACGGCAAGGGCTCCGGGGCAAAGACGACTGGGCTGTAACCCAACACATTAGTAAGGCTTTGAAACTCCTTGGATAGGGAAACAAAGTACTCCATGGCTTGGCAGACTGGATTAGAGCACCCTGGAGAGCCTGAGACAGACTGGAGCTTGTTTAAGGTGCCCTTTCAGCTCAGACTGTGTACCAGTTCACTTGAGGCTCAGAGTTTCTGCAGGAATAAGAGCAGTGCAAAAAATGGGGGGCTCTGCCACCCCCACACCAGGACAGCAACAGCTGAAGTGAATCCCAGCCATCCTAACCATCCTCATGGCAGAGGAAATCCCCATGGGCCAGGCAGACACTTGCTCAGCCTCTGCTGGTCTTTTTCTGGAATCAAACAAAAGAGCAGTGGCAGAGACTGGTGCCAGCTGAGGAGGTTGCAGCTCTGAAGAGAGACCAAGCACCCTTCAAGAGTTCAGAGTCACACCAACACCTCCTTTCAGGCAGGAAGGGAGAAAGCTGGCATTTTAGTTGGTAACCAACCCTAATTGCTTGACTTCACATCTTGATATCAATCCAGCCAGCCTGAGCATGCTCGTTTTCTACTCACAGTCCTGCACAAGGCTGACAACATAGCACGCAGATCAAAGTTTTGGCTAACAAATGTGCTGGAAAATACTGGTGTGCTGATTTTCCATGAATGAGGCCACTAGTATGAGATTTTCCATGAATGAAGCCACTACTGTGTGAAAAGCCTGGGGCAATAGGACTGCCTGAGAGCAGGGAGCATCACTCTACTCTGACTGCCACTCCAGCCTTACTTACTTGGTTCATATTTCATGAAGAATGATTCAGCTGAACTTGCTCCTTGACATGAGAAAAAGGGAGGAACACAAGTGTGGGAAAGCAAGAGGATGTAACATAAGCATCTGGTATGGGGGAGACACTCAAGGGACATGGTACAGCTCAGTTAATATGCAAAGAAGCACTATAAAAGCAAAATAAAACTGAATTGGAAACAAATCTTCTTGGTAGACACACCCCCAAGGCATGGCACAGCTGGGAACAGGAGCTCTTAGCATCCACCTTCAATCCTAGGCTTTATCCATAAAGCAAGGCTGCCCTTCTCACCTCTCACTCCAACCAGAGCAAGTCCAACATGGGAAGATCCTAGGGCTTCCCTTCACAACTTTGCAAGGGGTCTGGAATAAAAATACAGCTGGCTTCATTCCCCATTAGCAGTTAATTTCCTCAATCATTTTCACAGAGGGAGAAAGAGAAATGCTCACGATCCAAGAGATGAAAGCATATGAAAATAAGCCTCATAAAACCTGTACTGCCCTAAGGGAAAACTGCCCCACAACTTTCATTGGGGAATTATCAAAGGCCTCAGACTAGTGGGGGGTTGTTTTTATTTTATAAGACAGATGCTTTAGAGAAGTAAGTCCTCAAATAGCTGAGATTCCATTCTGCTGAACCTCCAACTAGACTAGAAAAAGAAACAGCTGATCCCACTTAGTCCAGCCCAGGGATCCAGCTTAGCCACATCAAGACAGAGGACTGGAGTAAGGCATGGAGCTGTATAGGCACTGCTAAACTTCTTTCCAATAAGATGCCATTGGCCCAAAGAAAGGCAACCACACGCGTGGTAGCACGGCCACAGGAAAGCACAGCACGGAGCTAAAGAATCTCATTCATTTCTGTTGCAAAACAGAGGCTGGGGTAGGAGGCATTGACTCATTTGGCCTGAGAAAAAGAAAGAACTGCTCCTGAGAGACTAGTTTAAAACAAGGATGTTAAGTGCATGTTTTGCTTTGAGTCTGGGAGAGCGAGTATGAAACTTCCCACACTCAGAGCTCTGTTTCTTATCAAAATAGGTTTAACATAAGCTCAAAAGAAAGAACTTTTTAGAAAAGGGGCAAAGTCCAAAAATGGCAGAGCTCACCCACCCATAGCTAAGGCTCAGAGGTGACTGCAGCCCTGGATAAGCTGCAGTCAGGTCCCTAGCACAGGATCCAGTGGCAGTGTGGCCATGGCTCACAGCTCAGACAGCCAGACTCGGCTCCTCAGCCAGGCTGTGCAAGCCCTGCGGGTGCCCTCGGTGCTGCCAACGTGCACTGGCCGAGATGGACACCCTCAGTGCTGCGGGCTCTCATTTCATTTGGCACTGACTTCAAGAGGGAAGGCAGATGCTCAGAGGATGAGGTGTTTCACATGATTTACAACTGTGCAGCAATCAGCATCTTACGTACTATGGCTGATGAAAACACTTCAACACTGACCAGATCACTTTTCCCAAAAACAAACTTCCCCTTCCTGACACATACAAACACCTTTCCACACTCATCCCTACAGAGGAATTAATTTCAGTTCCACTAGCAAATAAAACCAAGATATTCCAAAAAGTCACATAACCTTGTTACCACATTGACTCAAGGAGTGGATACATGTAAAACAGAAGACAGGCACTAACAATGAATAATTAAAGATAATAACAACATGGGATCTAAGACCCGAAGAGAAATTATTCCCTTGGAACAGCTATTGCCACATTTAATCTTTCACAACCAAACCATATGAATAGGAAACAAGTAAAACTAGCTCTAGGGCACAGAGTATTATTGCCCTTAGCTGGTTCATCGTGTTCACAGAAAAGTATGTCGTGTGCTACTACACCCAGACGTTTGGCTGTGGTGCAAGGGGCTGGATCTCTCCGTCCGGGAGAACAGCACTCTCTGGAGCACAGTAAGGGAAGAGCAAGAGAAAGATGGGAAGCTTTGAATTCACTAGGAAGAGCAGAACTATTCAAGGGCTTAAGAGACTACTGAAAAAAACCCCACCTCCAGCTCCCCCAAACGTCTTGATTACCTGCTTTATTGGCATTCTAACTCATCCTGTACAAGAATAATGTCCAAGAGTTTTAGCTAAATAATTGTTTGCAGTTGATGCTGAGCTGAAGACTGTAAATTCCTGCTTTCTGAGGAATAAAAGCCCATGGGTTTGCTATGAAATGAAATTGCTCCCTGGAGGCATGCATGTACTGCAGCACTTGCTCTGGATCATCTGAAGATTCCAGAAACTGAGAGCCTGTGCCTGTCTCACCAGTGTCCACATATGATCTCAAGTAACTAGTTTTGGTCATGATAGCAAAGTGATCCAGCCAACTCATGCAGAAAGAGCATCTTTTGCAAGAAAAAGCTTTGGACGTTAAGTAGTTCCTAGGAGGGGCCAGACTGGAGTGGTAGGTTGGCTTAGAAATTACAGTAACATGTCAGGATGCTGCAAACAGGCACCAGGTTCTCCCACCATGCTTTTCACACCATTTAATAGTCAGTCCATGCGAACTGCTCTGCTGTAGGCTCTGGGAGGAAGGCATCCATCATGAACAGGCTAGAGTTTATCTGGCTTTCTTTGTTCAGGGCAACTATGTGTCTCAGGGTCAGAACTTTCCTGCAGTGCTTTTTCCTGCTGAGTCTTGTACTGAGGTCCAAACCCTTGCAGTCCCAATGCAGCCTGGGGGTCGGCAAGCACAGCACCTCCTGAACTCTGTGGGAGCAGTGCCTGCTTGCTTCAAAGGCAAATTGTACCCCTGTGTTTATACCAGCCTACAAGGCATGAAAAGGCCTAGGAGGTCACACATCCACCACTGTAATTTCAGGCAGGATCAAACAGAAAAGCAACAGCTGGGCTGAGTGAGCAAGTCCACATTTAATTACAAATGGTTTCAGTAATAAGCAAAAGCAAGAACAAAGCCAGTGAAAAACCTCTCTTTTTCTTCCTGGCTCCTGTTCAGGCTGTGTAGAAACAGCTGCCTAGAGGAGAATCTCAAATAAGATCCACCAACTAAATTTTTTCCATTGTCAGGACCGCTACAGCAGCACTGTTCCCCGTGCAATGCCGCCGTGCTTTGACAAGCACCAAGGACCGACAGGCAGATCGCAGCTGCTCTCACTGCAGGCCTGGGTCAGTGCAGGGCTTTCCCAGCCTGGAGCTCAACCCCCTGTCGTGTCTCACAAGTACAAGCACAGAACCATTTTGCAGTAAGCTGCTTGGAGGATTTCATTTGCTTTAACATCCTCTGAATATGAAATGCTGGTTGTACAATGGGATTACTAGCGCAGAGATGATGGGCCCTGCTCACAGGTCCCGCTTGGCCTGGTGACAGAGCAAAAAACATCTCTTGGAGTACCAGAATGACCACTGATCCCTCCATCAGGTCATGCATTTCATTTACAGCCAGGAGCTCCTCTTTCCCCAAAAGGTCCTGAAGCAGTGGTTAAAGATAAGAAATGAGCCCTAAAACACACGGACAAGAAGGCTTAGCCGGGATGGCTAAGGCTTTTTGGATGCTGGGGGCCTTCCACTCATTTATTGGGGCAGTAAGTGAGAAGGGATCAGTGGGACCCTCACCATATCTGATACCTCTGACAGCATCAGCAAGAGCCTAACAGAACCCAAGAGCACAACAGAAACAACTGGAACAGAGTATCACAACCCCAAACCACTCCAACAAACTGGTATCTGCTGCTGACAGAACACTGCCTAGCTGTGTGTCACTGGGGGACACGATGGGAATAATGTGAAGGCTGGGAAGCCATCACATCCCTGGGAACCAAGGGCTTATGACCTTTCTAGCAAAGCCTGCTGAGAGAACTGGGTGGGTTGTTTTGTACTCCTGGCTTTAATTACAGCCAAGTGTTTAAGTCATTCTCCTCCAACCACCCCCATGTCCCTCACAAGCACAAATCTAGCTTTTTATAGCACATCCGGTATGGATGTAAAACACATTCAGGAAATGCACTTTCAGCCCCAAACATCCCCTCCCCTGGACCAGTTAGTTTGCAAGGGTTTGTAACATGGAGACGTGGAGCCGGATGTTTGGTTTTGTGCCCATTGCTTTTCTGGATTACTTCTGTCTGTTTAGAGAAGGGAAATTAAATAAATGCAGGGTAGGCTGGCTGCATTCAGAAATAATACATGCTGCTTGCAAGGTGAAGAAAGAAAAGCCAGATGGAGAGGCCACTCTTAGTTGCTCAAATTCCCTGCACAGAGGGCAAGGCTTTTTTTTTTTTTTTAAATAGCTGACAAAGCTCCTGGGGGCTGACAATGGCTTACAGCACAGTGGGTGTCCATAGGCACAGCTAGAATCCCAAAATCACATTTTTCACTGCCTTGTGGCAATAGACTGGAGCTCTCCCATAATGCAAAAGGGAAAAATGTACCCTCTCCCCAAAAACTTCTATTTTAAGTAGAGAAAAGGTACCTGCAAAGAACTGTCAGGCTATGCCAGGCTCTGTCAGTCCCCAAGCACTGCTCTGGCATGTCCCCAAGGCTTGTGGCTTTTTGCTCCAGAGCAGCAGGGTCTGGACAGCTTGGCTCAAGTCTAAAATCTGATCTTTGTAATTTGCTTAACATAAGGGGCTTGCCTCTGGCTTTAAGGAATACCACAAGCCTGCTAGTAATTTTCTCACCTGAAAATGCCCTGGCTGGCTTCCCAGCTGGAAGTATCTTCCTAAGCCCAAAGGCAAGCATGTTTTCTGGCAGTCTCAGGGATCAGTCTCGGATACTAGTCCAAGACTCCCTGGAGCACTCTCAGAGCAGAGGGCCCATGCTGGCCAGATTGCCCCAGAGAACCTCCTACTAAAGCCTCAAAAGAACTGGGCTGTTCCACACATCTACCCAAACACCACTGCTGTTCCTCTGCCATAGGATCCCTGTGCAAAGCCAGGATGCACTGTAGGAGGTTGTGAAAGGGAAGGCATTTGGGGCTGTGCTGGATCGGGGTTTGGTGTTCTCAAGAAAGGCAAGACATACAAGCCTTTTCCCCAGCCCTCTCCACAGCCAGGTCACCTCATGTCCTGGGCAAGCAACTGTCAGTAGGACATCACACATCAGCAAGCTGAAAGATGACCTAATTAAGCTGCTTCCAAAATAATCACACTGAAGGAAAGTTAAAGAAGTCCTTGAACTCATTATTTCTTATATTCATTTTTAGTCCATGTTTTTCCGTATTTGATGTGAATTCTTCAGTTATCTGCAACATTAACTCTAACTGGGCTCTGGCTATTACTCCTGAGCAATCTAAGCTCCAGAAAAGGCAACCATGCCCCTTGGTAATGCCCAGGTTGCACAGGCCCACTGGCCACCCAGCTCCTCCCCTGGGCCTGATCTCTGCAGAACTGGAAGGTGAATAGCCCCTGGAGCTTTCCCAGTGGGCTGCCAAACCTGCCTGCACTCAGAGCAGCAGGGCAACTGCTGGGGAAACTGGCAGGCAGGTTTGAAGACATGGGACCACCAGCAGTGTGCACGATGAGGAGCTGCCCCAGCTTCAGCTGCCACTCGAACAAACTCTGACCACCAAAACTGTACAAAGAATGCCAGCCCAACCCAAGGCAAGTTTTTCAGCACAAAACCCTGCACACACAACACTTAGGTTACAATTAATGAGCTCTGCAGGGACGAACCCTTGCGCAGGGTGAACAAGAGCATGAAGACTATGCTCATCTATGCCTTCATTCAGCTCAGAGAACAGCAGCTGTCAAGGGTCACGCACACACACACATACTATGCTTTCACCACCCTGAGCTAAGCACAAGCTATGCAACACTTAGCTGGAAAAATGAGTGACAATCCAGCTGCAGCAACTGAATAACAGCATATCTGGGAAAGGCAGCCTTAACTCACACTGGAGAATTGCTCTAAGCAGATGAGAAGGACAATGTATTTATTTGATGGGTATTGTTTCTATGTGATCAAATCATATGCAGCTTATGTCTTTCAAATATAAATGCAAACAACTGACTTAAATAAAATCATCACTGGAACACAGAAGCATCTCCTCTATTCCTAAGAAGCTGGTGATCTCCCAAGCTCATCAAGAGCCAGAGTGGCATGTCAGATGCACAGGGGACCCGACCTCCTTGTATCTTTTGACAAGCATTATGATAATCTCAGAATTAGGTGTTAGAGTTTGAACAGGAAGTGACAAATCCACATCAAAATGATATTAGAGAACATCAAAGAGGCAAAAACATCTCTCATTCAAATGCTCACCCAAAGGCTTCTTAGGAAGCCACAGCCCAGCCTGACATGGCTTTTTACAGCCCTGAGGAGCACCTGTCAAAGGAATGCAGGCAATCTCAGGCATGTTCCTTGGCTACCTGCAGTTTCATCAGGCTGCTCGAGACATTCAAACCACTGTTTCCTTACTAGGAGGAATGATTTATGAGGATTAAGAAATTTGAGCCTGAATCTATGAAGTGAGTCACTGGAACTCAAGGGTTCCTTCCCTCCAGCCCAAACCATCACACCTTCCAGGCCTAGTCTTGCTCCCACTGAAACCCTGCAGAAAACAAACACCCATTAAATACTTCAGAGCCTGTACTATTGGCTTGAGTGCCATCTTTCTCACTAAAGGCCCATACCCGGGCATGGAAATCCCATACTCACCCCGAGACTGTTGGCAAGGAAGCTGGAGCTGCTGACTGCAGTTTCTCTTGCTGCTTCAGAAAAGATTTCGCTTCTTTTGAGTTTGAGTCCACTTCTTTAGTCACTCTGTTGGAGGAAAAGAGATAAACCAGAGGGTAAGAAAGAGCTGTACTCAACAGTAAAATCAAAGATCCATCAAGGAAACACAGAGAACAGGTATAAGAGTCCCCACATCCCCCACACAGAGATCACCAGTTGCAAGCTGAAGAACAGACATCTTGTTAAGATTTCATTCCAGTGACAAACCCTCTATATTCATGGCAGGAAAAAGGAAAAGAGTAGCTGATTAGAGCTGGGGGAGGAGGGGATTTTTTTCCTTCCAACAAACTGGAATGCTTATTCATTCAAATAGGCCTGTCTCACTAGCAGCTACTAAATGCTCTCCTCAGGTCACTGTGGGCAATTCCAGGCTCTTAATTGGGCTCTGGATTTTCTCATTTGTTGGTCAGTGAGGCAGCTCTTCTGCCACCCACGTCTTGCAGCCCACGGCACACAGGCTTGGCAACATCTGCAACCCAAACCAGAGCATGGAAACCAGCTCTGGGAATGGGGAACAGGAGAGAAAGCTCTGACAAGGCAGAATGCAGAAGTTTACTCTCATTTTCTAGTTAATTTTTGTTTGAGGCCCCGAGGGTGCAAAATATTGAACTTCAAAAAATTATAAATCAATATGGCATCTACAGCAGGGAATGAATTATAAACATGAGGAAGAATCTCTAGAAAACCACTCAATAATTAATTGTTAGAAAACCCCAGCTACTTTAACCCTCTCATTTACCATGACCTGCCTCCAGCAACACGCTTTTCACGCTCTCAGTAGCTCTTAATGAGGTTGCCCTGATTTGCCAAGCTAACAATTTTGCTCCCATGGAGCACAAGCCTGTGAGCCTCTCCAGGGCCCTGCAGCTCTTTGGGCACAGAGCCTGACCCACAGCTCAGTCAGCACAGAAGAAACAATCCTCCATTTCACCCTCCTGCAGCCTGGGCCTCTGGCTACATCTGTTCCAGCAAGGGTGTGCAGGTTCATCCCTGGTCTAGAGCATATGCTGATGAGAGGCTGAAAGCCTGGCTGGTCATGAGATCTTCTCCAGCTACAAGTCAGGCTAATCACTGCTTGCTTCCCACCAACCTGACCCCACAACTTCATGTGAGAACTGGCTAATAGTCATGGAGAAACCGCAGGAGCTGCAGCCCCAGACGGGTTCTGCTGGGCTGGCATCACGAAAGTGACACGGAGTTATCTGTTAACCCTGGAGGCACTGATGTCCTGAAATCTCATTTGCACACAACTAGTGCATCCATGTCTCCATCCTGACAGTGAATCAACGTCTGAAACTTCCTTCCTCCTTCTCCACAGACTGCAAGTGCAGTGGAAAAGGCACAAGAATAAATGCCTGTGCTGTACAACTGCTCAGCCTTGTTCTGCCAGCGCAGGAGGAGATTAACCCCATTTCCCCCCTGCATTGTCACATGCCTTTCAAACCATGGCAGTCATGCGGATAGAGACAAATCCCACACTATGAATATTTAGAAGTGTTTGCTGATCAGACTGGTAAGGGAAGGGGTGGGAAAAAGGGAAAAGCAGTTTAGGGAGAAAAAAAAGCCTTGCTACAGCATCATCACAATTTAGAACACCCCAAACACACCATCCAGCCACAGCCCTTGGCAACGGTGGTCACATCATGCAGCAGTCATACACCAAAGGTTACCCGACGTCCATGGATTTCATTTGACAGGATAAACTTGGTGTCTTCATGCAGTAGTAAGACAGAATTCCCCTCAACCATGAGGCTGAGTTCAGATCAATGCAATCACACAGTCTAGTTTCAAATGCAGCATCTGAACAGCCAGCTCTGACCCATGCCAAGCTGAGAAGCAGGACCCTCTCTTGTGCACTCTGCAGGCTCCTGGCAGGGTCCCTCTCCTCTTGTCATCCCCTGCACTGCTGTGCCATTAGAGTGCACCCCTGGCATGCAAGGGAGCACATGAGCCACAGAGAGAAACATCAGGCAACCTGGAGTGTGCAGGAATCCAAGAAGTGTAGCACAGTAACCACGTGCCCTGGAAAAAAAAACCCAACTCTCCACTGGTCTCAATACAGCCATGAGACCTGCTCCTGGATTGGATCCCAGCTGTTGAACCCTGCACGTTTCTGGGCCTTGAAGAGTGTAGGACCAAGAGGAGGCAGGGGCTGGGAAAGGAGGCAGAGGTCACTGAAAGCATGCCTTCCCACAGGCTCTGCTAAGAGACAACAGCCCAGCTCAGCTCCCACAAAACTACAGGAATCTGGCAGTTAAGTAGCTTACAGGATCTGGACACACAATGGCGAGCAACTCTTCAAAGCCAGGGAAAGAGCTGGGATCACAGCACTGGGCCTTTGGCCTTAACCTGAGTATCTTCAGCCTTCTCCAACACAGGGATAAAACTGACTGATGTCTCCCCTACCAGCTGAGGAAAAGAAAGGCACAAGGCTAAAATGAAAAACAGCTCTTGGGATCTTCACTCCGACAGAGACAGCACACTCTTGGTTGGACCAGCACTACAAGCCACAGCTCTTGGAACAGGCAGATACTCAATCCCAGAAAGGGCGAGAAAGCAGAAACCTCTGCCTGCTGAGGACCCGTATCATGAAGCACATGATGCACAGGGAGAGTCTGGCACAGGCCTTCAATGACAGACACTTCAGCTACCGAGGGGCACAAGAAAGGTTGCCACCAAGGGCTTAGTTATGCTTTGATTCTCCCACCCTCTTCCACCTCAAGGTACCAGTAACAATGGCTGGGCACAAAATACAACACTTAGTTCCATTTTCTTTGCTCTCTTTGGCCTGCCAGCAGCTGCTCTAACATATATTTTTGGAGTTGTCCGCTGCAGAAATTCAGCTGCAAAGCTGCATGCAACCTGTTCCACCAGGACTGCCCAGCTGGGGACAGAGGAATGCGACAGAAATGTAATTAAAAGTGACCTTTCAAGGCAATTCCATCATAAGACCCACTTACTGCCTCAAACTGAAACAAAAGCTGCTCTGAGGCAGGCTGCTGCTAGGCTGATGCCAGCAGCAACTCCTGCACCACTCCAACAGGAATGACAGAAGAGTATTAAAAGAGCTTTACAAGGTATTAATTCAGGTTATGCACATTTCAACCTTTCCCAGATCTCAGGCCAGGAAGGAAAAAGAAATCCTCTGGTCTGCATTACTATGGGAGACAATAACTCTCTCCATGTAGAAACCAAAACAATTCTTATTCTTCATGGGTAGAAATGGCAGTCATTAATCCAGTCGGAAGAAATCACAGTCATTACTAAGGAAAATTACAAGACCTCTCACTTTTAAATACTTGATAAATAACTATTTGCCTGACTGTTTACTGGGATTCTATTCACACATTGTAATCCAGGAATAAACATGAAAATAAGTATATTGTCAGCAATAAAACAAGTAGCTAGTGTCTCGCCCACTTGCAGCCCCTGTAATTCACACACAAAACTGCTCACTCTCATCACTTTACCGCAGAGATTTCATTACACTGCTATGCTATTAAATTGCATAATAAGACTTCCAAAACACAGAACAGTTATTAATTTTTTGGACCATGCCGGAGCCTGGTAGCACAGATGATGCTACTGTACAGCGTGTTGTGCAACTGTAAAATAGAAATGTCTTCCATATTTAGAAGTTATTATAAGGAAAACACACTGGAAACTGGGTCACTAAGTGCCTCAAGTACTTACAGATGTCCTTCTTAAGACCCTTCATCTCTGAACCAAGCTCAAAGTGGTACCCAAGCATTTAGGCATAGCCATACCCACCCAGCCTGCTGGTTTGGTGCCCAGTGGTGGGTATGTTAGTTCCAACTTCCACTGAAGAACTTATCACCCTTCCTTTTACAGTTATCAACTGAAATGCTACAACCTACATGCATGGAAAAGGCCCCAGTTATGTACACTGGGCACAAACCACATGAAGACAACACCTGCTGTCAAGGCTGCCCCAGAAGGGGTTCCACAGAGTGCTTATAGTACTGAAATGTAGCAGATTAATTTAAGAACAAGTGTTTGATCTGCTTCCAGCAGTGCCTTTAGCCACATAAACTGCTACAAGGAAGGAGGAATACATGCTGGAATGAGCATTATGCTGACAGCTCCAGCTAATCTGCAGAAGGGGATTAAACCCAAATTTTCATGCTTCAGTTCAGTGGCATAGTGAGTCTAATACACCAGTCTGCTGCACCCTTACACCAGGTGTAGAGCTACCAGGGTGAAGAGGAGGCTCCCAATCCATCACACCGTGGCACAACACAACACCCACAGCCCAGGACTTGCCCCAGTGTGGTGCTCAGATGCCTCCACTACAGCACAGCTGAATCCAGTCCTGCTGGCCAAAACCAGAACTTGCATAAGGGATGCCAAGGCTGCAGTGTGTTAGCAAAGTGCCCAGCTCAGCAGCAAGCAGCAAGGTGCCCTGCAAGCCCTTGGAGAAGTGCATCAGCAGAGCTTCATCTTTGAACAGAAGGGAAACGGAGGCAGGATAAGGACAAGCCGCGAAAGACAAACAGGCATATCAAGAACGCTTGCAGGCTAATACCTGTAGTCTGCTGTGTAATAGCAACCTTATGCATCCTAAGTGCCAAAATCCCTCCAATTTACCCCCAGGTGGCTCAACACAGCTACATTCTCCTAACGAAAACACCTGGTGCACATCAGGCTGAGAAAGAACATGTTGGTATTTGGGTATAAGGGGACTTAGAGCAGAGAAGACAGTTAAAATCTTTACTCACAGCAGCACAGTTACCCTCTCCACTGATCTTCCTGCTGAGAAAGGGAAAACAAGAGTAGAAGCTGTGGAAAATGCCAGCTCTTTACCACTTGTACTCAGGACACATTCCTCACTTGGGAAACTTGCCCCAGTTTAGACCTGACACAGTTATAAAACTTTCCACACTACCTTAATGTTGTTAGCTCTGGGGAATCACAGACCAAGGGGGACAAAAATGAGGCTAATTACCCTATTTCGATATTCCCCATCTGTGTTTAGTCTCAAAAAATAGTCCTCCAGCCTTCTGGAATGATCACTTGAGGAGAAAGTAATACTCATCTACAGGGGTTTGTTAAAAAAACTAATCCCTTTTGAGCCAAAGAATATTTTTTCTGAATATTTTTTGGTGGACTTTTGTGCTCCAGCTGCAATGTCCCATGTGCCTTCCACAGACAGATGCACTGCACAAGGGCCAGATCCTCCAGCCTGCAAGGTCCTGAAAATGCTGGAGCACAGGTTCAGCACTTTCCAGGAGGGAATTAAGTCCTCACACAAGTGAACCTCCAGACCACATCTGCCTGCACACTGCATATGCATGTATTTTATGTTGAATTAGCTGGTGTAGAGAGCTAAAATTAGTACACCCCCATCACTTTTCTAATTTCAAAGTAAAACATCAGTTTTCCCCCTTTCAGAAAAAAAACCAGAATTCCTCTTCAAACCAGGTGGGAGAAGCTGTTTCCTGGGAAACTCAGCCTATTCCCTGAAGCAACACAGACAAGACCAAGCTGGAATAACTGATAATTTTGTAGGCTGACTAGACAGGCAGGAGAAGCTGGCTGGTTTCTAAAAAGAATCAAATGTAATGAGGGCTCTCCTGGAGTCAGGCAAGGGCCAAGCTGCCTGCCTGGTGCTGCTCCTCACAGCAGGTGTGTGCTGCTATCCAAGCAGTCAGCCCAGGCTGCATCTCAAACCAACTCACCTGAAAACAAGCAAAGGTGAATGGTATTTTAACATCAATAATGCATAACCTTGTAAGCCTTGAAGGAAATGACCGATTTTCCGTCATCTCCTGTATGACAAAGACTCTGTGACAGATGCAAAGAAAACATATGGACAGTGTTGCCTCCTGAGATGATGACCAAGCTGTCAGGCCCCTCTTGGACCTCTGCTTGCAGCTTCTGCAAGAGGCTCCCTAAATCCAGAGGGAAGTAGCGCTCCAGTTACAAAGCTTCCACTGGGGCTTGCAATAGGTAGAGCATGTCAAACATGGCTCTCTGGAGAAGCTGACCTGCAGCCAGGGCACAAGCCTTCATCATGTTATCATGTTGACTGGAGCTTTATTCACCCCAGTTTTAAGCACCTCCAAGTACCAGGTCTCTTCTTGCTTCTCTGGATAACTATTCCCTTGGCCAGCTCCACTGCGCTGCCTCAAAATCCCCACCATGCATTAGCATGTCCATCTTTGAGGCATCCCTATATTTTCATTTGTACCTCTCAAAAGGATTAACTCCACATTAGGGAACACACCTCTGAGTTGAGCAATCCAAGTGAACAGATGAGCTGCTGCATGTGTGAGTGTGACAGTCCCCTGACCCTGTTAACCATGACCTCCAAATACACTGAAAGCCAGACAGATCCCTGCAACACTCCAACTCCCACAAAGCAGCGCAGCACTGGTGTCATGGACGTCTCTCCTGTTGAAGGAAGGAGTACCATAGGTATCAAGAGCCAGGGGTTCCAAATTCACTTAGAGCTATGAATACTAGACACAAAGGTTACACAGATCATAGCAGGAGCCAACACACACTACAAAGCAGAAGCAGCCCCATGGGGGAAAGGCCAGACTAAGCTTGGCTCAGTTTGCAATGTGTTAATGAGATAGTACAGCAGCAAACAGCTCTGCCTCCCCTTCAGGCTAACACAGAAACCCTCTTGCTTCACCATCTCTTAGTTACAGGAAAAAAAAAATGCATCTTGCAAGCTGCACTTTCCAGCAGGGGAAACCCCAGGCCCAATGCCTGCAAAGCAGCCTCTGCCAGCATCTCACCAGACATCAAAAGCCCTTTTCTGAGCCTGGAGCTGTCAGGAATGAGCAGCAGCTTGGAAGCAAGGGCAACAGGCCAAGCAGCAAAATGCTGGGACTGCATCTGAGGCCCCTGAGATGAAGGCATGAACAGAGGGACCAAAGACCCCCATACTCATAGCAGAAGAGCTATTGAGACTGTGAGACCTAAATAGGTTACTAAGCATGTTCTGTTTTCAGATTTTTAAAACCAAGGAAACTACGTGAGAGTCAGATAAAGAAACAATGTCTTCTGCTGGGGAAGGGTGTGATTTTTACTGAAGTATTTCCACAGTAACTTACACAGAACATAGGCAGAACACACATGGAAGAACCTGGAGATGAGAGAACACAGTTTGTCATCCAGTTCCCAAACGCAGCACCCAGACACCCCAGGTTTGAAAGACGTAGAAATGCCCAAATTAACCTGGAGGTCAATCCATCATTTTGGAGATGCTTTGAGACTCCTCCTAACTCTGGAGATCCCAGCTGAGCCTTCTTTTCTATCACAGTGATTACCAGCAAAAACCACACAAATGAAACCAGCACACATAAATTATTTCCTTGAAAGTAGCAAGCCACATTAGAAGCCGAAGATGACCTTCAGGTGGGCATCTGCTCAGTCACTTTGGGAGTTTCAAAAGCAGGGTGAGATAAAGGAAAACAACAGGGGTGAGCATGTTGGTGAGTGTAGCACTACTGTGTAACACTGCAAGTTACAGTCCCTCTGAGCAGAAGCCTCATCTGCATATCTACTAATGAAAAAACCCTGACTAGACACTGCTCAGTAGGCCATTCCCCTTCTCCAAGAACATTAAGCAAACCATAAAACGATTTACTTTAGAACCAAGTGCTCTGGCTTAGAGTCCTGGCTAGGTTTGCTGTTTATGAAGTTACAATTTCTGCAGCTGCCTCTGAGAAAGGCAAATGTCTCACAAGTGAACCAGCACACAGCATAGCTCCTGCTCACGCTTACTGTCCTCAACTCTGGGCCGGTCGTGCCAGTCAGCATCATACAATGTTAGTATTCCCCAAGGAAATTCTGAAGCATCAGGGAATGGATGCACACAGAGAAAAGGTTACCAAAACGTGCCCCTGAGACCCTGTCATTCTTGAAAGGTAACATATTTTCACTTATTGGCTTCCAAAAAAAAAAAAATCAATAGTTGTTTTTTAAATTGGGAAAAGCCAATATAAACTGTGGATAGCTGAGGCATGCTTTGACCTCTAAGAAAAACAACAGCATAAGGGCAGAAACAGGCTGCTGCCTACACTCCATTATGCCAAGATCAGCATTTTGGTGCTTGGTAGTAGAAAAGCAACCACCCACTTTTTAGTCTGCCACCTCTAAACAGTGGTCATGTTGATACCCCATGTAATTCTGGATGGTTTGATTCGTCTTATGGTCCCACAGCATCATCCCCATGCTTATACTGTTCAGATTAAATTTCTGGGAAACTCTTAAAAGCCAAGGTTTTTGCACTGTGCAGGCCTCCTTCAGAAAGTGGTATGTCACCAGAAAGCGGCTAGAACACATTTCTCTAGAACACCTTAGCCAAGGAGGACTGAGGATAAAACCCTACTGACATCTGGCACCACCAGTCAGCAACACAAAACAGAAGTCCTCAAGGAATGGCTTTTCAAAGGGCCACTGAAATTAATTTGTCTTTCTAACAATTAGTTGCTACTGCAGTCAAAGCCACTGCAAAAAGCACATCAAAATACGAGTGGTTTTTTCCTCTGCTCCTATTAGTTCAGTTCATTGTCTTCCATATCTAGCCTGGCAACACCCATCTACCTCATCTGGTGGAAGCTGTGTAGCACTTGCTATCCACCTGGAAAAAAGGCAGGGCTTTCCAAGTACCAGGCTTCGATACAAATTCTGGTAATGCTCACCTGCCTTCTCAGTCACAGGTATAAGCAATACAGCAAAAGCTTTTTCAAAAAAGCACATATGGAAGATGTCAAGCACATTAACCTTGATCTGATGTGCACTGCACCACACCACCTACAACATCAAGAGATCCCCACCCAAACTCCTGATCTTTCTCCTGATTTTAAAAGCCACTGTGCTTCACTCAGCATTGCTCAAAACCCCATGAGCACAAAACAAATGACCAAGATTCACACCCAGCAAGAAGTGTGATCATGCTGCCAACCCCTTGCATTGATTCATCCACCGAGATCCCTGAAAAGCATCACAAGATAAGGAGAGAGTTAATGGTGTTACATGCTCTCTCACTGCTCGTTAGCCTGACAAGTCTGACTGGGCCACGCTGAGACCACAGAGCAAGAACACAGATGGACAATTACACATTTTTAAAATTGCTCTCTGTGCCAGCTCTAAATCTTGAGAATTGTGGGAGTAGATTCCCTGCTCTTTTTACCCATTCCCCTTGAAATACATTATCAGCGTCAGGATTTTTCTTCCACTCTTCTTGTTTTCCAGGAAGAAGCAGAAGCAGCTGCTATTGCTGCTTATTGCACCTTAACTGTCTTCAAAGCAAAGCAACAAAACAGGTGACAGTCTCCCAAACTCCTTGGCTAACGCACCCTTTGTTTGCCAACTTTGTCACATTTGGTTGGTCTTACTAGTCATGTAAGGAGCAGAGAGGACATCACAGCCACTGATAAGGAATCAGAGCCTGAGCAAGGACTGTGGAAAGCTCAGGCTGTTCTTAGATGTGTGATCTGTTTCTCCTGCAGCCCCTTCCACATACTATCTCCTAAAAAGGGTCTGGGATCAAGTGGTTGAAGCTCTGGAAGAGGACAGCAGATCCAGAGTTAAAACAGTGAGCACTCTAGGACATAGCTGTCCATTCAACAAGCACACAGGTGAGCTAAAATTAATAACACAAAATCAATATTTCAGTAAGGAGAGGCAGCATCAAGAAATCCCAAAGCAGCAGTACTGTACAGCTGCACAGAACTGAATTATAACCTCACCTCCACTCTGAGGTCAGCACTTCTTGCTGCAAGGGAATAAATCAGTCCTTCACCAGCTCTGTGCAACTCTACTGAGGAGTTCACCCAAGGTGAAGAGCTCAGCCACCCAGACAACACCTCCGACTGGGCTCAGGACCCACCACCTCACCCAATGAGGCCTAAGTTAAACCTCAATGACTCCACAGGACACAAAAAAAAGAAACTCCGTCCATGGCCTGTAGCTGTGCCTGCACAATTCCCATCGTCAATGGCATTCTTGTACAGAGACTTGGGGTATGGGCCAAGAAAGGGCTTTCGTTAGCACAGGCAAGCCTCCTGACAAGAACCTGCCCTCGGCCACCTCCCTTCACCTTTGCTTCTTCTGCTCCAAAAGTCATGAACTTCACCACTAAACCCCTCAACTTAAGGTCCAGTTTAAGGTCCTTGAATTTCAACTGGAAAACAATCTCCTCTGAATAATCTTTCTTAAATCCTTGATGTAGGCTGAAAACCTGTGAAGCAGGAACACAGAATGAACAATGAGGTTTTTTCCAGGCACATCCTGGATGATAATCACTTACAAACAGTAACAGGTGAAAATCAGGTTCTTTTTCACCCCATACTTTAACTGTGGCAGATGAAGTATCAACTTCAGCCAGTACAAACCCCAGTAATTACTACAGTGATTTAATCTTATAACTATTTGGTTATAAATCAGATACCTTATGTACTTCTTTAGCATTTTCAAGATGTAATAGCTGCATGGTGAACCATCATGCTCCCTGACCTGGAATACAAGCTGCCACTCAACTCTGCTCAGCATGTGTACCAGCACAGCTTGTTTCCTCAGAGCACAGTGGTCACACAAATAAAAGCAGTCCTAAAGCAGCAACCCAGAGGCTATTCTAAGTCACAAATGTGGTCTCCTACACAAGTCAACAGCAGGGAGCCCTTATCCAGAGCTGGGAGTTCATGTCTCACATAGAACAGCTCAACAAACTGTTCTGACATGAGTTTGCTGATCTCTTTCTACAGAACCATATGAACTTTAAGTATTCCTTGTGTCCAGCAGCAAGTCACACACTCAGTGTGACACTGCTTGTTTGGCACTGGCCCTTCCTACTTTGATTCGCCCCATGCAATGCACCAGCTCAGTGTGGACCCCACCTATCCTTGTGAGAAAGTAAAAAGAGCTGTGACAGGAACACCTTGCCAGATTTCAGGAAAAGAGCAGGGCTCTCCCCATTGACAGATGGAGAATGGAGCCCTACTACGGCTTTGCTTTGGCTGCTTGGTTCATGCACACGGGGAAGCAGCCGAGTCACTGAAGCAGCACAAGCCACTGCTCTGCCAGCACAATACAGGACCATCAGTACAGCACAGCAACCTGGCAGTACCAAGAGAGCATTCTGACCACAAGAACAACCTGTGTAAAGCTCTGGCTCTAAACCACACAAACAAAGCATGTGCACAGAAATACAAGGCTTCTAGTCTGCAGTCCTTTACTTGGAATCTGCAGTGCATGAACGAAGCAGGGTGCTGAACACAGGCCTCCCATTCCTGAACTAACACCCAAGCCATTACTCCTTTGAACTTAGTTTTGCCTTCCACAAGCCAATTTAAGGAAGAGAAGATGTTTCAAAGTAAAATCGATTCTTGATAGCAATCAATAACCTGACTCTGCTCTTCCCTCACATGTTGTCACACTGACACCACAGGGCTGGACCAGCTCCATGTATGTGAGCTCCACTCTGCTGCAGTCCCAGCTAGACACAAAGTTCACTTTCATGGAAAGAGCACAGAAGAACCATTTTGATGCACTGAGCACAACAAAGATTTAAAGAAAGCCAAGGACCAAACCCTTTTGGAGTGCCAAAGAGAAAACAAGCAATTACAAATCGCAACAGTTAAACCCTGGCACTAGGGATGCAATTCCCTATTAATGCAAACACACGTCCTGCATTGTGAGGCAAGTTCATAAACCAGAGGCTTCAAAGGAGCTTCAATCTCTTCTGCCAGGGAGAAATGGCTTGAACTTCCATTTAGATGCTGAACTGCCTTTGCAAATTGCTCTGGCTGCCCACAATTACAGCCATTTGGGTGACAGTCACCTGCTGCTCCTAATCTATTTAACATGAGGGAGGCAAGAAAAGCAGACAAAAAAGTTCCAACTAGAAAGCACTGCAATCAGTTTAAGATTCTTTCTAGTTCCAGGATTCAACAGCTTTAGTTTCACAAGGCAAATGTATATAATGTATTTTCTAAAATTAAGAGCCACTAAATTAAAATCTTCATTTGGTAATTGTTAATTTTTACACTCTGAAGCTGAAGTTCAGCATTAGCAACTGATACAAGAACGTACTCATCAAAACAGACATTAAGTGCAGCAAAAACCTACAGGGGGGTTGACAACATGAAGGCCCTTTACTATTCCAGTATAGCCCTGTAGCTGGAGATCACTTTCAAGCCACTTCTGCTACTCCAGTCAGGCAAGAAAAATCATACCATCTTCTTACAGGAGAAAATAAATTGTTCTGCAACAGGAGATCAGGGCTAAATGATCTTCTTTAAGACCGTCAGGGAGCAGACTGTGAAAATTTGTGCCCTGAATCTTTTACTGCTTAAATACTGATCTAAATTCTTCTCAAGCTTTCAAAAGAGCAACACTCAACAGTAGCCTCAAACCATTTAGAAAGGAAAGCAACAGAGACAGCTCTCATTTCAGTTCCTTCAGTCCAGAAATGCATGCACACACAACTACCGTGTGTTGGCCTTTTATAACCAATGATTTGCCAGCTGCTTCCCCAGGCAAGGAAGACAGTGTTTGGTATTCAGAGCATTTGCAGACGTTGGAGTGGTGCAAAGACAACCTCCTGCTATTCTGAAGAAAAAGCAGCCCTCTGGGCCTCACCTACTGCCATTAGGGGAAAGTACCAGCAGCTGTGAGTAGCAAGTACCCCTTGTACCCTACACACAGCTAACAGTGTCACCCATTTAAAGAAGCAAGATGTAGCAAACAACACAAAAGCATCAGCTTCGCATATCACAAAAATCAAGGGGCAAAAAACATTGAAGGATTTTTCTGTTATCAAAGAGCTAAGGAACATGACTTTGTTGTAACTCTGGTACCAGCAGAAAACGGTGCTCCAGACCTCACTGCAAACCTTCTATTGCTGGCTCTGTAACCTATTGATACAATAACTGCTGTAAACAAAATATGCATTAGCCTTGGTGTATGCAGGGCCCAGCTGTTGCCTATTCCATCAGAAATTGGTAGAAATTTCTAGTGATTCCTCTGCAGTTGCCCAAGGGAAACAGTAAGCACCGAGCAGTACGAAGGACACTAGAAAAGCAACTGGTGCAAGACAATATGTCTTTTTCTTAGTTATTGCTCGTAAGAAACTACAGGTAAGATACTGGTGTCAAAAGCATAAAATCAGTATATTAGGAGCCCTGAACAGCTTCTGTTCACATAAGGTAACCAACGTTTCAAAGGACAGTGAATGAAGTGAATGAAAGGTATTCATACAGTCTGGCTTGCCCAGGGAAGTAGCAAAGTTCCTGCTATGGCTCACAGCTCTCCTCAGATTTTTCGAACAGCTCAGGCAGCAGTGCTCACATGAAAAGCAAGAGCAGCAGAAGCCCCAGCTCTGCCTCCCCCTCCAGATTTAGGCAGGGCGAGTGTTACTGCTGGGAACTGCTGCCCTCTGCTGTCACAAAAAACAGGCCAAGTAAGTCTGACAAAACGGGTTTACTGCTACATATAAATAAAATCCCCCATGATAAGAACCAGCAGGTCACAGGGCAGTCAGATTTCAAGTGGGTTCACCAAGGCCCCTCAGTTCTGGTCCTACACATTTATAAAACACACGGCCCTTCTTGCAGCACAGCCTGAGAGGCCTCTTGTAAGCCAAACTCAGCCTAAAGCATGATTTTAGCCAGCCCATCCCCTTTGCTGCAGCCGTTTCAGAGGCAAAAGTATTCAGCTGTTAGTCTGCTCAACCAAACATTTCTTACTGCCTGCATATCTTTGTCGTGGATTGTGAACATCACCAGGGAAAGTGCCAGCCAATATCCTGCCCCCAGCACAGAACTTGGACTAGCCTAAAGGAATAAAATGTGTTACCCTCATCCCTGTGGGACCAGGTGTGCTTCCTTCCTTGTCTCAACCTTCCCAGTGACAGTGCCACCAGGGAGCTCTGCCAGCCATTATAAACACTGGCCAGATGGGGAAGCCTAAGTGAATTTGAATTACATGTACAAATGTTTTGAATTTGAACAAAGCCTGAGGTCTGCATATAAGGATACTCTGCAGGTCAGGCAGGAAAATCTTGGCCTCATTTTCGATCTGTAAAAAAACAGTGTAAAGGAAAGAGAAGACCCACTGTGCTCCATGGCCCAGCTCCAGCCTGCCCCCAGCACTGCAGTACCCAGTTTGCACTGTGCCCACAATGGACATATCACATCTGCGAACTTACTTGACTTCCTCACCAGCAAAATCGAACATTTTGGTGATTGTCACTTTTCCTGAATCTTTTGGCTTCTCCTGAGGCTTATTCCCACTCTTCTCTTCTTCAGCCTACAAAATACATGAAGGAGAAAGCAAAAGAATGCATTTGTGGAGCCAAGCCAAATTATCATTCCAAAGGGCCAAGGGCCCAACACAGATCTTGCATAGCACTGCAATTTAGAATGGTGCTCAAAGCAAGTCACCCACAGACAAGAAAAAGGAAATAAATACCCCTTCCACCAGAATAAAATTCCCCATTTTGGTTCCAGACTCTCACTGAAACTCTAGGATCAAAACAAATTCAAAGCAAGAAGTGAAATTGTAAAAAATGTAGGAAGGAACAAGAATACACTGCAGTGGTTCAGAAAGCAAGCAAAAGCCTGGAGACTTGGTTCTCCCAAACTAAGCACCACCAAGCAGTAAAGCTGCCAAGGTGAATTCCACAAAAGTATGTTTATTTTTACTCAAGAATAGAGAAGAACACTACTCATCAGCAGAAAAATGCTGATCTCCCTACTTGTCAGTAACATCTCTTATTTGAGAAGGAAAAATCTTTATTAAGCAATTTGTCAACAATGTCTCTTAATTTACTCAGTCACAGCTACAGCTGCTAAAAACATACATAAAAACCTCCAAGTCTGTAAGTTACCAAAAAAACCGTCAAATTCTTGCTCTAAATCAACCACAGACCACAGAGATCTTCAAGCAGGCAATGCAAGCCCAAGTTAAGAAGTTCACAAAGAGAACAGATGAACTGGACGTCTCCATGAATTATTCCAGGCTATGGAGGAACTTTCAAAGACATCTCACATTTCAGCAACCTGCCCATAAAAGTAGATTGCTCAGAAGAAATGTTGACTCTCTTCTTCCCTCTGACTCTACAAGTAACCACTCCAGCTGCTCAGTCAGTAATAAGGAGAAGCAGGAGGGCTAAGATGAAAGGACTCTTCTTCCAAGAGTTGCAATCAAATATTAGACAAGTATACTTGCTCTGCCTTCCAACAGTTATAGAAAGAAGCTTCACACAGTCGGAGCTGTACTCACCAGGCAGACTCCAGACTTTTTTTTTTGGCTGACCATTTAAAAAAACCCAAACTGAAAATTCTAGCAACAGAGGCTCAGCTGTGGTACTTGCTTCACTCCTACCACCTTAAGCGTGAAAGGCTTTGCCAGGCAAACACGTGCACTTAGTTTTACAGAGAACCAAATCCCTTTAAATAGCTCCCACACAGAGAATTCTCTCTCCAGAAAAACCTTTGCACACTGAGAGCACCTTACCGGGGCTTACAGAGGACACAAGAAAGCCAGATTCAATCTTGCTACAAACATGCAACGTGCAGCACCTTTCAGACCCCCTCACAGCACGAGGATGGAGGCATGGAGATGTCAGCACACACCTCTTTCTTGTTTCTCCATTCAAACACACACACACAGCCTCCCTTTTTTTTTTCTTTTAAGCATCAGGGAAGGCACAAGCCTCGGGGAGACCTGTGCCCACAAGCACAACTCAGACCAAAGCTCATCATTCCTGTGTCACAGGAGGAATCCAGGACCAGTGAGGGAAGCCAAAAGGGCTGTGTGGGACACTGAGATGCTGACGAAACAGTCCCAAAAGCAGCACCACCAGATCACAGACCTCCCCATCTGGAAGGAAACCAGCACCTTGCAGTCTGGTCCAACAGGGGATGCTAGTCTTACAAAGCAGAGGGGGCATGGGCAACCCCAGCCTCTTGCCAGCTCTGATACTAGCCAAAACCAAGGCTGTATGCGCTAAACCTTCAGACCCTTCCCACGCTCCCTGTGCATGCCCAGGCCCCTGTTACCTTCTTGATTTGTGTCACTTGTGTGGCAGCTGCTGCTTTGGGTTTCTGTCCTACATCACTGAGGAAACTGGCCCAAAGAGCATCCTCCTTCTTTTTTTCTTCTTCTTCTCTGCTTCTTTCTACTTGTTCTACATTATCCACTTCTTCCTCTTTCTGCTCCTCTCCATTCTGCTGGGCCTTTTCTTCCTCTTTCTCATCTGGCTCTAGCAAGAGACCGCCTTTCTTCCTCTTCCTGAAAGCAGATGCCAAAAAAGAAGAAAAAATGTATATGGAGCTGCTGCAACACTGCTGCAACAGAGCCAAACTGTAAGCTTGGGCAAAGCAACACAATATTTCATATTTTTACTAACACATTCAATCTGGGAGGTTCTCTCTTAACCTTGGGGGGTGTATATATTTTATCAAGAGATGATGCCCAGAAAATACAACGGGACTGATGCAGGCAGTGCCCCTGAAGTGAACTGGCCCGTTTGCATGCGTTTCTGTGAGTATATAATGTGCTGAAACACTGGCACAGGTTGGCCAGGGAAGCTGTGGCTGCTCCATCCCTGGAAGTGTTCAAGGCCAGGTTGGATGGAGCTCTGAACAACCTGGTCTAGTGGGAGGTGTCCCTGCCCATGGCAGGGGGGTGGAACAAAGTAGTATTTAAAGTCCCTTCCAACCAAAACCATTCCAGGGTCCTGTGGTTCTGGGATAATTCAGGAACCAAGAGGAGAGGAGAACTTGGGCTAGATAGAAACCAACCTCAACTAAAGTCTATATATATTTATAACAAGGGGAGAAACCCCCATATATGCGTGCTTTGCACTTAAAAAGGCTAACATAAACAACTCCTGCTGGGGAGGGTTTTCAGGCACGATGTCTATCGGGGCCGAGGTTCTCTGCTCTTGCCACCAACCGGAACGCAGAGCAGCATTTCCCGTTCCTCCGCCCCTCAGCGCACCAGCGGCGGCACCAGGCCGGATCACCGCTGCCGTACCTGCTGGCGGGACGGCGGGGGCTCCTCCTGCCGCGGGGCGGCCGCGGGCTGTCCGCCGGCTCCTCCTCCCGAACCAGCTCGCTCTCATCATCCTCGCTGTACTCCGCACCTGCAAGCATAAACAGTGAGCACCGGGACCGCCGGGACCGCCGGCTCCCGCCCGCCACCACTCACCTGAGGGCACATAGTCGTCATCCTCGGCCGAGGAGTACTGCTCCGACTCCGACCCCGACATGGTGCGGCCCGGCCCCGCCGCCTCGCTGCACCTCCCGCCAGCCGCCGCCGCCCAGAGCGCCGCTGCCGCCCGCGGGCGCCCCCCGGCGGACAGGAAGAACAGCCGCGCCTCCGAGGCGGCGCCGCGGACAGGGAGCAGTGACGAGAGGCCGCCAGCGGGCCAGAGCGCCCCGCCAGCCCCGCCGGGGACTCCCAGCATTCCTTGCGGCCCACAGCCGTTCCCATGGCAGCGCGGGGGCAGGGCGGGGCCCGGCCGCCCGGGAGCCAGTAGTGATTGGCTGTGAGCCCTGTCTGTCACCTTCCAACGCTTCCCATTGGCTGCGGCGGGCGGAACGGGACGGGCGGAAGAGGCGGCGGCGAATGGCGGCGGCGGCGGGGCGGGTGCGGGGATGGAGGGTGGCGAAGCGGGCGGCGGTGGGCTCCTGCAGCAGATTCTCAGCCTTCGTCTCGTGCCCCGCGTGGGCAATGGCACCACCACCTACTCCAGCCCACTCTCGACCTTCCCAGGTACCTCCCTGCTCGAAACGGGGCCCGCCCGCCGGGGCCGCTGGAGGCCCGCGGGCCCCGGGCCTCCCTCACAGCACTTCTCTCCGCAGAGATGTGGTACGGCGTCTTCTTGTGGGCACTCGTGTCCTCCCTTGCCTTCCACGTCCCGGCCGCGTTGCTTGCCCTCTTCACGCTCCGACACCACAAGTACGGCAGGTTCATGTCCGTGAGCGTGCTGCTGATGGGCATCGTGGGACCCATCACCGCCGGCACCCTCACAAGTACGGCAAGTGCCTGGCAGTATCGGCCGGGGGGCTCTGTGGTGATCAGAGGTTGCCTTCGGGAGTGCGTGGAATAGCGGTGTTCCCCGGGATGGAGATTAACGTTCTGGCTCTATTTCCCCCTTTGCCCCACAAACAGAGCTGGACCATAGCCCATCTCGAGCCCTGTGTCGGGCATACCAAACGTGCCCATCGGGTGTAGAGCCAAGGGGGCTTTCAGATTTCTGAGCACCTGGAGGAAAATCTCTCAGAGGTTTGGTGTCAGTGCCCAGAACTGGGTAATGTTTGCAGGCTGTGGGTGAGGGATCTTGTGACAAGGCTATGTCCCAAACCACCCCAACCCCCACAGCTGCTGGAGGCCTCAGCAGCGTTTCAGCACCAGTTCACCTATTGCCACCAGCACACATGGGTTACTGGCTGAGGTTTGTCACACATCCCCAGCCCAGCATTCTTGCCTGCTGGTGTGCAGGGAGAGCTCCAGACCCCACTGTTCTCTGACCCAGTCTCACATCCTGAGGCTTCCCCTTCATCCCTGTGGCAGGGCAGCTATCTCACATTCACGTCTCGGCTTTTCCCCCTCTCTACAGGTGCTGCCATTGCTGGAGTTTACAGAGCTGCAGGGAAAAAAATGATTCCCTTTGAGGCCCTCATTTTTGGCGTGGGCCAGACGTTCTGCGTGGTGGTAGTTTCATTCCTGCGCATTCTGGCCACTCTATAGCTCCTCTGGAGAGGCTGGAGAACACAAACCAGAGGGGGAGCGAAGGACCTGCTGCCTCAGAACAAATCACAGGGAGCACGGCTCCATCCATGTGCTTCTTCCACTGATTGAAGGAATTGGGAGGGCTTGCTCCTGCCTCCAGCCTGGCTTGAAATTTTAAAATTGTGAATTTTGTTACTTTTTGGTAACATTAAGTGCCAAGCGAAACTTTATTTCTCTGGAGGGTAGGAAAATGACTTCCAGAGGAGGAGACCTAGGTACCTTTCACCGCTGATGAATTGTGGTAACGGGACATGACTAAGATGTGACACCAGCTGTGCTGGAGTAGGAACAGGAACAGAGACATCATGTCCTCAGAGCTCACTCACCGCTTTGACCTGTTGTTGCTTGGTTTTCAGTGAACCTGAAGCTCTTTTAATGTCAGTTTTTAAAATTAAAAAAATAATTTGTTTTCTTCCTGGCCCAAACTTCTTAATAGCAGATCATAGCCATAGTGGATTTGGTAGCAGCAAAAGGAAGACTCATTTCAGGTGGATGAGAGTGCATATTTGTGTCTAGGAGTTTGGGCTGTCAGTGCTGTGCAGGGGAAATGACTGGTGTAAAAAAGATAGCTGTTTTTGTGAATTTTATTACAGCAAAGCCCTTCTGGCCCTATGAACGTTCTGCCCAGAGACAAAGCACAGTGGAATGGGTGCTCCAGAAATCCCAGGGTGTGCAGGTGGGCGTGCACAGCTTCTCCTCAGGCTTTGGAGGAGACTCGTGTTTTCAAACGTCCCCATTCTCCTTTGACTTGATGGTGATGATGCTGTTCATGTTGGTGTGGTGCAGCTGGGTGTCTGCACTGCTCTGGAAATGGCACTGGCCAGCTTGGATAAAATCCCTCATGCTGCTGCTGGGAGCTGCATGGCCAGGCTAGGTTGTGACCCGGGACATCCCCGGTGCGGGGAGTGTGCCGTGTTGTCAGCATCCAGCCAACAGCATGCCAGAGGTTGGGAGAGCTGCAAGGCTCCTGGCAGGAGCCTGGGGGATTCCTGTGTCCATGTGAACACAGCCCCAAACCAACCTTTATCCACAGGCAGTACTGTCTCATTAATTGTTTTCGTTTGTTTTGGTTTTAAGTGACTTTTAACTAATTGATAGCTCTGCACTTGTGCCCGGAGTTGTGCCACATGGTTGGGGCACTTGAGCAGCTAACTGGGTGCTTCCCGGGGCTTGGTTCTTTGGGGAAGCTGAGGTTGAATTCCGGGGATGTGACTGGGCAGTGTAGCCACCCCTAGGAGTTTGCTGTGGTCCGTGTTTGTACCCAGCTCACACCATGTGAGCTGCAGAGGGAAAGTGCTGTCTGTGTCCAGCCTTTCAGGGGACAGCTCCCATCTGTGTCTTCATTGAATTCCTCTAGTTTCCAAATCAACTCCTTTTGTACCTGCAGCATTTCCTAGGGCCATTTATCTGCCGTGAGCCCACGTCCTCAGTGCTGAAATGACTGGGCATGGCACTTAGTGCCATGGTCTAGATGATGAGGTGGTGATCAGTCAAAGGTTGCACTCGATCTTAGAGGGCTTTTCTAAACTAAATTGATTCTGTGATCCTTCAACAGGGCACTGTGTTTATCATAGAAAAGGGTTTCTCTATGCATGGTGAGAGGAGCTACTTACTGAGATTACTCTAAATTTTAGCCCATATTAATTCAGGGAATATAGATGCACAGTTTAGGAAATAATTTAATGTGAATCCTTCTCCTTAGGTGGGTGAGGTCCAAGTGATGTAACATATACTAAATCCAGGATCTGTGGAGGGCCCTGTGTGCTCTGCTGCTTGGAGAGAGCCAGTCTTCCTGCCAGGGCAGAAACAATGAAAAAGAAGGAATAAGCTTGCTTTCTTTTCCCCCTTCCCACTTTGTATTTCAGCATGTGTACAGAGTGCACAGTTTAGTTTACAGGAATTATCCTGTGTTTTCCTGGATGGATTAAAAGTATCACATGGAATTTGGATGGGGTGGGTCTGGTTTTACCTTTCAGGTGACATCAGAAACCCATGTCCTGAGCACCTGCTGTGCTCTCCTTTACCCTGCCCTGGTGCCTGGCACTGCTCAATAGCCATTAAGCTGATTGCAACTGAGAAAGCACTTTATCCATGTGCCCCATGCTACAGCACAAGGAGGTTTCCTTGCAGAAACAGGGCTGACCAGGTGCAGGACACAAATGGGGCTGTTACAGAGCTCAGAACAAGTGAAAAATTGCTCGGTAAAATCACTCAGTGGTGGGTGAACTGAAAAGCTCCTGTTTTCTGTCCCTCGGGATCTCCCAGAATCTGTTTTGAGGGTTTCTGGTTTACTTGAAGAGTTGGCAGCTTAACCGTGTTTGGAGCTGGCAGTGTCTCTCTATGCCTGGATGCTGTGAAATTTTCAGGGAATTCTTGCATAAGAGGTGAACAATCAGCTGGTTTGTCTTGATAGATATTAGCACAGGGGGCAAGTTCTTTGTGTCACCTTGGTGCCCCCAGAGCATCCTCCACTCCGCTGGCTGCTGCTGGCAACCTCCCTCTCCAGTAAAACCAGAGCTGAACAGGAAGGAGGAATAGCATTGAGTTGAAGCACCAGATGGCAGTTGAAGCACTGGTGGCAGTTTTCTCCCCTCATTGGTTTGGCCTTCCATTTCCATTCCTTTATTCCAAGTGAGGCACGTGGAGGAGTCCCTTGAGTTTTCAGGAGGTATTGGTAGACTTTGCTCAGTCAGACTTGCCAAAAACTGCAGAGCCGGCAAAAACATCAACACCGAGGTGTCTTGAGCTCTGCGGTGCTGTGAGCCTCTGCTGGGGAGCCCAGCCAGTGCACTGGGTAAGGAAACACCTTCTGGAGAAGCTGCCTGCCCTGGAGGCACACCTGCTTATGCTGAGGCTCATGGTCCTGCTCCCTGTGTGTCACATCCCCCCTGCTCCCACCTGGCTTCCTCTCGCTCACAGCTGCGGCTGTCATGAACAAATCTTTGTATGATTGAAAATTCTGTACATTTTATTTTTCTACTGACACTTCTAATCCTGGTGGTGATTATCAGTAAATTCTGTAACTCTTGAGGTGAACGAATGTTGTGTGTTTCTTCTGCAGCACGACAAGGGGGCCTGGGTTGTGCTTTTGGAAATGAGCTACACTCCTGCTTTGCTTGGGGCCATCTGCACCAGAAATGTCCTGGTTCTGGTGGTTAATGTTGTCTCCATTAGGAGCTGGACCTGCACCTGCAACCAGGCACCACAGTGTGAGGTAACATCTCACTGCTGCTCAGTTGGTGGGGACAGGCTCAGCTGTTTTCCCGTCCCTGAGGGGACATGCTGTGGCCCTGCAGCCCCTACGCTTGGTGCTGACCTGCTCCCGGCCCCTGGGGCTGTTCCCACCCTGGGCCAGTGGCTTGGGTGGGGCCAGCATTCAGTCCCTGCACACCACTTGGGCTCTCCTGGGGGTGCAGGTGCAGGACCCCACAACTCACCTGCCTGGCTCTGGCTAACCCCAGGCCAGAGCAGTGCCTGCACTGCAGGGCCAGCATTGCTGTTCATCAATATGCAACCTACAGAGCCTGAGGTGAGCCAAACAAGTGTTCGTAAGAGGGTGGCAGCTGTGCCTGGTGGGCATTTCCAGAGGGCTGGTAACCACCATGCTCCCCCAGACTCCTAGAGGAGCGTGCTCCAGGATCAAAACTGGCCTGAAAAATTCACATCCCAAGTCATCAGGGATCCAGGAGGTTTTATTGGCAGTAAAACGTTAACACATTCTCTTGGTTTCCTCGTGTGAGGATGACAGGGGGTCTCAGGTCCTGCGAGAGGGTCTCGAGCCAGGCCATGTAGAGGGAGCTGGGGCAGCGGCCCTTCCTGCCGATGGGCGGAGTGCTGCAGCACAGCGAGGGGCGTGAGGCAGGGCTGGCACAGAGCACTGCCACAGCCCCTTTCTCAGTCCAGTGCAGGCTATTTCCCTAAAAAGGAGCAACACCACATCCTCCCCCAAACAGGATGCAGGCTGGAGCCCTTGGTGTCTTCCAAGGGTTTTTCTCTGTAGTGTGGCACTGTCCCACCACAGCATTAGGGTGTCTGTGCAGGATCTCCCTGCCCAGGGAGGGGTGAACATCCAGAGGGACCATTCCCATGGGGCAACAAATGGGTGTGAGGGCATTGCTGGCACCTACATGGCTATGAGTGCTGCATCCCGTGAGTAATCCAGCAAAATCTCATTCAGCCTCACTTGTCGGAGCGACTGCAGAGCAAAGAGCATTGAGAAACGCAAATTAATGGTTTCCAGAAAGATTGAATTTTGTCTAAAAAGCTGGAGACCCTTTGCAGGAGCTCCCCCAGCACTGGTGCTACCTTGGCTCTGTTTTTATCGACCTCCTCATCAGAAATCTTCCAGGGACAGCCCTGCCTCATCTCATTCACTGTGGCCTCATCTTTGAAGCCATCGTTCAGCCTGAAGGGAGCGATGAGTTCATCGAACCTCTTGATGCTGCAACACAAGCAGACAGTGCCGAGGAAGAGGGTCTGGGCAGGTTTGGGGGTGCTGGGGGGGCATGGGGAAGGGGAGGGGGCTGGTTACTGCTCTGGCCGGGGTTTCTGGTTGATGTCAGGGAGGATGTGGACCTCATGGAAGCCGAGGCGGAACTTGCTCAGCAGAGAGACAATCCTGATTGAGGGAAAAGGACACATTTTCCCCAAATTAGCAGGAAACAGTAGCTCTGACAGGGACCTGCCACAGCAGAAAACCCTGCTGCTGGCCTCAGTTTGCACTTCGGGTTTTCTCACTCTGAAGCCACATTGATTTACAGAGAAATGAGACAAAGCAGCCAGGTCAGAGCTCACAGATCCCATTATGGCAAAGCTGGGAGGGCTCAGCAGGATGGGAAGCAGCTTCTGTCACTACCCATGGGACAGTAGTGGTAGCCAAGTGGCTAAGAGATGCAGTGGCCACCAGCACTTACGCCTTCCTCTCCTCGTCCATCCTGTTGATCTGTCCACCAACGAACACCCGGATTTTGCACTTTCCCCACCGCTTCTTGCGCCCCAGGAGGTAGGGGATGAGCAGCGTGAGACCTGTCCCCAAAACACCCAATGGGAGATGCAGCAGTGACCCCCGGGCTCACCAGTGCTTGATGCCAAAGGCCAGGGATGCCCTGGCCCCATTCAGCAGGGACTGAGCCCTCCTGGGCACCACAATGGAGGTGCTGGGCTCGCATTATCTGGACAGATGGAAGGTGAAGGTTACCTCCGTCATCAAAGAGCCAGTAAATGTCAATGGTCTTCTTGCCCTGCTCGCTCTGGAAGATGGTGCTCGCTTGCTGCTCACTGGCCAAGGTGGTGGGGTCCACTGCCGGGGCAAGAGGGTCCTGGTGTCAGCAAGGGGCACCACTGGCCACGGATTAAAGGTATCACTTCCTCCTGGTCCCAGCCC
Organism: Corvus hawaiiensis; assembly: GCF_020740725.1. Classification (NCBI taxonomy): domain Eukaryota; kingdom Metazoa; phylum Chordata; class Aves; order Passeriformes; family Corvidae; genus Corvus; species Corvus hawaiiensis. The sequence goes on from NC_063224.1 coordinate 8,400,640, forward strand.
TGCTCCCCATCACTGCTTGAAACTCCCACCTCGCCTGCAAAATAATCCTCAGAGCTGGGCATGCTCTGGGCAGCCACAAGCCAGGACCAACCTACCTGTGCCTGGGGCTGCTCTGCTGCCAGTGCCATTCTTGGGGTGTTCTGCTGCCTCAAACGTGGGGTTAACTGAGGAGGGAGGAGAAGAGCAATGGAAACCGCAGCAGTTCCTCACTGTCCCCATCCCCTTTGATCCTAGCACAGGAGTGATGTCCTGGCAGGACTGTGACCTTCGTCTGGGGACATGGTGCTGGCTGGCACATCCCACAGCTCCATGCCTCTGAGCATCCCTGGCCACCCAAAACCACTTACCATGTGCCTGCAGCACTCGGGAAACATTCAGCCCTTCCTTCATCCGCATTAAGCACACACCATACTTGAAATCAAAAGCGTCGCTGGAAGGAGAAGAAGGCAGTTAATGGGGGGGTGGCACTATCAGCCCAGCTGGACCCTGCACACATGGCTGCAGCCATCAGCAACCGTGGGGCCACCACTAGGTGCCAGTATCCCCGAGAGGTGGAGGAGCCGGGGTGGCCGTACTGCAGGATCCCCACGTAGTCCTCCAGGCTCTGTGGAGATGCCGTCCGCCAGTTCCTCTTGTAGCCCAGCACTAAGATGTTAGGTCTCATCTTCCCGAGGCCAGCAGCCTATGGATAGATGTCCCCATGAGACCCCTCTGCAGGGACAGACGGACACAGGTGGTGTCAGTCCAATCCATGGGGGAGCAACACAAAGAGGGCTGTCTGGAGGTTGTGGAGGGGGTCAGAGCCCCTCCAAGCTGTGACAAAGAGGAGGGACTCTGCTGGTTGAAGGCCAGTGATGACTGTACCTGGATGAGCATTTGGACACCACTTCTCAAATCCTCAGCCACCACATCCGTGTAGAAAGCCTTGATCTTCCTCTTCATTAGCCACTTAGTGTGGCCATCTGCCATCAGCCGGGACTCCGGCATCTTCTGCTTCCGTGGTCCCTGCAGGAATCAGGGGCAGGAGCTCAGGCAGCCCCTTCCAGCTGGTGGTCTTGCCACCAAGGACTTCTAGCTCCTCTCTTCCCAAATCATTGGCAAGAGGTGGATGTAACCACTGCACATATGGGAGGTTGCAATCACAGCAAGAAAACCAGTGAATCCAGGGAGCTGACAGCCGGTGCGTACAATCCCAACAGTCCTGTGTGTGCAGATTAGCTGGATCTTATTGCACCCAATTGCTCTGGAGACTTCAGGGCTGCAGAACCCCCCTGTCCTCTCAGCAACTATTTCATCCTTCCAAATCTTTTGCAATTAATTGGCAAAGGGAAGCCATAAGCCCACAGGAACATCCTGATGCTTCACCAATATTGCTTAACAACACAGAGAGGCTTCCAGTTGACACATTTCATCATCCAGCAGCACACAAGTGGGCTTTTCAATTTCCACCCTGTGAGCCCACCAGGATACAGCTGGATTTCCCAGCCCATCACCCACAGGTGGCCAGAACCCCCAGGACAAGGAACCCACCGGCTTCTACAGTGACTCACAATCAGCACGTTGCCGCAGAGCATCAGGCTGAGGTTCTTGGTGAAGGTCCCCACAAAATCCACCAGTGCCGGGCGGAAGTTGGGTGGGCCAGTCAGCACCAGGCACTGCGGTCTGCAGGCAGGGGAAAAAGGGAGTGAGGGATGGTACTTTGGAGGCATGGAGCCTCTCTGGAATGAGCTGTGTCTCTTCTCCCATGCTTGGCCACCAGCAACTACAGGGAGCATCTTTAGAATGAGAAAATGTTATGTGGCCTGAGGGTCCAGTCTTACTCTTTGGTCTTTTTATATCAGATGAGATCAATGTGTCTGTGTCTGCCTAGTACAGGGAGGGCAGGGTTTGCCCTGCTTCCTACCTTTGCCGACATGGCACAGACATAGGATTTTGGAAACAGACACATTTTGCTGTAGCTCCTGGTTACTGAGGGTGGTGGCGAGGATGTAGCCATGGGCACAAAGCCTTCCTGGGTTTACCGGAAGCAGGAACTGGCTCTTCATCCCACTCCCCTCCATGCCTTGCACTGCAATGAGCTGCCCTTGCCTGTAGTTCTTGATGTGCTCATCCACTTCACTCAGCCCCACGGAGTAGTTGAGGGCCATATTGTAGGAGCTGGCTTGCATGGAGGAGCCCCAGTTGACACCTGCATGGGGAAGATGGATTAGCAACAGGGCCAGACACCTTCTGGGGCACAGCTGGTGCCACGTTACCACCACACACCTGGCTTTTTGTAGAGGACATATCCCAGGAGGAAGATGACGATGCCGAAGGCAATGAGCGCTGCCCACCAGGTCAGCAGGAACATGATCACCACTGAGACAGTGGCTCCAAAGAGTGCGGCCCACTTGCTGTAATACCGAAAGGAGGGTCGCCAGCCTGCACGCAAACACACAGAGCGGCCGCTGCCGGGATGGGGAGCCGGACGGGGAGCTGGCCGCCGCAGGGCACAGCGTGGCATGGCACAGCCCACCTGGGGAGTTGGTGATGGAGGCGTGGAAGCAGCTGAAGTTGATGAGGGCGTAAGAGCAGAGGAAGAAGTTGGAGATGATGGGGGCGATGGCGTTGAGCTCAGCTGTGGGAGGAGGAGAGTGAGCTGTCAGTGGCAGAGACTGAGCCACCCTGCTGGTGGCAAGCTCCAGGAGGGTGCTGGGGCAGCAAGCACCTACCGATGAGGATAAAGCCAATGGCAATGATGTAAGTGAGCATGTAGCCACGGATGGGCTCGCTGTTCCTCCCATAGCCCTTCCCGAAGAAGCCAATGAGAGGGTAGAGCTGGTCCTTGCAGAGACACTGCAAGGAGAGACGCAGTGGGGGCAGCAGGCTGTGACAGGGACGTGGGACGGCAGTGGCATGGTGGCTCTTGCATCCATTAAGAGCAAGGGCCGAACTGGACACATGCCCTGTGTTGACAGCAGCATCCTCCTTGCCCCAGGGCTGCTCACGGATGCAGAGCCCTGCACCAAGGAGCATCACCCACTGCTGAGCTCAGGGAGAGGAGCTGGGGTGTGCAGACACACCACCCCCTCACCTGGAAGACTTTGGGGGCTGAGACAAGGCAGGCCAATGCCGAGGAGAGGGTAGCGCCGAAGATCCCTGCTGTAATGAGGGGGCCAAATCCAGACACCATGCTCATGCTCTGCATGAAAAACAGGGGATCAGGAACCCCAGCATCCCTGGTGCACCAAGCTCCACCCCAACCCTAAGAGATTTCCAGCCCCAGGCCCCATCCTGCTGCATTTCCTTTAACATTATCCAGGCAGCAAAGTCCAGCCACATCCAAAAGCCCAAAGAAGACACACTCCCTGGTGCCTCCCTGCTAAAACATGGCTGTTTTAAGAGCATGGGTGCCCCCCAGGATGCCAGGGGTGTGCCAGGCATGCAGCTGCCCTGGGAAACCCATCCACTGCAGCACAAACCTGGCCAGGAGCAGGAACCGGGGTTGGTGATGGTGTTGAGCAGTACCTGGTAGTAGTTGCTGAGCCCATATCGGCAGCTCTGCTGTTGGGCACAGGAGGTGAAGTTCCAGCCGAAGCTGCAGGCCAGTCCCTCACAGCCCAGTGAGCCCACGGCCACGCTGTCATTCAGGCTGCCTGAGGCGTCTCGGACCACACAGGCACCTGGGGGCCCACACAGGGCTAGAGCAGGGCTGGCATCTCTCCATGCTTTCACAAAGCCCAGCCCCACATTCCATTCATTGCCTGTAACAACTCCCAAGTCCCTGCCATGGGGCTGCCCCACTGCACGATGGCTTTGAGCAATGCCATGAGCTCCACTACCCATCCGGGCTGACTTTGCCCCATGTGGAGGCAGGAACAATGTCTGGCACCTGTGGCGTTCACACCGGGATATCCGTGCCAGTGTCCACAGCTTGTTCCTGGCTCTCACCCACCTGCATCCTCCCAGGCCACTCATTTTGGGCAAGAGGCAGCCCACCCACCCAGCCCACTCACCCACTGCACCTGAGGACATGCTGCTTACCGATGGTAGCAGAAAGAACCAGGTAGGACACAGTGGTCCAGAAGATGGCCATCAACGTGCCCTTGGGGATGGCCACGGCAGGATCCTGCCCAAGGGAGTTGCAGAGATATGTAAGACAATTCTCCAGCAGCACTGCTAACATGGCAGCTTATTTGTGGCTGCTGTACAAGAAGAATTTTAATTCACTGTATTACAAAGCCACAGAGCATCTCCTGGGTAAGCCTCCCCCAAAGTTCCCAGAAGAAATAAAATAGAGTCAAATGGTTGGATCAAAATGAAAGTCCCAGGGAAAATAGGGCTTGAGCCCTGAGAAACACTGGCTCAGGCACCAACAGTCACAACCCACCTTCAGGTCACCCGAAATGTTGGCCCCAGCCAGGATGCCAGTTGCTGATGGGAAGAAAATGGAAAACAAACCAAAGAACGAGCCCTCAGGTCCACGCCAGTTGGGCACAAAGTTCTGAGCAAAGATATCAGCTGGGGAGGAAGCAGAGGAGAAGAATTTGGGGCCTCCTGTCTGCTTTTTTTTCCTGGCTAAAGCACCTCAGAATTGGCTGGAGGCATAGTGCTGATGGTAGGGACCCCATGGGAAGGGACACTGTGCTTTTAATGACATCTCTCAGCAAGGACCACTTTCCCATAGCAACATCTCCCCCAGCTACAGCAAAGAGCCAGGCTCCAGAGATGCACTTGGACCTGCTGAGTACAACCCCAGCCTGTGGTGGACCCACCTCGGTAGCTGAAGAAGCCCTTCGCTTGCTTCTCGGTGGTGGCTGGGATCACTGTCCCCACCAGGTAGTTAATGAAGGACACCAAGATGACCAGGAAGAACAGTATCTGTGCCTGCCAGACCGGAAAGAGCCAGCTGAGGGCTTGGGGGTTTGGGCACAGAGCGTGAAGAATACATTAGGAGAAACCCATGCCCGTTTCGGGGGAGCTACAGGCATCCTCTGCTCCTCAGATGCCTGGTGGGCAGCAGGGACAGGTCTTAGCAGCCCAGAGGAATAATGTGAGCAGGAGCAAGGGTTACCTTGGCCTCCCACTCCATGCCAGCCAGGGAGATGCCCAGCAGCACTGTCACAGTGATGACCCCAATGATTCGGATGTCATTGGTGGGGTCCACGATGAGGGAATTGTGCTCCTGGGGAAGGGGAATGATTCACAATGTGGAAACAACTCTCTTCCTTACCAAACCACTGTTTTTAACATGAGTTTTAGCAGACACTGTTTGATTATCAGTGGTAATCAACACAGATTCTGCAAGGAGAAGGTGGGGATGGAGGGGTAGGGGGGGTTGGGACCCAGAGGACACAGAGCCACTTTCTTACCTGCAGCAGGTCCCGGACAGTTTCGGCAAAGCCCACTGTGTGCATGGCCACAGCCACCGCATTTGCAAAGGCAAAGATCAGCCCGATGGAGCCGCCCAGCTCCGGCCCGAGGCTCCGTGAGATGAGGAAGTAGGTCCCACCTGAGGCAGGGAACACCCCAAGGCATTACTGCTTCCCCCATGTTTTTGGGGTCCCCACACACCTCACAGCCCATGCCAGGAGTTCACATCCAAGGGGCAGCCCCAGGATAAAGAGACGCCTGGAGTGGCCGGGAGGGAATGCGCTACCTGATTTCACTTTGCCATTGGTGGATATGGCAGAGATGGACAAGCCGGTTATGGTGGTCACTGTCACGGACATGAGGATGATGAGCCATGTCAGGGCTGTGGGGAACGGACATTGCTTCACTCCTGCATCTCCCAGCCTTCCCTAGGAGTCCCACCACCCCCCAGGGTGTTTGGGCAATGATGGGCCAGTGCCACTGTCCAGCCCATGGTGAACCGCAGCACCCACCGATTCCTGCCTGGGCGGTGATCCAGGGCAAGCGCAAGTAGAGGATAACTCCCCAAATGTTCAGCATGCAGCGAATCTGGGGGGACAGAGGGGAACTGGCCATCAGGGCATTGACAGCTGGGGATGGCCAAAGCATGCCAGCTCTGCTGCTCCTCGGAGAAAACCACCCCACCAAGGAGGGCAGGGAATTGCTCAGAGCACAAGCGCTTGGAAAAAATATAGATATTGGGAAAAATGCAACAAGACTAAAATGCTTAGGGGGTGGGAGGGCAGGAGGATTCTCTGTGTGGGATGGGTCACACTCACCATGACGCCCTTCACCCATCCAAAGCGGACAGGTTCTGGCATGGAGGCTCTGCCAGGCTCCCCTTCTGCCTCCTCCAGCCCAGCCTCTGGCCCGGCCTCTGGCAGGCCATTGCTCTGCTGCAGGTCAGACACTGGCGTGCGGAAGCGGCCTGGGTCAGGCTGTGGGATGAGGGGAAGGCAGGTGAGGGTGGACTGCAGGCAGCCATCCCTGGAGGCAATGCTCTGGTTGAGCACACAGCTGGAAACAGCTGGGTTCTCCAACTTCTCCCAGGGCCTTCTTGGGGATGTGCAGTCCGCACAGCACCAGTCATGGCACCAAGAGGCAGGAAACACAGTGACACACCACAGACACGTCGCAGGGATCAGCAGCATGGCCAGGGGATGCTATGGATACAGCCAAGCCCCGTTACCTTGAGGATGGAGTGCAGGTCAGCCAGTGAGGGCCTGCCCTTCCTGAGATCGCCTACCCCCTTGCTGTTGGCGTAGTGCTCGTAGGCAGGCACCACGTCCACCGTGTTGTAGCCGAAGGTCCTGGTGCAGAGGGTGCTGCTGGACAGGTGGGTGGGCTGGGCGCTGTCGCAGCCGGACCCTTCGGTGGGTGCATAGGGACCCCGGTCCCCCTCCTCCATGCAGGGCAGAGGAGGCAGGAGAGTACTGATGGTGAAGCGGCCACTGCAGTGGGCTGGGGGCAGATCTGGGATGGGCAGCTCGGCCATTGCCCCTGCCCAAGTGCCTGCCAGGTGGGGGACGGGGTGGAGAGGGGCTTGCCGGCTTTATACCCTGCAAAACTGGAGCGAGGCGACTGGCACACACCCACTGCTGATGCTAATAGAGGAAAGGAATCAGCTTGAACCACCCCGAGCTGGTCAGGGGGAAAAAAATAGCTGGAAGGGATACCAAAACCGCAGTAATGGGCATCACTGCCTCCCAGCGCTCGATGGGGGCAGCGATAACAGATTTGAGATTAAGTCCCAAGGACAGATCAGCAGAGAAATGCAGCATTGAGTTTGCCTCCGGCCCCAACCCAGGAACATTCAGTTCCCACAGGGATTTATTATGGAAAAAGGGAGTAAGACTCCCACGCACCCTCGCCCTTCCCTGGGATACTGTCCCAGACCCGTCAGATCTCGTAAATCATCTTGGCTGGTCTCCAAGATGCCGCCTGCGGCATTGAGCTGGGCCGGATGCAGGGAGGGGAATGGCCACTTTATCTCACAGTGAAACCATGGGGAAAGGGGGAGTGTGACATCAAGGAATGTGAGGGATACCCCTGCTGGGACTCAGATTCCAGGGGGCTGGAGAAGCCAGGGTACACAGAGCAGTGGCAGTCTGTCTGTGCTTGTCTAGGGCTGGGAGCTGGCAGCTTTCAGTACCAGGCAGCAGAGATGCCCATGGTCCCACAGCCCCCTTCCCCTCCTGACCCAGGGACAGGGCACCACTGAGCACCCAGGGTTCAGAATTCCCCCCAGCCCCATCCCTGAGTTAATAAGCCACTTGAACTCCTGCTCACATCACAGAAAACAGGAGCTGAGGCCGTGTGGCCGTATACCCCACAGCCACAGAGCCGAGGGCAGGGGGAGGGATGGGCGCCTGTTACACCCCTGCAGCCCCTGTCACATGTGTCCCGAAAGCAGTTACAGATAAGATCAGCAAAGACAGCAAACAAGGCCGGCAATAAAATCCGAGGGCAGCCCATTGGAATTTCAGCTCGTGTAGCTTTGCAAGTTAATGGAAAATTGGGCCTGCCTGCCCTGCTGCCTCTGGCTGTCTTTGCATTCACACACAAATTCTGACCTGATTTTTGAGGACTTGCTCCAGCCCCCTTGTTTGTGTGAGGGCAGACGGCCGTGATCACCCAAACCCCGCGCACCCCGCTTAGCCGGGAAGCTGAGGACAGGCAGCCTGGTCTGCATCCGTGCTCAGCCCTCGCAGCACTGCAGAGCACCTCGGAGCCTGGAGAGCGAGGACAAGGGCGAGGTGGGGACGAGGAAAGTGTCTCACCCTAGCCCCTCATGCAACACCCCCCACAAACTGGACACCAGCTTCCTCTCACAACAGATGCGCCAGCAGACTCACACCTAGCAGAAATGGTTTTATTGTAGAACCTCGTTGTTTCGTCAAAAACACTGATTTGTCCAAACCAGCGCAAATCAGCCTCGTAAGCGGGGGGTCTGTTAAACACAGCACGGTCAGAGATGCTCCAGAAGAGACAGGAGGGCTCCAGAGGCGGGCGAAGAACGAAGCGAGTGGTATGATGCAACCCTGGTGTAGTGAAATAGCCGGATTGTAGGAAGCGCTTGTCGTCGGCCTGATTCACAACACCAGCTGCAGCAACAATACCGGGGCCGAGCGGCGCTGGGAGCTGCGGGCAGGGAGGGGAGCTCTGCAGCACCTCCCTCCAGCCTCTCTACTCACAGGGAAGAGGTGCCAAGTAGTTTCTGCAGGGCTTTCCCTCACTTCCAGCCGATTCCCCCAGTTTGTTCTGGCTATTAAATGCATCAAATGAACCCAAAATGGAGTTAAGCAGAGAATGGTGCAGTGCTTTATACAGCTTCTTTTAAAGACTGCCAAAGTGTTCTATTCCAACGGGCTTTAATGAGGCTTTAATTGATCTGCTTCCAGCCCTGTGGAAGAGGGAACCTACCGCCCTGAGTGACACAGGACACATGAACGATGCAGGGGCTCAGCGCTGCAAACCCACCAGCAGAGCAGACTCAATTTCTCAGCACGGCAGCAAAGGAAGCCTGGGAAGAAAAAAGAGATGGTTATTCAGCCAACTGCCAGTAGCCTTTCCTAGTGGGAACATAGAGGTCATCTCCCATCTCTTCCAGACACCATTTCCATCCTTCCAACTTCAGACCCAGAGAGAAAGAGGACAAAAATGCTGGTAACAGGGACATGAATGGTGGCAGTATTTGAGTGCTGTCCCACCCCAGGGACACAGAACTGGAATTAACAATATCCCCTTCCTTCTTCCAGGCCGGAAGGAAAACATTTTGCTTCTTTGAGAGGCTGGGGTGACAAGGGTTGGGAGAGTAACAAAACCAAAAGAGGTTCATTAAATTCACTTTTTCTGAACACAATTTCTTCAGCTCCTGTGAGGAACAACATCCAAGCACTGTCTTAGACAAATGCAGTAGTAGTAGGAAATGGAGGTGAACAGAGAAGCCACCTCATTTAGCAGGTCTACTCCAGCCAGAGGATCTGGAAAACACAACAAAAAATCAGATTGAGATGCAGAATCTGCATTCAGTGGGGAAATCCAAGGAAAGGCAGAGAAGTAGGAATGTAACCCACAGGCTGTATGCAGTACCCGGACTGTGACCAGCATACTTTGGGATAACGGTGAAAATACTTAGAAGGATTTTCTTGTGGGGACTAGAAAAACCTCACAGAGATGGCTGAGAAGACAGGACCCACTGACACCAGCTCTCTGACAGTGTTTAGGAGGCCCTCGAGGCACATTTCAGCAATGCCAGTTCCCACAGGAACTGATTGTCTTCCCTCAGCTCAGTGTAGTTTTTACCAGGTTAACCCTGGGCAGAGCTTTAACTACCTTTTTCCCGACTGGACAGGTAACATAGAGCAGAAGTTTACAGTGAATATTTCCAGATTTCTCTGCAACTCCCCTGTAAACCCAGACCACATCACTCAACCCTTGCTCCTTGGAGGGGGTGCAGCCTGTAAAGCTTTAGGAGCTGCTGCACTGGTAATGCAGCACGTGTGGATGTTCCAGAACCAAAGAGCCACACAAACTGTGGGACGTAGGCCTGGAGACTGCCTGCCTCTGCTGCATCCACGCCAGAACAGGATGGCACGCGCTCTCACAGCAAGCACCTTTTCACTTTCTCCTCCAACCTCCAGCAGCAACACAAGCTTCAGCTGTATGTGACTCAAACCAATGAGCCACCCTTCAGATGCATCTCACCTACCTGGAGGATCTTTAATGCCAGGGATTAGTCTCACAGTAGGAAAAAGCAGATGAACTATCCTAAATTTAATCTGTGCTTGCTTCATGTATAAAGAGCAGAGCTCCACTGACTTAGAGAAGATTTGTCAGTTTTTACTCAGAATGAATTCAGCTCAGATGAACATCCCCAGCTCTGCTGCACCCTATGCACACTCCCTGTTGTAAAGGGAGTGCTTGGTGACACCACCTTTGAACAGGCGATACCAAACACAAGGCATGACACCCCAAAAAACCCTTCCAGCACATAAGCTATTTAGAACAGGCTAAGCTTGTAAATTAGCAAAGTCAAAGCATGATGGTACAAAACCTGAGGAAGCAGAAGCTGGTTGTTCTCTCCAGCAGAATAAGCATAGGGTGGGGGGAAAACAGGGACATCTGGAAAACCATGGGGGTGCCTTATTCAGCAAAGCACCAGTATGTGCGTCAGCATCCACCTCAAAGCAGCAGCAAAGCCCTTAAAGTCATGCAGAGGAGTCAGGTTTGCCAGAGCCAGGCACAGGCACTGAGCTGGAACCTGCCACTCTGGGGAATGTGGGAAGATGGATGGGATGTAACATTCACCACCTGCACAGACCTAAGAAGAAATCACAGGGCCATCAAAAAGTAATGAATTAATTCCAAGTATCTGTGGCACTTTCTGTTATACCCACAATCTCTTTATCTTGACTGAAATGGGGCTGGTCTTACCTTTCCAGGGTTAGTCTTGGGACTTGGACTCCCTGGCATTTATTTCCCATCTGTCCATCACAGAAGGATCATCTTAGATTTTGAAAGCATGAAATAATTCAGTCTCTGATTAGCTTAAAAAGGGACCAAAGGCTGGAGTCACAACCACTGGGTACAAAGGGAGCAAACTATATACAGACATCAACCTTCCCTTTTACCAACACCCATGAAGGTTGAGAAGCACCAGAAAGCACCTGCTACAGCATCCCTGAAGGGCAGATGGAGAAAGGGCAATGTACTGCTTATAGAAGGTCCCCAGGTTCAACACTGGACATCAGAACATGCCAGTGAAGCAGCACAATAGCTCTCCTGAGCAGGGGATGGGCAAGAGACAGGAGAACAAAGTCCTGAAATGGCAGCAGTGAGACCTGAGCCCCAAAAATCTGTCCCTGCATGAATGGCAGATCAGGGAGAGGGAATTAATTACAGCAGGGAAGGCGGCCCTCACCCTTCCCAAACAGACTCCAGCAAACCTTGTCCCTCTCTTGCTCAGGTCAGTGGTTGCCTGAGGACAGGTGCAGACTTGCCAGACTCTGTGTATGGGACGTGGTTTGATGCTGGGAGTAACTCAGGGACAGGGGCTGAGCACCAGCAAGGAAAACACAGGAGCAGGGTCACCCTGCAGGACTGCATGTGGGGCAGCCCTGGCCTCACCGTGACTGTCCACAAGCAACAGGGAAGGTGCCTGTTCTCTACGGAATGGGATCAATCGTTACCTGAGACATGCCAAGAAGCATTTCCACACAAATATGCCAGAAACGTTAACAGCCAATACAGCTTTCCACTCACCGGCTGACAAGTTTGTTAAGCAATTCTACCCCACTCCCAGCCCCAAGTAACTCCTTGGTAACTCACCAACTCCCCTTTACTTGCAGGGTGCTGTCCAGGAGTCTCTCAGCCTTCGGTTGGGACAATCCTGGCCATGCTACAGGAGCACTCCGTGCCGCACACAGTCCCTAGCTCTATCCACTGGGAACCCAGCAGATGGTTTGCTAATGCTGAGAGACATGGACTGGCATGGCTGGCAAGCCCTTTGGTTCCTGTCCAAAAGGTGGACAAAACTTATGCTACATTTCTGGTGAAAAAAGTAATTAGGAAATTGTCATCAAGTCAGTCAGATATTCTTCCATCCCACTAAACTTAGACATTGCAAAATGGAGATGAATTCTCTCCCATGATAGCTATTAACATACAAAGGCTGAAGTCAGCCCCTACATTTTGCTGCCTGGTCTGCATTCCAAACTCCACATGTTCTCATATCCCAGTAACACAAGAGGGTGAGACAGCAGTAGAGGAGCAACAAGAGTAATCACCAACATTCCTCCCATTTTGTTTCAAAGATAGGAAGTTATATTAAAAGAAAAGCTTATACTATAACATGCTGCTTGAGCTTTCACTATTATTTAATTTTAGCTCAAAACATTTAAAGGTAACCATTTTTAAAGCCCCTGGCTTTTGTAGGACTCAGGTTTCCCACTAAACCAACAGTAATATCCATCCATGCCCAACACACCCACACCTGGGCCTCTCTGGCTCAGCTTCCTCACTTCTGGTGAACTTGGAATCCAACTGACTAAAAACTCACATGTTGCTCCCAAAAAACTCTCCTACCAAAACACACCTGTTTCTAACCCAGCTGCTCCTGCAAAAGCTTCAGCAGAGCTCAAGGGCTGTGAACAGCTGGTTCAGCATGGAGGGGTCTGTGCAGCACACAGAGCTCACCGGCACCGCAGCAGCACATGTGCCACACGAGACAACAGGATGGACTGATGGCAGTGTGTCACAGGTGGGTGGGGCATCAGACACATTTTCAACACTTAACATGCATTCAAAACCCCCTAAAGTTTCCCAGCTTTATGCTCATTAAGCAGTAAAACTCTTCTTCTCCATTTCCTCTTCTGCTATAAAATTCCTTATTTGGGTCTCTACTGCAGAGCTACGACTTCTTTCTCTGCATAGCCTATTAAGTAATTAAGAATAAATTTCAAAATGTAAACCAATTGAAAATAAAATTAATAAAAACATAAAAACACAAGAATCAGTGAAAATGAAAATGTCAAAAACAAATATCAAAACCAAAGAAATTTATTTCTGTCAACAAAAATACAGAATACAAAATGACACTGGTCCCATGGGCCCTCTGAACATACTAAAGACAGGCACAGGCTGCTGCAACCCCAGCCAAAGCTGCTCTGCTAATTCATAAGGATCTCCATTTGCACCAGTCTTGCGTTTGTGTCTCCCGATGTTCTGTATGGGATCATCCCAGCAAACATTATCAGTGCACGAGCTTGAGACTGAAGTTGCTAAAAAACAGAAAAGCAAAGTACAGTTACCTTAGTATCAAAAAAAAATACAACGGAAGTTAGACGTGAATTAAACACTTGCCTCTTCAAACAAGCACATGTAATCTTTATTTCTCAGAGCTGCACTCTGGAAAATGAGTCTCTGCATTTCGAAGAAAATCCAGTTATTCCCTTTTCCAAGCATTAAAAGCATGTCAAGTTACTCTTCTGCTTAAAAAATAATCCCATTTATTTGAAAATAACTAAGAAAAAACATTTTCAGCAATGTGGGGCATTGCTGTACTGCAACAATCTTGTAATTTCTGCATGAAATGGGCTTTCCCAGGGCAACAGGATTCTTTCCCACCTTGCAAAATATAAAGTTGATCCTGTTGAAATGTAGCACTAATGTTCTCAAAGCAGCAGCAGTAGAAGCAAATCAGAGTTGTACACACACCTGGAGATCTCCAGCATTACCTAAAACATACCAATCTCCTCAAAGGCTCCTCAGGCCAATAACACAATGAAAGCAGAGGCACCAAGCCCACTCAGACCTCACCCAAAGCAACCAAACCCCTTCTTGCACACCAGAAGACTACAGAACAGATGAAGGAATCCAGGAATAATTTGTTTCATTTGTTAAAACTGTTATTAAAGTAAAAGGAAAATCATTCTGATAACTGGTAGGAGTCAGGAGAATACAGAAAACCCAAATCTTTGTAGAAAACTGTTCAGACTGCTTTAATTGCTAACAGATGTTTCTACTTAAATATTAAGCATCTCAAAATTACTGTACTAGAAGATCCCACTGTTCAAATCTTGCTTTCACCTATTGACTGCAGGGAAACCCAAAGGTTTTTAGGTTGCCGTTGGCACATGGATGGTAAAACTGACAGCAGGAACTTAGAAACTGAGAAGTGAAAAGCTCATTCCACGGTTGGGAACTGTTAAAACACCATCCCTGATCCCTCTTCGGCCAATTCCACCCCTTTTTCAGGGTGATATTAAATCAGTCTGTTATTCAACAGCCACAGAGCAGTTTTGGAGGCTGATAATGGAAAAGCTGGGAGAGTTTTCCCAAGACTGACCTAATTGCTAACATCTCCCAGGACAGTTTCCCTCTCAAGCCCTCAGCTACCACCAATGCACTGGCAACTTGACAAGGTGGCCTGGAAATCACTCATTCTGTCCCATTCAGTCTCCCATTCTGCTCCCAAATGCGTTACACAGTGAGACCATGTAATTTTGTCTAGGCTGCTGCTTTGCAGTGGAGATCAAAACAGCTGGTGGATGAAAAAAAAAAGCATGTCCAAGTGTCTGACTCTTTGGAGTTAAAGTATTAAGAGGCAAAAACTCTCAGCATGACTAAGAAGGGCTGAGGAGCAGTGTGAGTTACTGTTCTCTTTCTTTACCTTTACAGTAGCAATGATACCAGAGCTGGCCTATTTTTAAAAATCAAAACAATACTTTGGGAAGAACAAACAGAGGTTTGCAGAGGTTAAGAGCGGCCTGGAGGTCTAGATGTTCTATTGGCTGTAATTACTTAATGAATGTTCGAGTTACTTGTGATTTTAAATAAGACCATAGATAATAAAAAAAAAAATAATTCCATTCCATTCATGACCTAATTTTGCCAAGATAACGCCCTTGGGCTGCTCCAGAGAGTTCACCACCCCTGACTGGGGCAAGGAGCATATGACATAGCTGTCATGCACTCACAGCATCTGGGTCAGGGCTGTCACCACAGCCATGGTTTCCAGCACTGCAGGCTGGGCTCCCTGCAATCTCTGCCTGAAATCTGACAAAATGGATCAGGCCAAGTGGGACAAGACTTTACTCCCTCATTCCCAAAATGAATTAATTATATACATAAAGGAAAAAATACTCAAAACACAGCTTGGGTGACTTAATTCTGAAATAAACATAATGCAGAAATGCCAGCTCTGACCCCAAACCTGATCTTTTCTAAATAAAGCCCAGTCCATCTCTGAAGTGAGACAGGAGATGTTTAGCACAGAGCATTACTGGGTTCAGGGGGGGCTCCAGCAGTACTATTCCTCTCCATCCTGCCCTTGCTGCCAGGTCCATGCTGTTCCTTCCAAAGTCCCGCCCATGGCAGCAGGATCCCGCTCAGGGTAGTTGCAGAGCAGTACTTGGCACCAGAGGGCAAATTCAAGAGCTCTGCGTTCCTCTCTGGGGGACACTGTTCCCTGCTATGTGGAATAAGCCTCAAAGTTACAAACAACAACTATCTTTTCTTCTGATGATCAGAGGGATCTGAATCTGCCTGTTCTGATGGATCTAAAGAAAAGCCACGGATTTCAAAGACCTATTCAAAGAAAGGGAAATTTTCACTTGCATTGTCTACTGGGCAATGTGCTGAGATCGTTAAAGCTTCTGAAAGGGCCTGATTTCCCCATAAATTTGCTCCCCCAGAGAATATGGAAAAGCTGCCCTTCTCCCAGGGAAGTTCAGAAGACAAATTCTTGTCACACACAGCCTGCTGAAGCTCATGTCTGCCATCTCTGTCCAGGTGAATGAGATTTTGCTAAAGAAACACTTCTCTCCTCTCACCTGTAATGCCTTCATTTCTTCCCACCATGAAAATTGCCTAAGTTTCCTCCCAGCTGAAACAATCTAGATTCCCTGCTCCTGCAGTCTTGAAGAAATTCCTCAGAGTAAGAAAAAAGAGGAACACATGCTAAAGCCATTCTTACCCTACCTTCCATGCTCATGTCTGGTATTTGTTTGCACATGCAATCTTTAGGCAGATGGGAGTTACAGGACAGTAGAATTTTTCTCTTGCTAATCCTACATTAGCAGATTTATGCTCCCTTGTGACACTCCAGTCACATAGCTGATCTCTCATCCCCTCCCTGACAGCAGATGCAGCGGACACTTGTCTCCTCTGATGGCTAAGCACAGCTTGTACTGCACATGGCAGCCAGAGATCCATGACTCAGAAACCCCGTGCTCCCAACATCACTGACACCCTGCTGCCATGAGATCCCATCACAAGGCCAGAAGCTTGATTAATAAAACTTGAAGCCTGAGGAAAATAAAACTTTCAAGGGTTTTTAGCAAGGTACATCATCAGTTCATCTCCACAACTGTGACAGCACCAGAGTGCAGAGCACATTTATGAAGCGGAGTTGACACTGAGCACGCTGTGGATATAATATAATATCATGGTGGCTTCCTTCCACATAAACCTCTGCCAGCAAAGCTGCTAATCCCATCCCCAATCAGCCCATGGTATTCATCCTGAGCCGACACCTGACAGCACTCCACCCCTATGGAGATGGTAAATCCTTCTACATGAGGCGTAAGACTAAAATCACAAAACCAAAATAAACAGCTCACTTGGAAAGCAAGGAGCTAAGGCACTGCTTGCTCAGTGCCAAACTTGTGAAGACACACAGCAGGTAACAGATTGTGTTAGCCTGGGACTTCTTC
Organism: Corvus hawaiiensis; assembly: GCF_020740725.1. Taxonomy (NCBI): domain Eukaryota; kingdom Metazoa; phylum Chordata; class Aves; order Passeriformes; family Corvidae; genus Corvus; species Corvus hawaiiensis. Next base: position 8,417,247 of record NC_063224.1, read on the forward strand.
ACACATGCAGAGTTTAAGGTGGGAGAAGTCCAAGCAGCATGTATCCTTCTCCAGTGCTGCTGGTCTAGAGTACAAGCACCACTCTAAGGCAGGATCCTGTAGCTCTCACAGGCTGTGCCCCAAAGACAAAAGCTGTACCATCACCTGAGCCTTTTATTTTTCTATGTAATTTAAAAATGCTACTAAGACTTTTACCAATATTACAATTTACAGATCAAAGGCACTTCTGCAGCTGACTAAAGCCTGGAATAGAGCTGGCTATGGCCCAAGTTGGTTTTCACTCTCAAAAGGAGTTGATATTTGTTTTCTAATCTGTTAAGACAGGATGAATGGTTTGGCCTTGGTTTCCAAGTGCCTGCAGCAGCTTTAGCTTAAGAGTTACAAGACCAGACCTGACTGGAGTTAAGCTGTGAACCCTTCTGCTCAACTCCCCATGTTGGCAGGTGGGTGCTCACAAATCTGGCTGTGCCATTGAAATGCCACCTATTCTGCAGCTTGCTGAAGGTGGAGGCTCCCATCAGTGGCTTAGGGAAAAGCCTCTGCACCAGCTTGAGCAGTGAAATTAGACCCACTGTTGTCAGGCATTTCAACAGCAGCCAGACCAAGCACTGCTGCAAGCTGCCCACTCCTCTGCAGAGGCAGCAGAACAATGCTGGCATTCACCAAGGGGATGTGCTTGAACATCTTGGTGTTTCACCCACGAACACAAGCCGAGGGGAAGAGTCAAGGAAGGCCTTCCCACCAGAAATGGACACTTATTCATATGAAAGGAGTAGCTATCAGGTGCTTGAAAAGCAACTACTCCGTTGTCAAGGCAGCAACATCAACCATCCTAGAGACACTGCACTGTCCCCATTTGCTTTACTATCGAAGATTCCACTAAGAAACAAAAACTTGTTTTCTCTTGCTAGGAGGTGAATATAGGTGCAGTATCTCCATTAGCTCAACGTCATTTAAAGCAATATCATAGACTCAGAATGGCTTAGGCTGAAAGGGACCCTAAAGATCATCCAGCTCCAACCTTTCTTTACACAAAGCTGAAGGCATCAGAGACTAGCCTTGAGACTAAGTAACTGGACAAGCTCAGTAGTCCAAGACTCTAAGTAACTGAGCAAGCCAAAACCAAGACCATTAGAGATTCACAGTTACTTGAGGCCCAGTCTCTTGAAACCAGCAGAATAGGATATAGGAAAACTTGTCAGACAGTGAGGATTATATTCTTACCGAGTCTCTGTCTTCCATTACCCGCTGGGGTCTGGCAGGAGTGGTTGGGCTTGTGCCTTTCATCCTCTTATATTTGGTGAATAAAATATTCATGGTTGCAAGCAGGACCTCAGATAAATTGTGTTTGATCTACACAAAAGAGGAGAAAGAAAAAGACACAATGCAGCAAAAGGAGGTTGGCAGAACCATTAGCCTTACTATACAGGTTCCTGTAACAGTCATACGTGTAATGGTTACCCCTGCTGTGACTGCTGCATCCAGCAGAAACACTACCCAGAGCTTTGAGACAGACATGCCCAATGGCTGCACCTTCATGTTTGATAGCAGCACGTCAGATAAAACGCAAAGCACCCAAGTACACACAACCACTGCCTAAAAAAGAAGTGTCACCCTCCAGTTAAAACAGTTCAAGAGCAGTAACAGCTTTCCACTATGCTTCATTTGATAATACACAAATCCATTAATTCCTGTAATTTAGAGGGAAGGAAACAAACACCCTACAAATGCTTAGTTAGCATTAAGAGCACGGAAGAACTAAGTCACCAGCAAGTTAAAAGTTTTCAATATTCTGAATTCTTTAATCAAACTCAGTAAGTTCAGGGAGGCTCAGATCTGCAGATGCCTTCTTCAAAATGGAGGCAGGATTTCTGGGTAGGGAATTCTAGCACTCAAAAGAGCAGCATTAAGGAGAAAAAGTTGCAAGCAAAGAGTCTACTTGTATGAAATCAAAATAATCTCACCCTTTTTCTCTGCTAAAGAATAAAAATGATGAGATGACAAGGTTTTAAGATCCTTTTAACAAAGCAAAAGGCTTTAGGAAGCTAAACCCAAGACATGACTTACTTCATCACTGAAATTCCGGAAGGCAGCAACTCTCTCCTTGACGCAATCTTGGCTAAGAGGTACAAGCTTCAGGCGTTCAATAATCTTCAAAAAGTAAAGCAGGAATCAGGACAGATAATCAGTGTTCTATGTACCATATACTAATAAAGTGTGGTTTTGAAGTATTAACGAAATGGTTCTGTTTCCATTCAAGAGAAATAATTTCATTGTCATTTACTGGTTTATCTCCTCACTTTGTTGAGCAACAGGAATATTTTGTTCAATGTCTACAAAATAGCTCCAGGAAGATCATCCTGTTTATCACACAACAGGGAAGAAACACCTTTCTAAATTCCTATAACATTGCAGTCCCTTCTAACTCATTAAATACAATTTTTAAAGTGATGTTATTTGAGACATTCTGGGCTTTCAAGGGCATTAGGAAAGCTACACTTCAAACAGAAATCTTGAAACTTACATCAAAGGCCCTGTCAACGTGACCAGCGTGATATTCATCAAAAAATGTGATTAAGTCTAGCAGAAGGTAGAACGTGGAGTCAATGGATTTCTTTGCACTTATCCCCTGTGCTTTGTACCTGAAAGAAATTGTGTTACAATTTTATTGTGCGAAATGGCAACCATTTATAACTGTGCCCTTCCAATCCTTGGAAGTGGAGACATCAAACTCAAGGACAGAGGGCATTTAACAAAGGACAGCTTTCACTTTCCTTAACCAGGAGGCAGAATTTTCACAGGTTGTGGCTTTTTAAAAACACTGTTAATCACTTCCAGTTTTGCATCAAATCCAGCATTTGTTTCCTTTAAAACATTGACATTTCCCACATTCATGGGGAAACAGTGCCAGGCAGCAGAGACCTGCAAGCAAGCCCTGTACCAGCATGTTTAACACGCTGTTTTACAGCAGACAATCCTCCAGCACAACTGCTTGCTTCAGGCAAGAAGTTAGGACTTAAAGATGGATTAAGAGCTCCTGCATGCTCTCGGGAGCTACACTGGCTATGGGATGAACTGGAAGGCTGCCTGCTCTCACTCCTAACTGCATGAGGGCACAAAGAAGCTCCTTCCTCAAGGTTTAACAGCAAGAGTGGTGCTGCAGATGAAGAAACCAAATAGCCTCTTGGCCTTCTTGCTGGGTGTCTCCCCTGCATCACAAGAACACAAAGGAGAAATGCTACATCCCCACAGCACTGTCATCAGGACAGTACACAAGGAAAAGCCCTGTCTTACATTTAACTGGCAAGAAGATGTGCTAGTCAGAGCTGCTCTGGCTTTGCAATCGCTGAGGTTTGCAGCTGTGAAGTGGCATTATTCCGCAGTTAGTACTTAGTGCCTTCAGACAGATCAAACCACGTAGCAAACCCAAAAAGCCCATTACAGCCTTTGCTGAAGCTTTAACTCAAGCCATAGATTTAATTCTCTTTAATGTCTGCCACCAAATCAGTCTCTCACTAAGTCAATACGGCACCAATTTTCACTTGATCCCAGCCTGGCTAAATGAAGGAAAGGCTGACTAGAAGCAGTGACTGGCAAATGCCACTTGTCAAAAGAAGAAAGGCAAAGGCCTCTGATGGAAATCAATACATTTCTGTATTTGTCTTCCCAATTTCAAAGTGCCAGCAAGTGGGCTTGGTTTATTTTTATTCTCTCTGCAGCTCAATGGTTGATAAAGACTAGTAAGGCATTTCTCACGGGTATCCACATTTTGCTCTAGCAAAATACAGGAATTGGCCCTGGCAGTCACTGTGACAAGATGCACCAAAAGGTGACAATTTTAAAAAATCATGGACATATTTTGCAAATACAGCCTTTCAGAATCAGGTTATTCCTAACTTCTAGCTGCTAATGAATCTTGAGCACTGATGTCTCTCAAGCACATACCCTAATTAGTATACAGACATGGCAGGGGACATTCTTTGTAGTTGCTTCCTTTCTTTTCTGGACCACACAGTACTTGGCTAATATAACAGGCTGTGGAAATGAGGTCCAGTGCTTGCATTAGCCATACACAGTTCATCTTAAATACTTCCTTTTTAGCTTTCATTAAAGCAGCAGTTTTCAGACAGCTACTGAACTATTGTTACAACTCAGAATTACTGGGTTTGTAGCTCTCTCTTAATACTATTTTGAACAAGTGAATTGCACGCAACGACTCTGCGACTGTTACAATATTTTGCTCTAAAAATAATATAAAACATACAATTCATGGTATTTATTGCTCCATAACAGACTATCTCCAGCTGGCAATCCTGATTCACCTACAGATAAAACTTCTTGCCAAATTTACCTGACCTGCCCCTGAAGATTTCTGTTTTCAGTACTGCAAGCCATCATGAGCAGGACAGGGTAAATTCTGACCTCTTCTTTGTCTTTCTAATTATACTGCTGTGGAGGCCTCAGTCCAGCCTGCAGAAACAATGTCAGGAACTAATACCCACAGCACTGTTCAGTCCCAGGTCAGGTCGAGGTGAATCACCCAGTCCTGCCCTTACCTGAGTCTTACCTCTCAGCAATGGAATGGGCCATGTTCTTCAACCGCTCCTTGTTTGACTGGGGAGTGCTGATCTGGGGAACGACTGGACTAAGGAGCTTGTTCATCAGTTCTAAAACTTTGTCAGGGTTCTGTTGGCATTAAAGGTACACAAATAAAAGGAGCATGATGGAACTTGGTGTTTAATCTCACTGAAAAAGCAGAAAAGTCTCATGCAGTGGTGCCTAGTGCAAGCCCAGAGCCGCTTCCCTCCCATAAAGAGTCAAGATCGTATTAGCAACATTACGCTGCTGGGTCATGAGAAAAAGCATTTCCCCCTAGTTTTTCTCTAAAACAGTGGTTATGGTTGTGTCCACTTTTATTTCAAAAGGAAACAAGAGTACTCGGTATAATGCCCAACTATTTTAGACTTCAGTTCAACATCTATGAAATTGGAAGAGTACATTCCAGGTAAATAATTTCACTAGACAGAATTAAATCATGCGTGGAGCACTCTCTTCAAAAGAGCACCTTGATCAAGAGCAACAATGTCCTAAATCAGAATCCCTGGAGCGCAATCCATCTCGATTTGCTAACTAAAACACCTCTTCATGCAGCCTATGGCTCTGTTCTTCCAGCAGCAGAACTAAGCTCCTTGAATAATGGCAATTCAATCTCCAAGATGAAATTTAACCTCCTAATCACAAGGGAGAATGTTTAGAAGGAAAAAAGGTGAACCAAGTACATACTTAAGGCAGCACACTAGACATATACCTTTGCAAGGTCATAGAGTTTTGCAGCTTCTTCAAACAATCCTTTATTTTCTGCTGCAGAAGCCACTTTGTTAATAATGGATTTTGTGTCACTTGTAAACTTGTCTATCACTCCAGGCTAAAGAGGTGAGACAAAAATGAAAAGAGAAAAGAGGAATCAGAAGGCTCAAACACTCCAGAATATTCTGTCAAGGCAATGAATATTTCACATGTTGGCTTATGATTAGAATGGCCTGTACATTTCCGTGGGAACGTGCAAAAGTGAGACATTAAAAACAGAATGAGCTCTTGCAAGAGGGACTCTCTCCTAAATGGAGCCAGCACTGAGATATCCTTGGTTTCCAATTCATTCCAAATGACCCAGATAAAATAACTCAAGAGTTTGATCTGTTAATTGCTGATGACACATTACAGAGAAGAAAACACAAAAGACTTCAGCATATTGCATTCCAGGGGCTCCAGGGATGCAGTTTGTTTATATTGGCATGACAGGTTGTGAGTGAAATCTCACACAGATAAATGAAAGGGCAACAAGAATTTTAAAACAAATAATAAACATGTAGAATAAAAGAGGTGAAAGACTCAAGAATATCTGGAAATTACTGTAGTTGAGGATACAAAAATAAGACTATATCATCTAGAAGAAATTATTTTAAACTTCAAATTGCTGGTTTCTCACCAAAAAAAAGAACAAAACAACAAAATATTTGTAAAGATTATCAAGTTACCTTGCTCTTTTGTATGCAATCTCACTGCTTTTGAAATGACAAAATAAAGACATCTAAAAGAAATTCCTGCCAGAAATAACATCCCCCCCTATTTTTGACAGCAGCAAGACCCCCAATCTTAAAATTAAGATGTAAATGATTCTACAGTCTGATTTACAGAGAAGTCTTCCAAAGTTGTCACAGCAAACAGAAAAACTTCATTGATTATCTAAAATTTTCATCATTTGCATGCACTCTCCTCTTTCCAGGTAAAACCTTAAGGTTTCCTTTATCTTCTGACTGCGTAATCTTACATTTTACTTTTAAGTAACTGCTTTTACAGTGGCAGTAAGGTCCATCACATCTAAAAATGGCTGAACTTTGATCCAATACTTGTCCTCACCTATATGAAGGTCAGATCAGCTGTGGCTATGTTTGTGGTCCAACAGCCCTTACTCCTTTAGTTACAAGGACCTTTCAAGAGCTGCGATACATTTCTTCTGAGGTGAATGAGGATGTCATAGATAGTTTTCACATGCACACCTCAGTTAACAGAACACTCTCACACGCCCACTTAAACTAAACTACATTTCCTAGCGGGAAGATGAAATTCTGATCTCACTCAAGTTACCCAATGCCATTTTCTTCTTCAGTTATACCAGTTGTCTAGAGGGACATAATTTGCCCTGCAGTTCCTGACCTGCCTTCTGTTAGGGCAGGTCATAAATTATTTTGTAAAAGGATCTCATACCTGGAAAACTTGAATGTATTCAAACACAGTAATAACCTGGCTAGTCAAAAACAAAGAGAAGCAAGACTACTCATAACTACTTTGGAAATCATACGTAGGTTGTATTTTATGTAAAATAGAAACATAAATTGTGAACTCACCTTCCTACTACCATCTTTTTCCAGCTTTCCAAGAATCATATCAAACTATATCCACATAGATGCAAAGTAAGAAAAAAAAGGAAACAAAAATAGAGAGATGAATTGCACATATTTCATAACATATTTATTAAGTACAAAGATGCAGACATGGAATGAAAAACAGTGACCAATGTCCAACGTATTTGTAACTAAGTAACAGGCAAAAAGACATGATTACATAAGGCCATTCTGTCATCTAGGTGTGTGTCAGGCAGAAAGAGTAAGCAACTATAAGACTGTCCTGACTAATAAAGATGAAGAAATTAATTTCAGTTTAACCGAGGAAGGCAAAACATACCTCTCTGCTTTCAATTACTATTTCACTAACGCAACGCAAGAACATATTCTCTCCTTGGCTGTCCTTCTCGTTCCTATAAAAGAAGGAGAAGGAGGAAGGTATTCCTGTTTCTGAGAACTTTCCAGATAAGAATAATGAAGCAGTAATAACTAGGAGAAAATCTAAAGACACATATTAGCTCCTACCTGAGAAAGTAAAAGTACTGCAGAGCTTCCCTTGGATCTGTTGATTCAAACTTACGGGTGTAAAGCATCAAAAGCCGCACAAAATTTAGACGTCTGACACCAGGAGGGTCACCAGCTTCATGGCTTACTGCAATGTCAGAAACAACACTGTCAGAGAACTGAATGCCAGGAAAACTCTGATCTTCATCTCAAATTAGTCAGGACCATGATCCAGAGCTCTAGTGCAACTGAAACAATTAACTTTTATGAGATTGTTCTGATAAATGTTACTTGTTCAATCGACCACATAAACCTGCAGTTTCTACAGGGTACTCTGAGAGCTAAGAAAACATTCCCCTATTGTAAAGTAAATAGGACTTACATAGCTGTGCACTCTGCCCAGATGATTTCAGGAGCAATTTTAACTCAAACAGGACCAAAGCAACATGAACAGCGTGACAGCGCAAGCGCTCTGTCCGGAAAAGAAAAGCAATTGCAGCTTCAAACTGTGCTGTCAAGAACAACACTTGGAAGTAGAGGAAAGGTGGCTGGTTCACTGCAAAATGTGATTCACCTGAAAGAAAACACAACACATGTAGCATTTTTACATCATTTTCATGATTTTGCAATCAAAGATGACTGACAGTGGATGCTTCCTGTCACAGTGCATTGTTACTGTTTATTAGGTGCCAGCCGAAATAAACACAGTACACAAAACTGAATTCCTAACTACACATCAGCAGCTCACCTACAACTGTTCCACAGCAAATTTATCAGGAAAGATAACAGCATAAAGACATATTCAAAAAGTGAAACAGAATAAACAGTTACTCAGAAAAGTTCTTTTCAGACAACAAACCATCAACTCTGACTGACTGCAACAGATTCTCTAAAGACCACAACTTTTTGTCTTCAGTTATACTTATGCCAAGTGGTACAAATAATGTTAAAAACCTGGATTTTCCTACTCAGTGACACCAACAGTAGCTTACTATATTTTTTTACCACACATTTTTATCTGAGTGATATTACAAACTGGAAGGCTGTGGAGAATCAAATTCGGTATGTTTTGGACAGTTCCAAGTGACTTAATTTTAATTGATTGGGAGACTACAGGAAAATGTATTCTGTGGGTGTTCTTAAAACATCCTGAAGTGGAAGGAACTGTGACTTGGGTACCCAGAAATTTGCTTGAAATACTAATTTAAGGGAAAAAATGAACATCAGATGCACACAGAGGAAAAGCTTGGAAATACATGCCTACATCAGGTAGTGACTGCTTTACTGTTCTGTATTCCTAAAGCTGGAAGTTCTGCTAAATGACTTTTGCATATTTATGTGAGAGAAAGCAATCCACAATTAATGGATAAAGGAGAAACAGCAGCAGTGTTGTTCACAGATGAGTATTAATCCTCTGGATTGCTGGGAAAACACGGGACTCATTCATCATGTCTTACTGAAGTCTGCCATGACTCCGGGGAAGCAGGCTGTCCATGGACACCCCAAAGATGCCTGTCACTAGTGGAGAGTTGTAGAGTTTTTGTGCAGTCTGAGGTTTGTGTAAGAACAACCGGAAAGTGTCCTAAGCAGAAAAGCAGAGCCCCAAGTAAGACATCACTCTGTGGTTTCTCACCATAGTCTTCCAGCAGCTGCTTCTGGAACTGTGATAACGTTAGTCGGTCCTGTGGGGAGCTCGTGCCACCATCATCAAAACACACCTGGTTCAGCTAAAAAACACATCCAAAAAAGAGAAGCACAGGTATTTCCCCTTGCACAAGCAATGCACTTAGAAGATATTTATTCCATCTGAGCCCCTCCTAGGATTTGACCGACTAGAAACTGCATCTAGTCACAACATCAGCTCCATCCACTGCTGGGAAGCAAAGATGCCTAATGCAGCAACAGCTGAAATCCCTGCAGATATAACCCCAGGGTTCCATATCTGTCCATGGCAGCAAACTCTGATGCTGGGACTCTGAATACTCTCAAGCAGCATTTTTTGCCACAAATACAATGTTAACAAATCCATCATTCTACCACCCTTTTTCTGATAAAGGGGAGAAACAGGTACCAACCAGTATCTATCATGCCCTCACCAAACCTGTAAGGACTTCAGAGACATTGACACCATGGTCTTTGGTTAATTAACACTGACATTTCAGCCATCCACCCAGGAAGGAGAATTCAAGGAATCCTCACTGTAACAAGCTAATAGTACTTCTAAAAACAGCTGACAAAGATCAGTGTCGAATGAAGAACACGACAGTTCCAAAGACAATTGTACCCAAACTAACACCTGATAGTACAGAGGGTAACGGAACAGCCCAGGGATTCAGGTTCCCAGCCCTACACTATCTTCAAGGTCAAGTCACATGCACTGCATTGATGCAACACACCAGATCTAGAAGTAGGAAGGGTAGCAAAGCAGTGGAGAAATGTGGTACCATTTAGACTCTTCTTAAAAAAAGAAAAACCAAACACCACAACCCCAACACCAGACTTACTTTTAGCCAAAGATAATCTTCTGTTTTATCAGCAACTTCACTCTGGTTGTCTGTAATGTCACAACGGCCAATAATACAATAAACAGCCCTTTTGTAGGGGTCAGTGTTATTTCTCAGAGCTCGTCTGTAATGAAGACGCAGTTTATTTTCTGTGGCAGGAGACAGTCTAAGGAAAAGAAAAGATTGAAGGAAAAGACATGAAACCCATTTTCCCTGTATGAGGAAACCTGGATACAAATCAATGTGAATTGGTGCATATCCACAGCAAAGGCATAATAACAGTAAGCACTAACCAATATTTCTTGCACTTCCTGTTCATATCTGTAGGTAAAAATTTTGCACACATGAATTTAAACCCATAATTAATGTTATGGAGGATGATCTTCAAATGCTCACTGCAGGGGAAGAAAACACATATGACAGTCTCTTTAGGGGTACATTAATACTGTGGCAGATGAGCTATTTTTGTCTGAGACTGCTATTGCATCACTTCAGAAAAAGAGAGCTCACAACATCTTTGAAAGTCTTTGTGTTAGTAACTAACAAGTGAGCAGGTCATTGTACTATGAGATCTTTTAGGAGAGACACTTTCATCATTATTAAACACTGTCATAATGTTCTTTGTCATTCTTTTTTTCTTGCGACCTCTTGTCGAGAATTTTACAGAATTTAATCAAGTGTTCTCCCAGACTAAGGCATTGTTTGTCAAATCCGTAGGCAGACCACTTTTTCAGAGCTGTAACAAAACCAAAGTAAATCAATTATGTTGTATCTCATGCAAGTGTTTGTAATGAAAACAGTGACAGAACCTTCAATGAGGTTTCTGCAACAACCTTGATATAATGAGGACTCCTAGCTACTCTCTACAAAACAGGTTGATTTATAGAAGAATACCATGGCATACAATACTTGGTAAATGGCACTTGGATTTGTATCCTTTCAGCTTATTTTCTTAGCTTGGTTAGTTATATTTCGTTGGTTTGTTTGTTGGGTTTTTGTTGTTTTTATTTTTTAATTCATTGCAAGTGGAAAGATAGAAAAGAAAACCACTGTAGAGTTCAGAGTACGTGCACTAACTCAACCACTTTGCAATCACATCAGCAGCAGTTTGGCCAATGGCCTCTGTCTAGTGCTGGACAGCAAAAACTGGAAGACGAGAATAAACACAAGAAAGATGTGAGAGCGAGGCCTCTAAAGGCCTCTAACAAACACTGCTTGCATTTCCTGTGTAGCATTCTTATGAAAACAGGTGTAGTAAAAAGTGTTCCCCAAAGGAAATTCAGCTAAAATAAGCAACGGGGGAAATAAAAAGATACAGGACTCGGGACAGCAGATTAAATCTGATCTACTACATGCCATATCCCACTGTTATACCAGGCTTATCCTTTTGTAAAAAAGTAAAGCTACACCACACTGTATTATTTTTGAAATGTAAATTTTTGAATATTTTCAAACAACTCTTTCCCTGTTGAGATTTCTTGACTTCAAAGCCACAAATTAAATATGCAAACTTCTACATGTAATTTAGGTAGGTAATATAAACATCAGGCAGCAATCACCACCAGAAGAGACCTGAGCTTCTTGTACCAAGCCACTGATTATTTCACTACTCCACAGTAGTAGATCGCAAAGATCCTTCCTAGTTCCCAATTACCTTCTGTCTTTACTGTGCATGTACTCTTGGAACCAGGTTTTGAACTCTCCCAGTTGGTGCTGTGCCCGTTTCACCACGTGCATGGCTGCAGTCAGATCTCCGCAGCGCATGCAGTAGTAAATCAGCGCCCACACAGGATGCCCTTCCACCTCACCATCCTGAAAAGAAAGTAGGACATACCTAATTTTTTCATAAAAGCAACATATTTGAATGATTTCTCTTTATCATTTGCCTTATTCATTATTTCTGCCCTTATACCCACACTCTGATTTTGGTAAAAAATTCTGTTTGTTACAAAAGCCAGAGGTCATGAGGGCTAAGTCCTGGGAAAGCTCTGCACATCTCAGCAATGAAAGGTGTGGTTCTCTTCTGCTTGCCCAGATTTCAGTTTGGAGGGAGGTTCTGAGAATCCCAGAATCAGCGTATGGTATCCTCCCCACCCACAGCAGATGGATTTGGATTAGGCCATCGAGGTATTAAAAACATTTTTACTGAAACAGAAAGATATTAAACTAATCGCTGATCTCAGCAGGTAAGGAAGAGACAGCTAGACTTAGCTGTGTGCTCTCCAATGTTATCATTTATTATTTCTTCATTTAACTTTTAGATTTCATTTTTCAACCCAGACTGCCTATCTGATAATTCTGTAGATGCACAGCTATGCACTTTCTACTTCATGCAGGTAAGAAGGGTTTTACCCAGATTCCTAAATAAAAGGCTCAGGCTACCACTCAGATGAATTCATTACACATTTGATGATTAAAAAACTGGTTTCACCATCTTACAATAAATGTAAAAAAAGAGAAAAAGCAAATCAGGGAGGTTAAGTTACTGCTTTTTGAACCTTCATAATGCATTTTAATTTTTGCTTGTTGATTTCTAAGATGACCACCAGAAGACACCATAATTTCTAGAATTTAGAACTCAAGCTACTGAGCACCCAACCATACTTTGGGACTAGGTCTGAACTCAGGAGTGATTTTGTCTGCCATCTCCCATTTTCCTAGTGAAAAATTCTAAAGAAGGAGTAAGAGTCTGCTGCCCTAAAAGCAGCTTAAACAATAGAAAAGCCACTGGAGGCTGCACTGGTTTCCTCTCTGTACTGGGGCAAAAAGATTTGTGTTATCATTTTAGCTCGGTCGCTGACTGTGCTGGCTGGACATACCTGGAGACCAGGGACAGACGCCGGGAGTTTGATGTTCAAGAAGCTGCGGACCAGTTGGTAGGTCCCTGGGACTCCACCCAGCTGAGCCTGGTGCAAGTTCCCAAACACTGTCACAAAAGTGTAATTTTTGTAACTGAAAAACAACACAAGCAAAACAAACATGAACAGACTGAGATACACCTGCCACAAAAACATCCACTGCCTTTCAGATCTGACAGAATTACCAATTTAAAGCAAATTAACTCAATGTTCAAACATTATCATTACAACAAAATGAGGCAAATTTTCAGTCAATTTAAGAAGATCCTTGTATTTAGCAGTCTCAGAAGACACCATGTTTTGAGTCTGTGCTGGACTACTCCAAGTTCAACTCTCTATTATGAAGTTCCTCTTATTAAATTCTTGTAGTACAAAGTTAAGCTCAATTACATAACTGGCAAAAATTTGCCTTTCCATCTTAATACTTTAACTCTCAATCCTATCACGAAAGAACAATTAAATACCACAGAAGTGTTTGTCCCTCCTCCCTGCCCTGTGGAAAAATATCAGCCCTAGGGCTATGGACTTACCAGAAGGAAATCCCAGAGAAAAATGGAATTTAGAGAAATGTAACTGGTAAAGGCAGCTTTAAGAACACCTTTTATAATAACACATCAAAGCATATAATCAAGGCAGATCAATTTAACAAATACTCATGTTTTGAAGCAGGAGTCTCAAAAATTTGTACACTGAAGGAAGACCTATGTAAGCAGCATCAATAAATGACATTAAGTTCTTTTTCTTTCTCTGCAGCACATGCTAGACTTGTGCACCATCAGACTATAAATCTGAAAGACTGTGTAAGCAAGTATCAGAGTGATACCTTGGTAACTAGAATTATGGCTGAGGCAAGTGCATGCTCCTCAGGGCTTAAGATCACAGTTGTTCCAAAGGAACTAATGCATGAACAGCTGTGAGTGGCATTACATCTCTTCCATATATGAGTGAGGGGCTGGCGAGGCATGGAAACACTCCAGTATTAGCCAATTCCCACTAGGAAAGAAAAGCTATGAAGCAAGGCACAGCGTATGGGCAGGCTTTTAATTAAAAAAAAAAAAAATCAAGCCTGAGAGGCCCTAATCTCCACAGCTGGGAGCATTGGGGAAGTACCACGTATAACTAATTCCTAACTTCAGTTAGCAGTTAATGGCACTGTGAAAATTTAGCAAGTTGGATATGTGGCAAATCAGGCTAAGAGTCACTGGCTCATCGCACTCTGCTGAGACCGAGGAGCTGGGAACAGAAGATCCTTCCGATGTGTCAGTTCCTCTGTGCACAGACAGCAGCCGCCACCACCCCCGGGTGACACTGAGTGCTGATGAGGTGTGACAACCAACTGTCACGGCCAAGAAGAGGCTGTGCCAGGAGTTGAAGGCATCTCTTCCCAGAGTGCTGCGTCAGAGCGCAGCGCTTTCTGTGCTCCGATGGCATCTCTATGTTCCTAACAAATGCCCACATGCTACCCTGCAGTTATTGCTTGCATGGGCTGGAAGAACCTGCTGGTATCACATTGCAGCTGCTAGAAAAGAGACACTGCAATATCCACGTGTGCAGTGAACGGGCATTTGGCTTTGGGCAGCTTCACAGCTTGCAGTTCTCCGAGAACTTCATCGGTCAAGGAGCTTAGGTCCCCATGGTACTTGCTAATACACACAGCAAACCACTTTCTACAGTCTGAAAATCACTGCTGCATGTCTCAACTTCAGCTTCTTCACATTCTCCAAAAACTTTTCAGTGTAGAAATGGCATGATCAGAACTTGACTCACTGCACCAGGTTTGTCCCCATGCTGTCCTCACAAGCTGCTGACAGCAGCTAGCAATCAGAAAGGGAGCATATAGAAAAGAGGATATTCTTTTGCAGAAGGGAAATAGATCACTTTCCACAAGTGAAAAACCTTCACATATCACCATGCATATATAGAATATTTATAAGCAACATAGAAGAAAGAATAAAAGTCTTTGCATCTTCTAAACAACCTCCCCACGGATTCAAAGCCTTTTTAACTAGAACACTGTTAAACTAAAACAGTTTTACATTTAAGTGGCTGCTCTAAGCTCTGCGCAGTAAAAAAGACAGGCAAGAGACATGTCTGTGAGCAGCACAAGGTAGCTGACTCTTTATGTGCAGTACAAACTCATTCTGGCTTATCATTAGGGAACTCTATTAAGCTGTACCCAGAGCACCCATCTTACCTTTCCTCCAGGTAATGCAGAGCATGCCTCACGAACTCCATGCGCACCTCCATGTTGGTCCGGACTTTCAGAGCATCACTGGCAGGAACCAGAGTGACGTCGGTCATTTGTTTCACCATGGCCCACATCTCGGAGATGTTCTATAAACAAGTCATTCCATGCGTCAGCGATTAGTACAGAGATGAACAAGCAACACTGTTTTGAGCTACATGGTGTTTTGATGCTTAAGAAAAGCGTAAGAACACAAGAGTAATGTCAGTATAGATTTGTAACGGAGATAGTGGACACAGTCACGAAGGAAATCTGCTTCTGTCCCGCGGAATTCAAATTTCACAGGCTTTTTTGCAT
The DNA here is from genome assembly GCF_020740725.1 of Corvus hawaiiensis. NCBI lineage: Eukaryota > Metazoa > Chordata > Aves > Passeriformes > Corvidae > Corvus > Corvus hawaiiensis. The sequence continues at coordinate 8,432,557 of NC_063224.1, forward strand.
AATTCTTGTGGGAGAAGATGGCTATAAATGTTGTACCTGCAGTTGTTCCCAAGAATTGGCAACTATTTCCAAAACTAGGCTGGGTACTTGGTAATCAGTCTCTTGCTCATTTCTAATTCACATTTCCCACTTAATAAATACCACAGCACCATCAGCTTTCCATGTAAGCAATGGCTCTGGCTGCTGCTGGAAAGCTGTGCGATCAGCTGAGATAAGAAGCATCAAAAGGACACTGATCACTTGGACAAAGGCTCAGTTACAAATAAAGGTTGAAAACCATCCAGATCTGCTTGTTTACAAGGATGCAAGATCTTATCAGTGTCTACAGGACTAGGGCGTCCCTGCTGAAATAGCAAAATACTGAGAACTAACACTGTTCACTTGGGCAAGGGCAGCTCTTTGATCTCGGTGCTTCAAAGCAGTAAGAACACTGAAACTCCCCGTGCTGCCCCTTGCAAAACAAACAGAGCTGTTCAGAGCAAAGATGCACACATCTGTAATTCAGATCTGATTGAAGCGTTTGCCCCTCAGCTTCTGAGCAGTTTTTTGCTCTCCCCATTTGCACAAGTTTTTTCATAGCTTGACCCTCCTGCAGTATTCTCCTTCAGACATTTCTCCAAGGTTTGTGCATTTGTTTTATTTTTTGGGGTGGATCAAGGCAACACAATTAAAGGAATAGAAAAAAAGAAAAGTAGACAGATCATTAATTTAAAGTCAATCCTAGGGGTTTTATGCTTTGCTATGGGAGCCTATTTCAGCTCTAGCAGAGTCTGATTGAGGACCCTTTACCTACAACTAAATACCTCCAAAGGACATTAAGAGACCACATTTTGTAAGCCAAACACAACAGAATCTATTTAAAATTAAAAGCAATTTTTCCCTCAACAGCTTATCACTTATGATGGAACACCAGGTTCGTTTCTTTTTCGCTGTGTTAAGAAATTTTCACCATGACCAACTTCATTGCAGGTGAGGCCTGCTGTACTGGAGAAAATTCTGGTATTGCCTCTGTGTTTTCTGTGGAGCCATGCAATTTTTTTGGCAATATCAGTATTTTTTCCTCCAACGTAAGCATGCTGTTAATCACAGCCTGAAAACAGCTTAAATACATCTCCTCATGTTAACTCACTGGCAGTACCTTATCATCCAGGCCTGCGGTAGCAGCACAAAGGTCCACCAGGTTAGGCTGCAGATGTCCATTCACTATCTTCTCATTATAAATATAAATCTAAAACATAATTAAAGTAAGCATGTTTAACAATACATATTATGCTCTGTTCCCTCCCTAGCCACAGCAGCAAAATCTGAACCAGGCTTCAAAAACAGTGTTCCCAGCAAGTCCCTTTGCTTTCCTCCCACATCAGCCACTTCCAATCCAATGGTAGAGGAACATGTGTTAGCATCACCCAAGCCTCCACAACTCCTCAAAGCCCCAGGCCTGCCTGAAGGCCGGCAGCAGCCCAGCTGTTCAGGGGTTCCGAATGGCAGAGCACTGTGCTGAATGCCCTGTTAGACTAATTGCAGCTAATTGCTGGAGGACAAAGATTCAGAAGTGACCTGACAAGTGGATGGCTGTGATATTCCCCTGCATGGCAGCCTCCTACCTGCTGATGTGAAAGAAACAGGATTTTGCTGGTTTGTGGCAGTATTCAGGGAAATCTGACATAGGCAAATGAACAGAAATCTGACCCTTCAGAGCCTGCCCTTCAACATATACACACACCTCCCTGTTTTAACTCTTGATCTTAACTGAGCTTCGTCTACTATTGTTTATTCTACTCTCAGTCGAAAGACCTTCCACTATGTCCAAAAATAATAATTCTCAATGCTAGAAAAACAACGCCATTGTGCTTTAACTCCCTTTGGCATGCTCTACTACAACACGCCCAGGGTGCAAACAAGATGTAGAGCTCAGGACTGCAAAGAGAATGCAGCATCAGTGAAATCATGTCCGTGGATGTCACCATGTTCCTGTGAGACAGTCTGAACTATCCACGAAGAACAATTAATCACTTCAGTGTAATTAAAACACACTTCACGGCTGCTGATAAACTGAAGCAGCATGGATCTCCAGGTCTCCTGCATGACCTCCAGGTCTCCCAACTCCCCACTGAAGCCACAGGAGCCTCACATAGACTGCTGACACTTGGTTATTCTTGAACTGAGGCAGGCTGACATAAGGACAGCTCAGCCAGAGTTTCTCAGGAGCCCTTGGTGGGAGCACATGGTGACTGCACCAAGTGTTTTGGCAGCAGAAGGCTGGCCACAAACACCACATTTCCAGGGCACTTTGCAGCAGTCTGTGCACAGCCCGTGACCCTGACAAGGGCCCATGGGCCATGGTGACTCCACAGCTACCCCAGAGCCAGGACTGCTAGAGAGATTGGACTTCCTGTATTCAGAAAACCAGCACGGAATAACACCGATGGCCTCAAAACACAGATGCAATTATGCTTTAAGGAAGACCTTTACCGTGGGTATATTACAGTAGATAATAGTTTGTTAATTTAGTTTGTAACAGCCACTAAATCAAATGTACACTTTATCAGCACAACCGTGCACCTTTTGCCATTAGTTTCTTCCCAGTTACCATAACTGAATGCAGATGTAGGAAAACAGATGCACAAGCTGCTCTCTGCCTCGGCACAGACTGAGCCAAAGCACACAATAACAGTAATTGTGTGCAAATTAGGCAACATTTTGTCTATGTCGTTTCACATATTCCATTTTGAAAAATCAAGTCCTTTTCTATAATTTTGTTCTCAACAGTGCTGGTAAACAGATAATCTCAAATAACAAAAGTAACAAATTGGTTATGTAAAGGTTTATCAGTTTTCCCTGAAAATTTTCCGAGGGAGTCTAATGTTACCAGGCATAATAATTCATAGCTGATGCACTAAAGCTTCTCACAAGCGATGTCATTAAAATAGGATATAATTTGACAAACATCAGGCTTAACACTTCAGCATATTTTTCCTACACACATACACAAGAAAAATGATCATCCACATATGAAGAAAATGGGAATATAAAGCCTTCATATGTATACAATTAAGCATTGACAAATCCTAAAAGAATTACTGCTTTTGAAAACTTAGAATTTCAGTTTACTTTACAAGCATAAATGCTTTCTACAGCCATATATGGTGCTCAGGATCTCTTTTTGACAAAAAATATCCTATAGTAAACAGGTGAGTATATTTCTAAGAACATCATGCAAGATTTATGTGTTTGCCAATTGCATTTTATCTCTAGGCAGATATTTTCATGTTCTACCTACTATATCTTCTTTTACACTAAGCTCAAATCTTTATGTTCCCCCTCTCTCTCCATGTAGAAGAGTGTTTAACAAAGTTTTTTCACTTTCACTCACCTGACGAGCATATGCCATCTCCACACTGTCCAAAGAGCTGCGACCTGGAGGACCCACCTCACCAACATAGCTGGGCTGTTTAGTGAGAAGCATATAGGAAGGTACAAAGTATAGAATTACCACAGTGCATTTTACCAATACATCAGCTCCTAAAAAACAGCAAAACCATGCTCCTGACAGAACTACAAACATAGTTTTGAACCATCTACAGAGAAAAATGCAGTCTCACTGCAATAACCCATTATCTTCCCAATATAGCTTAAACTTTCTAAAGTGACATAAATTCTCCTTATTCAGTGCACAAACCAACCATTAGCTCTCTAGAATTAGGACATCAGTGTCTCTTGGTAGCATCTTATAATTTTAATTCTTTGCTTTTGTTTCTTGAAAGGTTGCTTCTTGTCAGTGTCCCGCTGTGAGGCATCTAGTCTGAGCCTCCATCACAGCAAGGACATAGAATTCAATGGATGAGATGGACACAAAATAGGACTGCAGCATTCAATTGTATGTTAAAAAGTACCCCATTGCTGGTCTGCTGCAGGAGGAAGTATGCTGGCAATATCCTGACCTGAAAAAAAATAAGTCTTTTTACCCACAGAGACTATGCCAAGATTGAGACATTTTGAGTGTAGAGCAGGAAGAGACAGCCAATGGAATTGTGGCATACAAAATTCATACTCTTATAAAAAACTTCAAATACAACATGCCATAATAGTCTTAATCTGCATAAAGCAATTTTAAATGTTCACTACAAGGCACAAGTATGTTCTCAGTACAACCACCACTGAACACAGATGTTCAATGCTCTGGAGGAAAGAATACTCCCAACAATGCTCTCTGCTATTTCCTGCCTTCTAAAAGAATGTAATTCTTCATTTCAGCATCAGCATTGCAAGTTTTGAGTTTAAAAGTAAAGTACAATCATTTTAAAGACAGATCCCTTTGAGGTAAACAGTCCTTTAATATCAGTTGCTTCAGAAGCCATGCTGGTCTGAAGATCAAAGCAAGATGAGCTCAGTACAGAAGCACAATATTTATTATGAAGCCAATTGACATAGTTGGGGCAAGCAAAAGGAACAGACAAGCTTTCAGCAAAGCAAGGTTTTCAGGTTTGTTACCATATAACTCAAGGCTGTCTATATTCATCTAAACAGGAATCATTAACTTTTTCTGAGAAAGAGCAGGTACATCTGCAGAGTTTAAAAATTAAGCTTTTTACCATCAAAGTCAGTTACAACTGGCTGCACATCCTCACTAGCTGTTACAGTGCACCTTAGCAATACTGTCCAATGGCTTTACTACTTCCTACACTGTTTACCCAGAATGTCAGTACTTCACAGTGCAGACAGGATCACCTCCAAGGATTGCTTAAGGATGTGCTCTAGTGTTGCCTGGAAGAGCTCACTTAAATGTGACCAACTTGCTGCCTGTACAAACAACATAAAGCCCAAATGCAATAGGAAAATCAGTGTTTTCACTTCCAGTTTAATCAGCTTTAGAGTTCAGCTTTGCTGACACCTGTCAGACTGCAGCATGGCAGGAGCAATGTTCCTGCCATGACCTGGCCTGTGCGGATTTCAGGAAGAGATCCAGAAATGGAAAGCTTTTCTCTAGATGGTGCCATCATTCAGCTTCTTGTTTCAAATGAGGATGAAATGCTGGCAGAGTCTTCAAAAAAATCTCACTTTTTTGGGGAACTGTATCCTAACTTCAGAATGAAATAATACAAACACATGAACTTCCAGACATGTTACTTATCAGCTTTGCACTGAACATTCTCTCAGTCATTCCCAAATTAATTTTATTTTGGTATTAGATTAATCTGGAACATCTTCTACTGTGTAAGACCTCTCTTACCCTCATGAGCACGTGTTATTGCAAAGACAATGGTTACTCACTGTTCCAGCCCAGGAGTTTTGATCAGGAGAATGTCCACAAGTTAAAATTTAAAAACAAATAAAGTTACACAACTGCAATGGCCAAGAAGCTGTTCTGCATTGGCTAGGAATTTATACAGGAAGATAAGAGCACCGACCTCTATCTAGAAATTGTAAGAGATTTGTGATATCTGTGGTTACTGCTTTCTGTGCAGCACCCAACAGTTGATTACAGAATAAAAAATATTCAGTAGTGTTTGTCCCTAATACAATGAAATACAAATGAATGAAGGTACCAAGGATGAACCTGAACAATCCCTTAAAACTGCTGAAATTAGTTTATTACTGCATTAATTTTTCACTAATAATGCTATTTAAATAATGTCCAACCTGATTACAAAATCAGGCAGGTGCATTTAGACCTTAGGCTGTATAAAAACGCCTTACAAAAAACCCAAAAGCAATTCCACTTTTTCTTTTTGCAACTGAACTTACACTAAAAATATTCTTCACAATCCCTCTTAATGGATACTGATATTCAGAAGCATCTGCATTTTTCTTTCAGTGCCAAATCATCTGACACAAATTCCTTTAAACCCACCTAAAACCCGACAAATTCTTTGTTCTAAAGAACAAAGAAGCTGTTAAAGCAGGTTTCCTGGGAAACAGACATGATGGCAGAAATAGCGCTTTGCAGCCTTCCCTTGTGCTGTGCCAGATAAAATGTAGAGTTATTTAAAGTAATGCTAAATTATGGACGTTGTCATTAATTACCGATGAGGTTTCATCTCCTAAAGCAAGTGAACACTAGTACATAGTGACTTAGTGTCACTTTTCAGCCAGTGCCCAAGCACCAGACACACAAGCATTGGGGCTTTGTTTTGTGAATCTATTCCTTTTTCTGCTTTGAAGCGCCAAAAAGCACCCAGGTGGCTGCCACTCCAGAGAGTGGTGTGTGACTGCCAGGTTCAAACCAATTCAGGTAAGAATCTGAATTCAAAAGTGCACACCTGAAACTAAGAAATAACTGCTCTGGGGGTTGGGTTTTCCTTTCCTTTCTCCAATTTTAGTTATGCTGTAACTATTGAAGCGTGTTTAAAACCCTGTTGAAATTAGTATAGTGAAGGTATAACTATTATGCTTTAACCATTATGCTTTAAGAAACACTTCTTAACTATCTGCCACAGCTGAGAACTGCCACATTGAAATTAAATTCTTTAAATTCTACTGACTTGGCACTTCAGGAAAAAAAAAAAATCAGGAAGTCTAGAATTTGTCCTGATTTTCTTATATTTTTCTTTCCCATGGAAAAAAAGCCATGGAAGCAAGCTTATTTCCTATTTTTTCCCATCTCGTATATGCATTCTGGCTTCATTTTTGAATTATTAAACTGTAAGAAAGCAGTAGCTCACTGAACTATCTCATGGCTGTGCTAAAAGGAAAGTTCAAAAGGAAAACTAAAGCAGTGAGTCAGCATGGGGAAGGCCACTTCCACTGCTCCCCCTGAATTGCAGAAATGGAGTTGCGCAGGCAATCCTTCCCAAGAAGGGACATCCCCTACAAACTAACCGGGGGAAAGTGGGGGCCAGGGAGGGTATCCTTTGCTGGCAAGTCAGAACTTACGAAGTTTCAAACAAGGAAAAGATAATGAAAGATGTGTTCAAAACAGCTGCTAGGAGCATACAAGAAGAATCTTGTTTCAGGTCAGGTTCTGAAGCTTAACTGCAGCAGCAAAAGGAAAAGCAGAAAAGCGGGGAATGCACGAAGGACTGCAGAAGTGTAAGTGCACTCACGCATCTTGCTGTATCTCTAACCTGATATTGCTTAAATGGCTTGTGCTGTTTTTCTCAACCACCTTTGCTTCTCCCTGCCCTGAATTCTGGTCTTTCCAAAACATTATTCAGAACTGTAATATTTATTCTGAATATTATCCATTTCTCAAAGCTGCAGCTTTGCTGTACTGCCATCACATTTTTATCTTTTAAATTCACTTAGCCAAACGATGCTGCTTTTCAAAAGAGTCCTCCTTCATTTGCACTCAGCCAAGCATTCAGCCTCACTTGCACACCAAACCCCGTGCATGTAAAGATGCATTATTCATCACCCTCATATGCATATGCACATTCCTCAGCAGAAGTCTGGGCAGACATTTTGTCAGCACTCCAAATGGCTTGGCCAGTAGATGCAGTGAGTATCTAGGCAGGAGACCAAGCTGGAGAAACCCCATCAAAATACACTGTTGTGGAGTGGAAAGAATCTTGCAGTCCTTGGGATTTAAGGGGTATGAAGATGTGATACAGCGGGGCAGAACAGAAATCAAGATGTGCCAGTGTTTCTGTATCACTGCAGGAGTGTGCTACTTGACAGCAAGAGTGGAAGAGCTTGTGGCAAGGGTGGAAGAAAGAAAAACTTGGAATAAGGAAAAACTTGGAAAAGGACAAAGGAAATGCCTTGGCACCTCATGGCACAACAGTCGTAACAAACACCTTCAGACCATAGGTGTTTGATACCTTGAAGACAAAACTCAGGCTTTCATCCCTTTCCAGACCTACAAGAAGCACCTTTTTATCAGCTCTGGTTTTCCCTGACAAGAAGGCGGCCAGGCTGGAGGACAAGGGGGAACAGAAAACCTTATGGCAAGTCCTGCACTAGGTTCTTTGAATCATAAGCTTTGCCTGTTAATTGGTCTTATTTCCATGAATAATGTGTTGGTATTTCACTCTGCCCAAATTAGCTTGCCCAAAGCTTGAGAATTGGCTTGCAGGCAGACTGGCCCCCTGCTGTGTTTGGATCTGTGCCTTTTCAGCCGATTCTCCATCTCCAGAGGATATCAATTAAACCTCTACTATATTCTACAGGCTGTGTCTGTTTGTGTCACATACACACAAAAAACTTATTTGACTGGAACAAGGCTTTAGAAGAACAACCTGCTGTGGGGAGGTTAGATAACAGGCTTTTAACACAGTAGATGCACTTCAAACCTCTCAGACCTTTGACTTCTTGAGGCTAAGACTAGAATATATCAAGGATTTTAAAATGCTCTCGAAATGACATACTGCTACTACGAAAGCTTTGAAATAGAGAGTGGAGTATTACTGAGTGATAGTGTACATTGAGTCTTTAAATTCATTCATGAAAAACATTAGGAGCTGAGTTTTCTCCCCTCCTCCCTCACACCAATTTGATGCTTGGCATCTCAAGTGCCATGGACTGGGGGTAGCATCCATTTGACACTGAAACACCAGAATAGGGGTTTTACCTGTTCAGAGCAGGTTATTAAATTACTTCTGCTAGCAGTTAATATCCACACTCTGAAAGGAAAACCCCACACCAGTAACTAGCACACAAATCAAAGGTGTTAGGAGCTATCAGTGTAACTGCCAAGTCTTCAGATTCACATCCTAAAATAATGGGATAGCTGTTCCTAGTTTTAAATTAATTCAGTCTGCATTATTTAGCATTTCCAATATTGGAAAGCTGGACAACCTTTGAGAAGTCCCAGTAAAGTATCAGTACAATATTTTCTGGCAAAGACAGCCTCTATAAAAGAGGTATGCTAACTGGGATTAACCTATATTTAAAAGAACAGTAATCAGAAAGGGACATTTCATTAACAACTTTAATTATTTCCAAATCCCTATACAGGTCGTACCCCACTTGCACCAAGGGCTTTTTTTATTTTAATATGCTAGCAGGTCATCCCAATGAACAAGAATTAATTTTCATGGGTGGAGAATGTGGCTATAAAAAATATGTCTCTTTTTCAGCCTGAAAGCACAGCAACTTATATCCCCCCACTCCCTGTCCCCTCTCCTTTCAAGGTGAGCATTTTCATGGAGCACTGTGCAGCAGCTGTGATGTAACTTTGTGCTCCAGGGATCACAGCTGCTGTCTGATGCTTCCAGCTCAGAGGGGCTGAGCTCCCAACACTCTGCACGTAACTCTGCTTTGCTCTACTCATTTAACTGAAACATTTTCTTTAAGGGAATAAACTGTAAAGTTTTAAATTGTAACAGAAGATAAGGAATGTTCTAAGATGATAGTCAATATCTCTTTTGTTAAACATGGGGTCAGTCTTGCCCAAAGGATTTGGTCACTGCTGGATTAATCTGAACACTAGAGGTCTTAGCAGCACAAAATTCTAATCTGCTCTGAATGAGACAGTAAAATAAAAAGGAAACCTTTTTTTTTTTTTAATGTTTATTCATTTGGTTTTGCCAAGAAACCTGAGAGACTTCATCAGCCTCCTAAGAAAAGCCATAAATCCAGGCTAGCACATAGTGATAAGGGAAAGAGACACTCTAAGATCTATGTGTAAGCACAACTGCACCTGAGAAACTCCCTGGTGTCACATCACAAAGATTTCCTGAAGTGCCCCAGTGTGTTTTCTGTATGTGTGTGTTCCCCTGGGTGTATTGACCTACTATGTATTTGTGACTAAGTTTCCAGCCAGCACATATGTTGCTCAAAAAACAGCTTCAGCAATAGCAGCTCCATTGCCTGTACCCATCAGTCAATAAATAGAAATAATCACAAAGGTTTGATATTTTGCTAGACAATGCATTCTGCTAGTCAGAGCCATTCTAGAATTCAATAGGGATTTTATATTTCTCATTTTCACATAGTTGTAGTTACAGAATATTTCAGAGGTGGTTTCAGCAGTGCTGGAATGCCAGCTGTATACAGTGCTGTGTGTGACTCTGCACAGCATTTAGAAAGACAGAGTTACCTCATTTTCCTGGGTGAAATCAAGAGCATCTTCCCCTGATGCAAGCAGAGAATGAAGAATCCTTTGTTTCACCTGTTCCCATTCAACCAGCATTGATTCTCGGTGATACTCCTCAGCCATGGCAAAAGTCTGTCGGTGAACAAGAACAAGAGCTAAGGAACATAGAGAAACACCCATCAACCTAACTCTGCTATTAATAGACAAGCCTAAAAATGAAACAGAAAATAGCAACTACATAAATCAACCAGGTCAGGCCTCAAGAGCTAACGGTGTGCTGCATATTATTTTAACAGGCTTCCTGTTCAGGTACAAGGGGATTCAGAAACTAGGTGTATGTGGAATTAAGACAACTCTCACATACCCCCAGCTGGTAAAAGAGGGAAACGGTGTCTCTTCCATGGCACCGCAGCACACGAATCTGAGCAGGCGGTAGGCTTCCTCCTTTAACTTAGCAGCACACACAATATCCAGGTCATCACTGATCTGTGTGGTTTGTTGAGACTTAACTTCTCTAATGACCACTAGCTTTTCACCTCCTTGGAGGCTACAAAGGTCTGACTCGCTGCATTCTTAACAAAGATGCGTGTTTATTGCCCATAATCATTTTCAGGTCTTTATCAGTGTGTTTTTCTTTCAAACGGGAAACAGGATAAAATAAAAATCTAATCGTAAGGGAAAACTAGCCAATGTCAAAGAATCAGGAGGCCTTTTTCATGAGGAACATAACTCGGGAAAGCACACAGGAAAATCATATCCCAAGAAAAAACAACCTTTACCTTTAAAATGGCTGATGTGCTACATTGTCTTCAGATCCACTTGGGGAACATATGGGAGGTAACAGCTCTTCCCTCAGTAAGGAAAATATTCCCTCATTTTGGCAATAGCATTAAGATAGAGAAGATGCTTCACTACCTTTTCTGTTATTGTTGGGGTGAGACTAACAGCCTCAGGGATACCAGGACAGGAAATAAGAGAATCTCCACTAATTCTAAACAGAGAATAAGCTATATATTGTGTCTTCTTTCCTGTTCACACAGCTCCATGCTGCAACATACAACTAAATGTCTTGGTTGGCTGACTAAGTTTTTCATTTTATTGCAGTTCACTGTTAGGATATTGTCAATTGATCGGCAAAACGTTCCTCAGAAATAATGAATTGGTAAGACACAGTGACATTTGGCAAACATTTAATTACAGTGCATGCACGCAACTAGAGCATAAGATTTCTGTTTCTTCGTTGCGTTATATAAATTCACTTTATACTTTCATGGCAGGATATAGGCTCACCCGTACCTTCACTATACTAATTTCAACAGGGTTTTAAACACGCTTCAATAGTTACAGCATAATGTTATGTAATTGAAATAATTTAATAATGCATATGTACTATTTCTTGTCATTTGAAAGAAACACAGGCTCAGTTCTAAACCTGATGCCACCAGTGTACGTGGAGGGAAACAATCATAACATGAGCACTAGGAAGTATGGAATAACATTTCCAAGAAGAAGTTTTAAGACAAACAACAGGAAGCATTTTTCCATGCTGCATAATTCAATTGTGAAAATCACTGCCCCAGAACAGATACCAAAAGCACAAATAGATTCAGAAACAGGATTAGATTAATTTCTTATCAGAAAACAAGTTGCTGCTCAGATGATCTTCAAAACAACTATTTTTTCAGAGGTGAAGATACAGGAGTTGAAGAGGGGAAGGCTAAATCTGTCCTTTTCTTACAGACTAAGTACTGATCCCTTTTCAAGGGAAGAAAACTGGTCAGCAAACCTGTCCTGTTTTTGTTTTTAGGAAAAAACGACAGTGCTTTCTTCCAACTTACCCTCCTCCTTGACTCTTCAATGGCAGACAGCAATGCATTATCTTTTTCATTCTTCAGGAATCCCTGCAGGAAACAAGAAACAGAGCTTCAGCCAAAAAAATCAGCCTTGCACTAACATCAGATACATATTGTAGTACTCAGCTCTTTCAGCTCTGAGAAGTGCTCAGAGCTCTCTCTGCAGAGAAAGTCCAGTCCCAAGAAGTTTAAAGGTCACTTTACTTCACCAGAGGTACAGTAAGATGCCCACCCAGAGCAATGTGAAAATGAAAATGCATTAATCCCCTCTTTTAATATGCATTAAATCCTAGTGAAATGTCCTGCTTCTATTCTCTTTTATCTCTGTGTCCCAGCATCTGCTTCCTCTTGCTCTCCATTTGAGGGAGCTAGGATGAAAGCTGGTAGGAGCGATAAGCCAAGATAAGATTGTTGGACTTGAGTATGCTGAAAAAAATAAAAGTCTTTGACTTGGCAGCTTCAGGCAGAAGTGGAGCTCTTGGAGGACCGATAGGAACTGTGAAAAAGAGCCTTAAAAATAGTCAGTTGAGGAAGGATGGAAATAACTAAACAGTTGGAAAGCATTCAGAGAAAGTTTACCACGCAGCTTCTCACCATGAATACAGCTGGAGTGGGTAAAAAGGAAGAACTGTATTTTTAATTTTCAGTATATCAGTAAATCTCAAAGAGGTCAGGTGTGTGTGAACAAACTGATTTAGATGAGTTGTTACCTCCTTATCCCAAAGGTTACTTTTATGACCTATACTAGGAAATACAAAATAGTTTTAACTTTAAACAAGTAGCGGTGGGGTAAACTGCAGTAACACATGGAGACAACAATCAGGATCCATCTATCACATTTCAACATGAATATCTTTATTTTGCATTTTCACTGTTACATCACCAATTAAATAAACCAAGTTGATTTTTACTCCCAGACTTCAACTTAATCATTATTCAGGTCATAAAAAAGAAAAAGAAGCCTTTGTCTCCCTCTGAAGTAATCAACTATAAATGATCAACTCCATTAAGTGTTAATATCTTAAAAGTCTGTACACTCACTTCACAGCTTTAAAACCAAAAGCTGCTAACAAACCCACAGAGTGGGAACTTAATGGACTGTGCTTTATGCTTTTATAAAGACAAAACACAATTGCAGCAGTGTCCAACTGAATTTGTCAGGAATCAGGAGGGGTTTGTGCCTTTCAGTCTCCCCATCTTCCTGCAAAGAATTCCTGTGGTGACACAGGGAGATTTGGGCTGTTGGAAAAATATATTTATGGTATGTCTCAGAAACAGCCCTGCAGCAGTAATACATACAACCATAAGTATCACAGAGTGATACTCAGCTCTGGGAGGTGAGGAGCATTTGAAATCTCCTCAGCCTGAAGCAATCTGCCAGGAAACTGCCGCATACGTGTGCTACCTGCCCTCCTGCTCCTCAGCACCAGCATGTGAAATAAAGGGCATTGCACCCTCTCTTTCTGAAATATATAGAACAAGCATTTGAGGTACATGGGACAGGCTGTGACCTCCTTCAGCTGGAAACAAGAACATGACCCCTTTCTGTACAGCAGAGAGAGAACTAGCCGCCATCCTCCGAGAGACATGCGGTGCAGTTCCCCAGAAACAGCCCTTGAATTACGCATGGAAGAGAGCGGTCACTGCTACCCAGCCTATTCCTCATTTCACCAGCAGACAGGTCCTGCTTTATTTTTAGACAATGCCCACAGAGAAATCACAGTTACAACCTGAAAAAAAAAGGAAGCTAAATCCATATCTTTGCACACGTCTGGGGACCAGCTATTACAGCAGCTGTCACTGAGACAAGGGTTGCCGCAGTCACCTAACTGGGCCAAGACCCAGCCTTGGCTCTGTGCAGGAGAGAGATGGAGATGTGCCTTGCAAGTCTTGTCCCTGCCTGCATGGGTAGAAGGACTTTGGGAAGGCAACAAGCTTTCTGGGTTCTTTTTTTTTTTCATTTCACCACCTCCAACCTAAAATGGAGAAAAATTATCTGGAATTAAAACAAGCAGTACTTCCAGACCTTCAAAGCACACACCAATACATGAGTGGAAGAGACAGATCCGCTTCTGATGGTAGAGATCTGATGCTGCAGAGAACAGTGTGTTAGCTGTATTCTAACAACACTGCTAATTTTACAGGCAAAACCAGCCCACTGTCTCAAAGATGCAGACCTACAGCTATTTGGATGTGATGAAGGGTGTGAGCTTGCAGATGTCCTGGATGCCTGGCTCCCTGCTCGCTCTGTAAGCACCGGACTCCTGAAAACCCCAAGAGATACAAGTCCTACCTTTCCTGTCCTTGGTCTTCCCCTCTTTCCTTGCAGGAATGTGTGGCCTAGAGCTGAGCAGGTACCTGCCTAGAAATGTACGCAGCAATGATAGTAATCAACACAGTAATTTAAGATGTGCTTGAACATCCCTTGACGTCAGTAAATCCAGGCTGAGTATCTTAATGAAACCACCCAGCTCCCAGAGAGTTCTACTAGGTCCGTTTAAGGGATCACATTACACTGAATGCCAATTAGAGGATGATAACTGCCTTTTTCAATATCAAAAACTACTCCTTTAGCAAAAGAAAATCCCCACACGTGCCAAATAATATCTGTAATGCCTCACTGAGGAGAGGTACATTTTAAAAAGGTTGCCCTATGTCTTGTGCTAAACATTATGACTCTAACATGACAATTGCTGCTTCAGTTAATTACAGGCTAATTGTTAAACCTCAGAAGAGGGAGTTTCAGTAACCGATGCTGGAGCTCCTGTTACTGCTTGTGTGAACTGCTTCTGCTTAGTTAGGCCAAATAAGAGCTCCTGAGGGTGTCACTCCAGGCTTTGGTGGCCAGAATTCCACTCGTTAAGAAAGTGAGGTGTGTCCGGCTTGCTGCTGGGTTCCCTGGATTTATCGCATTGCCACCTAGTGGTGCACTACATTTTGATCACCAGACACGATTTCATGGACACACATAAATGCACACAAATGCACTTCTACTGCATGAAAAAGTAGAGCCCCGGAACAAGGATGGGCAGAAAGATGGAAGAGATGCACTTTACATTAGAGAATTTTTGTCCTCAGAAATCCCAGGTCACAACTTTAAGGGTTCGCATATCTCTTAAGAAGGCTGGGCTGTGAACAGTGCTGGTTGTGCTCACCAGTTACATCTGCCCTAAAAGCTTTCTGCAGTCCCAGAGGCAAGGTTTGACTGCCATGAACGCTGGCAGACTGTAACAAGGATACGGAGGTGCAGCGCTCAGCATGCACGGGGAGTGCACGACCGACAAAGCAGGAGCCGCCCTCTCAGGGGAGATGCTGCTGGGTGTACAACGAGTAACGAGACATTGCTTCATATTCAGCATCCAAAGACAAAAGCAGGAGGAGAACAGAGATTATTGTTAGGAGACAAAACGCTATTTTGCAGAGGCAGATGGCAAAGATAGGAACAGCCAACACAAGGATTTCTATAATCTCAGAGGTGAAAACCTCACCTTGCAGCTCTCCGTGCACAAGCTCTGCCAGTGAAAGGATCCCAGCGTTGCCTGGATTTTGCTTGAAAATGAAAATCTTACTTCCCTGAGGCAGGTTTATGCAAAAAGCTCACAGAGCCTTAATGTCACATCACTCTGCCCTGCTTTAGTGAGTGGCTTTTGATTTTCCTCTCTGTTACTGTCTGACTCCCACACATCCTTCCTGCATCTAGTTTGGAAGGGAAGCAGCATAACTCTTCTCCATCACCAGTTCTCTGCAACACTCACTGCTGAATGTTTCCCACACACCATTTGTACAATATCCGATGCGATGGTGTTTGCAAAACAGGGACACAGGCATAGAAATACACCCACTCTCGCACCTTCAGGTTCCCGTTTCTCAGTCCCGCTTACACTTACATGTCTACTGACTCTCAGCATCTTTCCCAAGCACATTCCAGATCCTCTTGGATCTCTTACACCTTGAATTTCAGCCTGATCTTCTCATAGTCTCCTCTTTTTGCTGAAATCCAGCCTCACTCAACTATGGTTTGTAGAAGTGGCCCCACAGCGGAAGGGCAGGACAGGACCCCCTGGCAGCCTGTGCTTGCTCTACTACTACCTCTCATCTCAGACAATCACTGACACAGGCTGATTTGACAGCAATCAGCACCTGCCTGGCTCCAGCCTGAATTCCAGCAAGAGAGTGTTCCAGCAGTTCATTATTGGTACAAAAGGGCACACATGCACGCACCGATGGTCCCTTTTTGACAGGAGACTGAAAGTCTCTTCCATTTACTGCAGTAAATGAGGTTAGTAAACTCTCCTGGCTGAGAGAAGTCTCTTAATTACTTTCATCAGCCAGGCTATACTTTTAATACTTGATCTTAGTATTCAAGCTGTCACGAGAAGGCGAATGTTGCCAAATAGTATATTGAGGCCTTGGATGTTGACAGCGATGGGTACTTTTTCACTGGCACAGAAAGAAAGAAGAAAATGAACAATCTGGGACCATTTCAAGTCAATTGCTCTTTGATTAAAATATTTCCAAGTGCTGGATTTCCAGTAGATCCAGTGAATCCAGCAGGGACAGTTAACAAAAATTACTCTTTGGCAACGCCAGGTGAAGCACCTGAATTTATTATTTCTACTGGCAATTCTAAGAAACAATTTGCTAAATACAATTCTAGTGAAAACATGGACATATCTGAGCACACTCCTGAGGTTTTGTACCCTGGCACAACCCTCCTGGCCATATTCTCTCTGAAAAGAGAAAATGAAGCAAAACTACCTGGCACTTTTTAAATCTAAGCTATTGTTTGTGCTGACACAAGTGCTTGCTGGCTGCCTTTAAATAGATAGGCCAAAGGGTGAAGAGCCATGGGGTACCCAACTACTGTATTCCTGAGGATGGGGACACACCAGTGTAGCATGAGCAGTATTTCAGTCTATTCACTCTTCCTTTGTATGAGTGACACCAACATGTCTTGGAAGCTTCCATAAGTCTCCCATGATTTGTTTTTCAGAAAGCATCAGGTTTTTTGGGCTAAAGCAGTGCAAAAAAGCAGCTTCACTACATACCTTGGCCTGTGCAATATTGTGCCCTTCAAAGCAACAAGGCAGAAGCCCAAAGATCAGCTACCAAGCACAACGAGCCAAGAGCATTTGTGAAATTGGCTTCCTCCTTGGAGAGCTTCAGATGGCAAAACTGCTATGGGGCCAGAAACAGACTGAGGGCCTGAGTGCAAAAATCCTTAGAGAGGGAGAGAACCCCAGGAAGGGTGATTCACCAGTCAGTATCACTTCAAAGCTGCATGAGAGGCAAGGAATGCATCATTGTACACAGACACAAAGGTCTACTGGAAAGGATGGTTTGATGAGTCTCATCCCATAGCTGTATATGTTGTTCAATTTAAGAATTAGCAATACAAAATTCCCCTAGCCTAAGACAGCTGCACTTGTCAAACTACAACATACATTTCTCAATTTCCTTACCATCATGTTTAGAGTGGGAAATCCTGCAACATTTTTAATTCCCTGTTGACTGAACAGGAAAATCAGGGAAAAACCAGAAGGCTTTACAGTTTGATAAGACCTAAGAGTTGGTTGTTGCATCAGAGACTTTCAAAGCAACAGCCATGTTGAAGCTGAAAAGGGAAAAGCACGTAGCAATAGCTAGAACAAAAAACTGTGCTAATGCAACCAAACCCTGGGCTTGGGGAAGACCTCCTGCTCTGCTACCTGCCTTCACAGAGGTGTCAAATCACATCCCTCTGTGTACTGTAACTGTGCTCTACTTGTGTAGCCGATACTCATGCTCAGCTGGTTTGAGAGTCAAGCTAGGAGACTTCTTCCCCACCCTGCAAGCCGATAGCATTTGAGTGGCAGTAAGTCATTAAAATATGCAAAGCCTGGCTTCATCTCTGTTTCCTTGCGTGACTAGCAACAATTTAAAGATAACTTCAGGGTTTTTAAAGTGGCTTACTGCTCCAGCAAAATCAAAATTTGCAGAGCCGCAATACCGTCTCCTTTCATGATGGAGAAGCAGCAACCTGGGCCTCACCCCAGCAGCAGCAGGAGTCAGTGCACACCAGGCTGGAGCCCACACGAAGTGTAGAACCAGAGGCACACCTCCACTTGCCCACAGGGCTCTCCCTGGGGCTGTGTGCACCACGGAAGATGCACAGCAGCACCTTTTGCCAGAGACAAGCCCTGGGGCAGGAACAGGGCTCCCTTACCCCACCATCGGCCGGCATTGATGCAGTGCCCAGGTTCGAAAACAGTCTTTAATCTGTGTTACAGAGTGAGCCTTAAGCAAATATTTACAAAGAGCTCTCTGCCTCAGGTTAGTGCCCGCAATGCAAAGATCTAGTACTTTTTTTGTATTTTTTTACTGGTTTAGACTGTTTGATCTGTGAAACTCATGCAGTTTTCACAGTAATCTTAAGACGGTATCCAGGAACATTGGATTTTGCTGTGTTGGATAAATATCATTATTCTTCCTAGCCGTGACAGGAGAAACTCAAACTGCCGAAAGAAGCATTCATTGGGAAATCACAGATCAGCTCTAACATAAGCAGGGGCAGATGGTGCATGCTCTTTGACTCTTGCTGGGCCTGTTTGAATCTGGCAAGTGAAGACTGAAAATGTGTTCCTCAGACATACAGGCTTGAAGGGAAGAAATACAAACACCTCCTAGTGCTCACTTCAGCCAGGACACCATCTACGAAGCACGAAAGGCTTATATCAGACCATCAGTTAATATCAAACCATGCCCAGCACTGAGAGGCACCACCACATCCCACACCCAACTGCAGCCCTCCGAAACACATCTGCAGCATGTGGCCAGCAAGGAGAGCACAAGATATCTGTAGTGAATAGAAGCAAAATTTACCATGAAACATATAAGGAGCACAGCTTTATCAAACTGGAAATGTCTAGAAAAATACCACTGCTCAGATTTCCTGCAGGAATATTCTGCCAGGCACTCAGCAGCGCCAAAATCGAACTCTCTGCTATGTGGCACTGCTTGTTCCATGTATAAATGGAGATCGTCACTGCTGGCAAGAAACATGACTCTGCTCAATTTTAGTTTCTTCTAATTCAACACAGGATGCTCACTGAGTTCATGCACTATGAGATTTCAGTGTTTCATTTAAAACTGTACTTTTAAGTGGCTTAACTCCTAAAAGTACATGAAAATTCATTGCAGTGTTCCTGTGTATTTCAGATTTTACAAAATATGTCAAAGACATTGACAAGATTTAACAAATCCAAGTGCAATTAAAATGAGTTAAGTAGGACACTTTAAAAATAACCACACAATATATCAACCATCGCAACACAATTTATATACTACTTACACAGTGTACCTAATCATTAAAATATTAGTAATTATCCATACTATTTCTTCTGTCTTTCCCTCCATCAGAGTGAAACCAAAATAACTTCAATTACATAAGTTAGTTTCTCATTCTCAGACTCCAAAAATCCGTTGCTGTGTAATGTTGGGCTGCACAGTGCATGGGAATGCTGTTAAAAGGCGGTTTAGTAGGTGTTTTTCAAAGTCACAAAGATTTTAATGGCACAGAACTAAGATAATACATTTTTTAATCCAGAATTTTGCAGCAAAGTTGATTAGAATGAGGTTCTCTTTCACGTACAATTACCAGCCTCCACTGCACAGATAATTTTTGACAGCAATTGTTAACGTAACACAAAAGAAGTGTAAACAACAGTGCTACTTTCTCTAGTGATCCTGTCTTTCTCCCCAGGCATATACTCATATTTTTCCTTCTCCCTATGATATAACTGGGAGTGGTTCAACAAGAATCCCAGGTCCTATCAAGGTACAAAGCACCAAGGAGATCTGTGCAATAACAAAGTCTAGAATAGCCCTTACCTGCTGAGACGTTGTGCAAAGAATAGGAGGAGTAATAATGAAAAAAATGTATCTAGAATGAGGAGGCTATTACCATCTTTATATTCCTGAATATAACAGAATGTAATATATAGATTTGTCTCAGGAATATAAACATCTCTGTGTTCTACTAAATGAAAAAACATAAAAATGGAAAACTAGAAAGAAGGTAAAGAGACTCTTGCCAGCCAACTGTGGCAGTAGAGACGTTACTCAAGAAGGAGCTTATTCAGCTGGCTAACACTGGTACATTACACCTGAAAACATGCTCAGATGGTGTTTCTGTTTGTCTTAATCAAGACAAAGAAACCAAAATGTCACAAAGGCAATTAAACACAATGCTATCTCACTTGGAATACAACTTCTTGAGTGAGGGAAGCTCTCCACACAACCAGGCCAGCAGGACCAGCAGCAGGACCCACGGGAAGCCCATCTCCTGTGGCACCAGCATTCCACCTTCAGCAACAGCATCAGCACAGAGCGAACAGACCACACAGTCTGAAACTTGAGCTCATTCATCAAGTTTCCCAATACATGGCTACCTGTTTTTCTCAGCATTTTTAAATGCAGAAGGATGACCTTAGTGTAGGGCTTTGCTCAGCACTATGATGAGTAGCTGGAGCCTCTCTCCTGCATTATACGAGTCCTCGCATTGGCACTGTGATTAAAAAATACAACCCTACAAAAATCACAAACGCATCAAGAGATCCACAATCAAAACAAAACTCAAAGCTTTGCCTCTTTTTTGGAATTTATTATAAAAAATTATGAGAATTCCAGTGGGCTTGAGATCTACAATGCAACCCCATAGTAAAAATATTTATAGCATGCAAACAAAAATAATTTCCAATCATCCACTAGAATAAGCTGCTATACCCGCCTCTCCAGTATCATGCTTTTTAAGGGAATACTGTGAAAAAACCTACAGATTTAAATGATTTAATACCTTCATTGTACAGTCATAGCTAAGGCTGTAATGTAATACCTCTTGCTGGAAACATCCTCTCATCAGGCAGGACGCCCTCAAATCAAGCCATCGAAACCAATCTCACTGATGACGCCATTTTCTTATTTCTTTCGCTGCCATTTTAGCATCGTGGTTACTCCACATTTCCTTGAGAAGTAGCTGTGCATTCTCCCTGCTCTAAGAGGAAACCACGCTCAAATAACACAGTGACAAATGAAACCTGTATGTTGAATTTCTACCTGTGTCACGTCCCTGCATGGCAGGGGCAGGGACGAAGCACAGTTGCCATTGCAGACCACACCTCAATTCCCTGTACCCGAGAGCTGGCAAGGAGTCTGCCGAGATGGTGCAAGCTGAGAAACCAGCCACTGGAAATCTGTGGGCACCACATGAAAAATTGATACAACTGAGGAAAGAGGAGCATCCAGCCCTGTTACAGGAGATATCTCTCTGAACCCCACAGAAAACACTGGTTAGTAAGGGAGCAGTTTGAAAAGAGACGCAAAAGGCATAAAGGAGGCACAGAGACAAGCTTGCAGTGTCTGCGGCTGGACTAATTGTACATTAGCATTAACATATAGGCAACCACAAAAACCCACTTAACCTGGCAGCAGAAAATTCATTTCTCAGGATCACATTCAAAAGCCAAACTGCCAGCCCAATCAATCAATGAAGTATTAGCTATCCCAAAACGACATTTCTGATGGATCACCAGAAAGAGGGGCAAATTATTAAACAAAACCTGCTACTCATTAACACCCAGCCTCCTCTAATTCACTTCTAAAAATTTTAGTGAAGTCCTTCAGTCTCCCCCACCCCTTTTTAAGTGCTTTATCCTTCTGCTTGTCTGACTGGGAACATGCAACCTTGCTGTTTGTGAGAAACAGGGACGGTCTCAGGATTTTTTGAAAACCAAAACATGATTGATATTTCCACATCTCTTCCTTCACAATTTCAAATGTGTAGGAACGGTTAAATGCCTTCAAGTTAGTCTGAAACTGTAGGTAAAATAACAGTAATGAAAAGAACTGGTTCTCTTTACCTCCTCTGGATTCAAGTAGTGAGCCTGGCAGCACTGAGTCTGACACTCTCCCTGTTCTCCGGCTGACTCAAGAGGAGAGATTTCGGCTGCTGTGCCCCCATCCCACAGCTGAAAGCCTCCGTACTGTCTTCCTGAACGTTCCTTAGGAGCACGAGTTATCTTTCTGCTTCATGAAAAGAATAGCCAAGCAGCATCTTCCAGCCTCCATCTGCATTTCAGACAGAAAGCGATGCAGGCAGCAAACGCTCATTGCCTCGAAGGGACAACGCCTGGTTCAGACATCAAAATCCTGTCAGCACTGAAAATGCGACAACCAAGTTACACCAGGATGCAAATCCTAAACCAGCATAGGTGGCTTTCCCCAGTGCTGTACCTCCACAAAGGGGGTTCCTCTAGCATTTCTACTGCAATTTGAAGTCTCAGAAAAACCCACACAGGGAAAGAAAACCTTTCCCAAGTTAAATTTACTTTATTTCGCTGATAGTGGCTAACACGACAAAGAAAGAGACAAGATTACATTCACTGTAGTGTGAAGAACGTAAGCTCTTTTTTTTTTTTTAATATACACTGGAACGTCAAGAAAATGTGCAAATTTGAAGTTCAGCACTCTTAAATAACATGAGATGATTTGGCAAAATCATCCTCCTGAGTTAAAAAAATAAGCCCAAGTTAGCTACCCCATTCTTCCGCAATATTTGTAAATAAATCATAGCTACTTTGTTCACATAATAGCTATTTTCAACATGACACCTTATCCCCTGGAATAAATATAAATATTTTACTGACAGTGAAATAAAGCAATTTGGAGTTCATACATGTCATGATATCTTCAAATCCTCAATTTAAACATGCTATGGTCTTTAGAAATGGTTTTTCTTTACTACATTACTGATACATTTCCCAAAGTTAATTATTCAAATTACATATGAATTATTAAATGCAGATCATTAAACTAAGAAACACAAGTCTGGAATATGCCTGTTATAATTATACAATTTATATTTTAAAATGTTAGACATTATAGGGCTCAGAGAGAAAAGCATACATCAGCATTCTCTGCTGCAATAAATACGTTACAATAAACACTTTATCCTTTTTCAGCTTATTTCTCCTACTGTGTAATAAACCTAAGGTTTAAACTTTCCAGACTTGGGGCATGAGGCCAATGTGCTGAGGATACACCAGAGACAATAGGTTTCCATTTTTCTCCTCCGGCTGTACTCCACCCTGGCTAAGGAACTGTCTAGCAGTGCATGCCTTTATTTGCGCTTTGCATTAACAAGGCACACAAGCTTTCGGACTTTAATGTAAATTAAATGTCAAGTCCAGATGCTGCCAACAGATATCACAGAAAACCCTGCTATAAGAGACCTACAGCTAATTATTCATTACAGTGGCTCAGTCATTTTTTCATACATTAATTTATGGAGCTTAGTTGAACTCTGTCTCCCACCCACTTCAAACAAAGGAAAATAATTTGCCACACTGTACCAACTGCAACGATAACTGAGCCGTCTCCCCTATGGGGTCAGTGGGGATGGGATGGTTTCCTCCATATTTTTACACAGGCAAACCATACATTTCATTGTCCTTTACTTGATCTTTTGCTGAGCTGCTTTTGTGGCAAGACCTCCCCTTTGCTCAGGTAATCTGGTTGGAGACAGGCAACTTTTTGGTCATGCTATGCCACTGTTCCATGTCTTCCCTCTGAGCATTTCTCAGTTGACAAAAGGAAGAGCGCAGAACATGGCACACAGGCACCTTAATATTTGGGGAGGGAGCCCCAAGTCACTCTCTACTGCAAGAGTCCAGGTGCCATCCCAGCACAGTATGTTTTATTAAACTGCTTTCTTTCATATACAAAAACAGAACTGAAAGAAAATGAGAAAAAGCAACTCACCCTGTACTTTTGTCCCCATACCAAAGCCAGGCAGAGCTCCCAGTTTCATGCAGCCTCTAAGTCTCCAGATCTGAGAGTATTAAATCAGCTGCCACCCACCCAGCTAGTCACGGCCACCACATTTATATAAATGTTAATTCCCTGACTGCTTCCCTTTACTATGACTTTACTGGATTAACCCTTTTCATAATGTATCCTATTCAGTTGAAAGAGAGGTGGGATCTAGGCTGAGAACTCCAGTTGACTAAGCAAATATGCTTTACCACTTCATTTAAGGAATTAACAAAAAAAGCAAATCTCCAAGTAGCTTCATTTGCTTTGAAAGAGAAATATTTTTTCTCTTATTTTTGTCCCACATTTGAAATCCTTACTTCAAAAGAAAATTAAAGAAAGTTTAACATGTCTTCTAAATAAATCATAAGTGCATCTATAAGAACAGGGGAAACAGAGTGGACCAATATCTTTGCATCACAATGAAAACCAGGAGAGGAAAAAAAAATCATAATCAAGTAGCATCTTTATTTTTTGTTTAAAATACTTCCACAGACTTTTCATAGTCTAGGGAAGAGAAAACAGGAATAAAGGCATTCTGAAAGTTATGCTACTGTATTCTGCTTAAATGAAAAGTAAAGTCAGCAATGTCAAGAGGGTCTTTAAAAAGGCAACACAAATGAAACCCAAAGCAGACGCTGGACTGCCCCACCCAACAGCTGTTCTAGCGAAGAATGTTGGAAGGTAAAGGCACAGACCTTCCCGTTTCTTTTCTGTGAGCAAAGGAGCTTTTCTCTAAAACTACCCACCTGTTCTCTTTAATTACTCACCTACAAATTAAAACAACCTGCAGCAACAGTACAAAGAAAAAACGCCATACAAGATATCTGAAGGAAAACTCTCTTATCAAAGCAAGCTTTTTGCCCTCATTTTATACATTTTAAAAGATAGACATTCCTACCTGTAGATCTCAGTACTGAGGAGTTACAAACCTGTTAATGCTGGCTGTAACTGCCACACTTCAGTTACCTGGTATTTAGGCTTACACAGCTATATCTACCTCTATTAATGTTCAAGTTTTCTCGTCTTTAAAAAAATATATATAAATCAAACCTGCAAGTCCTGAAATGGCTGAGACAGTCAAGAGTCCAGCAAGACAATAAGAAAGCAGCTGCTTTGCACGGCTGAACACCACTGCCTGTAAAGCATCTATATATTTTTTTCCAGTGGTGCTTTATTCAAATTCTAGGGAAAGCATCAGTCTGAAACCAGTAACTGATGGGAGTAACAGTTTATAGGTTACAGAAGGATATTTTATTGTTAACGGACCGTACCATGTAGGAATTAGGAGGGGGTGAGGCAGCAGGCAGGCAAGAGGAGAGAGATGCTACTATTTTTTTTCCCCGAGCCACTGCAATTACTCTGATGTGAATTTTTGATGACTTCCGACATATTGCATGGTTAATAATCGTTTCAGCTGTCATGTTTGGTTAATGTGGAAAATGCATTTGCTGCATTGTGATGCAGCACTCCAGTCACAGATTGTAACACCAGTTGTGAAGCTATTCCCTTAACTGAGCTGCATGAATTTGCACATACCATGAGGCTGAAATAAATGGTAGTTTGATTTTTATACAGCAACAAAAAGCTTCTGCCATTTTAGACCTGCAGAGCTGTTGGTACAACTTGTACAGCCAGATAATTTTACTGCATATTAATTGGTGTCGATGCTCTTTAAAGGGGAGCTTTGATTCTCTATTGTTTTGCTGTGTTTGGTTATTTAGCAGTTAAAAGACGGAGCTACTATTTACATTAAACATCGCTCTTTTTTGTAGCTTTACACAGGTTATTTAATTGTAAGCATATATACATCAATGAAACTGTCAGCACTACAGAAATGCAGCCTTGTTATTCATACAGGCTCAACCTACTTCTTCCTCCATACGATACCTAAGTGTGTATATATAACCTTGTCTTACAAATGACTGCACGTGAGGGGTGAAAATATGCTGCTTACAATCAAATAAAGAGAATTTTATTTGCAAAGTACCACTTCTTCACCTACACTTTAAACATCAAACAGCAAAGTATAAAGTTACCTAAACACTCGCCTTTCACTGTCACCAATAGAAAAACAATGCTGCAAGCAATCATGCAATTACAAGAGGAGATGTAAAACGGCAGAGATGAAACCATGCTAAGAGCCAGTCACCCGATGATTAAAGTCAGGCCAGTGTATTCCAGCAGTCAGGTGATGGTGCCATCATTACAGTGCAGAAAGCCACAGAAAAATCGAGAAACAGACCACCCCCATCTTAAAGAAAAAAAATTAGAAGCACCAAAGGAATAAAGAATGTATTTGCTAATATGCCAAATGTACAACCATGAAGAAGCGTTTCACAGAATGTGTGTGTAACACTATTGGGAAGTTACTGTCACAGGTCCCAAGTGCACATTTAACCCACAGTGCCAACCCAGCTCCCAAATTCACTTTGACACTCCCAAATTCAAAGTTCATTCTTTTTAAATTCCAGAACAACAGCCCTGCTGCCACATTACTTCATTTCACAGTTCAGTAATTCTGCTCACAAATGCACATCTTGGATATGCAAACACACAGAGGCAAAAAAATCCAGACTTGGGATGTCTACGTTTACAACAAAAAGCTACCAGGAGAGTGTTTTACTGTGCATGAACACTGATGTATCTGCAGAATCATCACCAACACCACCAATTCATTATTTCCACCTCTGTTTAAATTAAAACAACACTGCAATGTGTATGTTGGACATGAAATTTTATATGGAAAAAACAGCAGTCTCTGAATAACATTGTACTCTCTGGTGTGGGAGCAATTCACGTTAACAGGGTTACGTCTGCAGAAGGTGCTCTGAGGCTCAGGCTCACCTACCTCAAAGGCATCACTGCACCTTGCACAATTCAGAGTTTCACAGGTGGCAGAGTGATCTCTTACAGTGTGTTTTTGGCTTTGAAACTAGCAAACTTTATCCTAAAGGTGATTTTCCTCAAATGACTACAAGGAGCAATCCCTCCCTGCTTGTGACCAAATGAACACCGAATATCTGAATCCTCCTACCAGGCATCTCACGAGTGGAGAAGACAGGTCCAAGTCCAACATTCTTAGTGGAAAACTGCAGTCAGTTGCATTGCAGGGAAAATTATTGATCACAACCAGCTACACCCCACAGTGCAGGCAAAGTCCCTTTTGGGAGAGGAAGGTTAATACATTTGCAGGATAATTTAACTCTGGCATTCCTCCTGCATTTCTGAGCATCCATGTCTGGCACTATCCCTGCTGTTGTGCTTGCCTCAGTAACTTGCCACTCACCTCACACACACTGCTCTGGTTTTGGATGGCTTCTCCCCCTACTTACACCTAGTTTGCATAACCCACTAGTGGTGCAGAGACAGAAGCACAGTGGATACACAGAGCTTTTGCTTTCTAGCCAAACCTTTAAACAGCTAAATGTACCTGGAGAGACAGTTGACTCTTTAGGACAGACTGCAGCCTCCCAGGGGCTTCAGGAGCACAATCATCCATCTGGAGCTGCTAGCCACAACTTTAATGTGCTGCTTTTATCAACAGACATTCTCTGTTATTTTTCTGGCCATGTAAAGCTACTGCAGAAGCTACTTGCAACTGCAGATCTGTGCATTACAATCCGCACAATTATATATCTGTACATTGTTTTACACACTACATTGCCACGGAAAGCCTTCCTGGTGTAGCTCAGTACAGCACTGTCTCCCCTTACCTATGGATTTCTTAAAGCAACAGCTTTGAGGGATATGAACAGAAACTACCTACCCCAAATGGCTGTTGGTGTAAACAACTGTGAGTGCTAACCCAGCTAAGATGTCGGAACTGCTATCTGTTTCACTGGCAATCAATTTAGTGGAGTGTTCAGTCAGCTTACGCATCAATCACTTCTGCACTCTGATGTGACTGTGGGAGGAGAAGAGGGAAAACTACTGCTCAGGGCTGCTGGGCCACAGCTAAGGAAAACTGTAAAAGTCCTCCTTCTGAGTAGAAAGCATCATATCACTAAGAGAATGACAATGCAAAGAGAATGCAGAAGCCGTTGGAGTAAAAATATCCTCCTCTGGGTCAGGATCATTGCCTCACTCCATCTCTGGGTGTCCTCCTGCCTTGTCAGGTAAAGCTTCATCTCTGGAGTAAAGGAGATTCCTTCATCATGACTACAAAAATCAAAAGGTGCAATCACCCTTACCTTGAAAAAAAACCACTAATAAACCATAAAACATGGTAGTCTGCAATCATCGTCTCCTTTTCTTTCAGTTTTGCACTGGACAGGAATAAGGGGGAGAATTGGAATGG
Organism: Corvus hawaiiensis; assembly: GCF_020740725.1. Taxonomy (NCBI): domain Eukaryota; kingdom Metazoa; phylum Chordata; class Aves; order Passeriformes; family Corvidae; genus Corvus; species Corvus hawaiiensis. Next base: position 8,460,533 of record NC_063224.1, read on the forward strand.
CATCCCTGGATCTGCTCCTTTATTAGCTCCTTTTTGAAGTTCTACAGTTTCAATGTCTGCCATTGCCAGTGAGCATTAGCCAGCAAAATTGAGAGACACTGCTGGCAGTGAGTTGTAATAGTGATAGGTAGCTCCTTCCCAAATTTCTTCTCTTCTTAATCCAGCACTGTAGCAGCAGCACCAGCAAATACTGCACTGTCATACTGGCTCCAGAGAAAGCCTTAAAGCATTAGTTGGTCCTCTCTGCAAGGCCAACAGAGTGATTATCCAGCATTAATGACAGGCGAGGTCTCTTCCTCTCCCTTCAGCTCTGTGCACTCATCCTACCCCTCCAGAGGGATGCAGAAAGAACTGCAAGAGAGTTCAGGAGTCCAATCCAAGCAGGTTGTGGTGAAGAGGAAGAAAACCAAGGCTAACATTTTAACATCAATACGGTTATACTCACACACAAGCAGAGCAGAGCAAAAAGTCAGTTGAGTGTATTATGACACTACTGGCCTGTCTAGCAGGGAATTCAGGCTTTGTTGTGATGGGCTAATTTTCATGGACTAAGACAAATGAGCCATTCAGAGTCAAAACAAAAACGAGAACTGAGAAGTGACCAGCTCTAGTAACATCCAGTATCATCATCACAGAGAGCCATCCTCCTGCAGGGGAAAAACCACCAATGCACTCACACTGGGAATTGCTGGCTTGTTACAGAGCTCAAAGGAGACCTGAGTTACAACACAGCTTTGGAACTAAATTTGTACCAAACAAGAGGCAGGATGTAAAAGCAGAGGGTGGGAAACACCCCTGAGAGAACCGACTGAGGACCAGTGCTTTATGTGAGCAGGCAGATACAGGGGGAAGCGAAACACAAATCCTGTAAAATTAGAAGAGCGCCAGTCCCAAGCAGGGGAGAGGTGGGGGGAGCCCAGACAAGCGGAGGGGATTAGCACCAACACTGGCAGTGCTGTTACTGCCATCCACACCCCAATTAGTGGTATCATTTGTCAGGATGAATGGGAAACTTGCACTCAATTTGACAATTTGACAGAGTGTCACTGAACTACCTCACGTCCATATTTATCCAAGAGGCAAGTGCAGGAACCAGTTTTAATTAGAGCCTATTTGACAAAGAACCGAGGGTATTACCCATGCTCTCACCATCAAGTGATAATTGAGATGTAATCGTTTAAACAAAGCGCAACAAGTGTCCATTTACCCAAAGCCATTGTTAAATATCCACTAGGAGATTATTTTCAAAATTATAATGTGCCATGAATATGCAAACCACTTTCCATCTTTAGCATTGAAAAGAATAATCACCTTTAAAAAAACCCAAACCACCAAAAACCACAACTGAAAGCCAAACAGTAATTTAGCAGCAAAATTTGAGGAGTGTTTCAAACATGCCAATGCTAATTTAAAAGGAGGGGGGAGAGAAGTGATGGCTCTGCTTTGGGGCCATTAAACTCTGTCTGGAAAGCCCTCTTTTGTACAGCATTAGCCTGCTGTAAGTCTGTAATTATGAGGAGAATGTGTTAATTTTTAATTCAGATTGCTAACCCCTTTTTTATGTACAAACCCTGCATGTCAATCCCTCTTGCAGATGACTGTAAGCACCGACATGACCAAATTCAACTCTTGGTGGTAAAAGCACACTCTCCCTGGGAGGTTTGGCACTGGAAAGCAACTCAACCTTGTAGTGAAATAGCTCTTTCATAAAACTGTCACCTCAGCATCGTGGCAAGCAAATCCTCTCGACCCACAGCCTATTAAACCAGAACCATATGGCCACTGATATTCACACCTTATTTCAGCATTCTTCTGTCTGGCTACTGAAATTCTAACACAGCTTCACAGGAAGCTGAATTCCCATGTCCCTCATATTCCCAAACACAGGGAAGCACAGGATGAGGAAGTTAACCCAACACTGCCTAGAGGCCTACACCAAGTTAGGGGCTATCAAACACTAAGCCCGTCTTTCATCTCTTCTGATTCCTACTGATGCCGGCAATCCATGGAGGAACCTGACTGAAGAGCATGCTTTGACACAGTCCAGCAATGAATTATTAACTGCTGGAAGCCGCAAAGTGTCAGCTAGGAGCACATATGAGCCTTCTATGATGATTAACCAGAACGCAATTATCAATGCTCCTGCTTCTCACAAAATGTCTCCAAATTCTCCATCATATGAAGCCCAAAAGGCACTACACAGAAATGCACACACATCCACATGTATAAAAGCAGAAACAATTCTGTGCTTTTACCTTTGTTTCTTCAGGGTTATACTATCAGCTGTGAGTTGTCTGAAAGAAGAAAGCTCTGCCTTGCCACCTGCATTACAGCAACTATACATGGACTTGCAACACTAACAAAGAGTCACATATGCAGAACCAAGTCCATATTTTTAATTACCACAGCAATTCAATCCACGCAGTCACAGAAACTTGCCTGCAGATTCAGAACCATCCTTGGCCATGTTACATCACGTAGCGCAAGCTCTTTCCAGCCCAGGGCCTGACTGGGCACATAGAAGAAGCTGTGGCTCTCAGCTTGCTCACCGGCAGTGGACAGATGAAGATAGATGCGTTCATCCGTTATGACAATGAGTGCTGCTGAAAAGGGTGTCCCCAGCCTCCCTCTGAAAGGCATGGGCCCACCCTGCAAGTTGGATGCAAGATATGGGCCTCTAGCAGCGTCCCAACATTCAGGAAGAACAACTTGCTCAATTCTCTGCCAGAGGAATCCAGACAGCTCCCCATATGAAACCACAAGATGCTAAGAGGCAACAAACACTAGTGATGGACCTAAAAAGATCTGCTGAATCCCAAAATGCACAAGGACGTTTTCTTGGGATGGGATGCCATGCCGTTCTGAAATTAGCAGTGAAAATCCAGGATGAAGACAGCATTTTAGGTTTTTCTTGGATTAGAAGCTAAATTTGTGCTTTTCCTTTAATTACAGCTGCCAGCTCTGAAGAAAGTGGCACTAGAACTGCTGGCCAGCATGAGAAATGAACACCCACAAGCACACTGGTTAAAGTGAACAACAGCAGTGCATGGCTGCTTTGTCAAAGCATCCTTGTATTTCTCATAGTGAAAGTACAACTGAAATCAGTATTGGCATCTCAGCAGGCTTAATTAGAAGTCAGGTCTACTCTATTCAGGTCTTTATACTGTGCTCATTACATTAATATCCAAGTGCCTTCCAGTCCCGCATTAAGTGACATGACTAACATCTGTCAATGTTGTTTGTTCTCTTCTCCGTTTCCTGAAGGAGTGGAAACACGGTGTTCAAGTAGACCATGGAACACCCAGCAACTGGGAAGGGAGATTCCTCCAGCCCTGGTTCACACAGAGCATAGCCATGTCTGCTTGGTTAATGGTTTTATATCACAGTCATCAGTAGAATGATTAAGCAGCTACACATATTAAAAGCACCAGGTCTCCTCCCAGCAGCATTTCCATCCAGGACTGCCATGATTAAAAGACAAACAAAAATCTGTCTTTTGTGGACCAAATTAAGTAATTTGGAGTTTTATCACTTCATTTCTCTGCCTGAATCTCCTTGCCTTGTCATCTTACATTAGATAATACTGAGGATACAACTTCCAGCAGAGGAAATAAAAGCATCCATCTGTTGAATTTGACTAAAAAGGACAACAAAGGTATGAGCAGCTTATCCTGCCCTTAAATCCCTCACAAAACACACAGCTTAAAGATACAGAGGTTTCACCGGGATATCAAAACTAGAAGACTGAAGTCAGTAATTATTTCTTTTATGCTCACGTGCCTTTCACCTTTCCAAATGATTATCCATCTATATATCTCTATCCTTCTGATATTGAAAAGTACTTATGTCACCATTTCTTCTGAGTTATCACCCAGCAATTCTTTGCAAAGACATTGTGAGAACACTGAGCTGGAGAATGGGAAGAGCTAGAAGGAAAAGAACTGGGAGGGATCAAATTTTAGACTCAATCAAGATGATGAAGGATTAGCCATGCCACATGTCTTAAGGTCAGCTAGCTGGCGTTAGGCAGATGCTTCTAGTAAAAGCAAATGCCTAGAGAAAGGTCAAACTCAAGAACATAAACTTGGTAGAGATTGGGAAACAATGGGCTGCAGGGGATGAGACTTTCACCACCACCTTCTTCTCATTTGTCCAGCCAAACCTTCAAAATTGAAGGTAACAGAAGCCCACTGAAACTGAGTTACCAGCTGTTAGATTAGAAGAAAAGCAAGGACTCATTCCAGGCGAGTGAGGGAAATACACAGAGCTTTCATTTAATGCAGTGTGCATAGCCATACAAAATGGGGATTAGTCTTTCACAAAAAAAGAACAACCTTTTCAAGTGTGTAGATAAAGAGACTCTCAGGAAGGGACAGAGGCTGACTCAGAAAACTATTAAAAGGACAAAGTGACTTTCAAATAGAGGTCACTAGTTCAAACATGAACTAGATTAGTAGTGGCCAAGACTAAAGCATCTGAAGACTGATTAGTAGTGGTGTAAACAAAAATGTGTTGTTAATCCTCCTTGAGCTCCTGCTACACAGGAGCCCATACTTCAAGATCCATGCAGATAGCAATGCAGAATTTACTTTCTGTCCAGCCCCAGAGGAACAGCCAGGGCTTAGGTGGGTACCCAGACACCAAGTGCCTGTCCCCAGTCAATGCAGAAGCGAGACAGATGCACTGCTCCATTTGCCTAAAACGGCTAAGTTCCTTCTGGTTATGATACTCTGCCACAGTGTGCTCACATGTTTGTTGCTGGATACATATTATCAGATACCGCACTGAACAACACCCACTTAGCATCTATAAACAAGCATTAAGATCACACTGCAGGTTTCTGGTATTATTTTGTCAGAGAATTTCCCTGTGAAATTACTTTGCTGATTCACTAATGTCATACAACTTATATATTCCTGAAAAACAGACCACCAAATGTCATTTATCCTTTCCCCCAACACAGATCAGAAGAGGCTCCAGTTATCCCTAGAGATCTTGCAGCACTGCAGACTCAGATGTACATTGTGAGAAGCCTTGCTTCAGAACATCCTTCCAGAGGACATCCAAAGAGGGCAGACAGGATTCCAAAACATACATTTCAGTAATGAAAAGCAGTAAACACACAATGTTTACCACTCAGGAGATACATCCAGTAATGCAGCTGCTTTAACTTTGGTCATCAAGCACAACTTGGGTGTCTCTCATCTATCTTCACAGGGAATGACAGCTCTAATACCACACCATGCCATAAAACACAGACATCCAGTGAAGCATTATCCTTCTCACTATTATTGGGCACTGTAACACAGGGTGCAGATGTATTTACAGGGGGGTTTATGTCGAACCACTCTTCACCTACTATTATGCAAACACGTCCTTGTGGACCTGCAGTTCAGTAGCACAGTTATTACACACATCAATGCATACTTTTATATAAAAATATTTCTTGCTACTCAATTATGATAGCATATTATTCATCTACTATTACTGAATTAGGATCCTGCAAATAACATTAAATCCTGTGTGTATTTATTGGAAGTAAGGACCTGGTGGAGGCAAAGATATAGAAGACTTGATTTCCTTTTTAAAGAAAACTTTTATTAATATTTGTTCCAAACAAGATCCTCCAGCTGCTGAAGTTTAATACCACCCAAAATCTGTTTTCCCTAGGGTCCTCTATTATCAGCAAGGGCCTTCCTTGCAAGTCAAATCTTTCAAGAGATTTTCTTTGCTATCTAATTTGGGAGACACAGGTATTCGGCATTCGAGGAACGCAATCAAATCCTGCCCCTTCCAGGCCGTCTGGGGCACCTATTAATTCACCCTCCTGTAGAGAGGGAGTTTATCATCTCTTCCTATTGCTAGGATCTAAAAAGGTGGAATGGAGCAACTTCAATTGGCATTGCAATTATTTAAAGTCTATAAATAGTTGTTGCCATAGTGTTAATTAAATTGCTATATGGTAATGTCCTTTCTTTTCTACCTTTTAAAGCTAAACTCTGAATAAGGCAGGTAGGCTGGGACCATGCCATGTAAGAGTCCATGGAAAGCGAGTACAAATGCTTAGACATTGTATTGTACTCCACACAAAGATGAGCTGAAAATCTGAAGTAGCTTATAATGTTCTCTCTTTCCCACTTGGTATGAAAGAGAAGAGACTAATTTCCAAACTGCTTCATCATCTGTCACCCAAACTCAACATTTTGAAAAATCATCATAAAATTTCACAAACCAGCCACAGTAATTGAACAGATATGAACTGCATAGGGGGGAAAAAAAAAGTAAAAAAAAGTTTTTTCTGAAAGTTTTTTCCATCATCTTTGTACGTTTTGGGAAGATGGTGAACAATGGTGATGGCCACCTCTGCACAGAACTATCAGATCTGGCAGACTATTGAAACAGGGGAATGGAGGTCACATCACTGGGGAAACAAACACTAAGCCCAAGATATTCCATGGCAGAAAAAAAGTCAGTTTTAACACAAATACCAGCACAAGCTTCATCTTGGTAATTTTACCATGCACATTGGTATTTCCTCAGAGATGGAGCAATTTCCACTACTTTCCAGTAAGAGAAAAACTTTTTTTATTTTTTTTTCTTCCAAAAGTATCATAATAATTTCTTTTAAAATGGTGGACTCTTAACAGGCAACAACTCTACCTTACAAAACTTTATTATTTGATGGGAAGCTGAAATGACAGGTAAGGGACTGCATCAAGTCCTGGCTACAAGTCTAAGCAAGAGAGATTAAATAACACTCAGGACAGTAGCCACAGGGCAAACTCTTGGCTCCTCACCTTTTGTCAAGTGTTTCCCCTCACCTCTGGAAGAGCAGAAACCTTTCTGGTCTCCCTTAAATTCCAGTACTTCTAGCCACAGTGAAGTATTTAGTATTTCAGTGTCTCCTGCTTCAAAGGTTCAATTCAGGATGTGAAGGTTAACAAATACAAAACAAGGAAACTCGAAACTTGCCTATTTATCTTTTTTTTTAAATCCAAACCACATTAGTACTTTTGGATAGACAAATTATATTATAAATGTAGAATTTCAATATTCTGGCACCAAGCCACATTTTAATGGACGTTCAAACGCTAACTAAGGAAATGGTTGTGCATTAAGCCTATCAATTAGTCAACAATCAATACTTCAGTATTGCAGTAAAAATACAATGCACCCTTTATAACTGCCGCTGGCCTCATCCTTCTTTGTCAAGCTCAGCTCCTAATAAAAAAATAAAAGTCTTGAAGCAAGAAATGAAGCACATACTATTTCACAGCCATTAAGCATTTATCTTAAAGTCTAGACCTGATTGGTCCTCTGAACTGTACAGATTTTTGTTTTTCAACTGTGTTCTGACAGGGCAGAAGAGTCAGGAATAAAAAAGGACAGAAGTTCAGACACAAAATTAATCAAGCAGGTCAATAGGTAAGAGCAGCAAAATAAAGAAACCTCAAACAGCAAAGCCCCAAGCAACTGCAAATTAGGAGCTGGTTCCTACTTTATCTCCAAAAAGCATCTCAGTCAAAAGAAAACAACAAAAAAAAAAATCCATCAAAGCATACTAATGTTTGGGTTTTAATCCAATTCATAGATTTTAATTGCCTGCACAACATCAGTCCTGCACAATCCCTCAACATATCCATCCTATCAGTTTCATCAAATGAAGCCAAAGGCAACCTCTGCAGAGCACAAGTTTTGGACACCCTCTGGAAAGCGTGACCATCAGGCCATACTGCTCTGCAACAGAACAAATGCTTTAAATTTAGTTAACTCTGGCTTCCCAGTCAGAGCCATGGCCATAATGCTGAGCCACCATTGTATTTCTTGACAGCGGAAAAACCCCCCAGTTTTTGGATGCTTGGAGCAGCTGTGTATGTCTGCAGAAAGGTTCAGGGTATGCTTTACAGGAAGAAATGGTGGCAGACATAGATCCAACCCTGTGAAACCTGAATGTAAAAACAGGAGGACAAAACCAATCAAACTGATCATTTTTATCTCCACAGCCTAGTAAGCTCAGTACTGAAATGGAACTTCATCACGGAATGGCTAAGCCAGCCTAATAGCTTGGGTAAATAAGCCAACTGAATTCTCCATTTTCTTCTCCGAGTCCACAAATACACAGAGGGAAACAGAGCATCATTCTTTCAGAAATCCCTCCACAGATCCCTTTGCTAAAACCGTCTTGCATCCCTGGGGTTTCAGCTATAAACAAGCACAGAGCATGATTGGGAATTTGGAAAGACTTTTTGCTGGTATTTTGAAGTCAGGACATCTGCATCTTGAGGTTGAGCTCTGCAAAAGCAGCCAACACTGCAAGTCCGGCAGGGAAGGGGCAGGAATACGCAAGTCCTCACAGATCATGGAGCAGTTTGCCAGTGCACAATCCAAGTTCAGGAGCAGGGTATGCGCCCAGCAATAGCCTAGGCCAGACCTCTGACCATTAGGTTTTGCTACTTCAGCTCATTCTCTCTACATCAGGCACATTCTAAATAATCCATCCCAAGTGATAATCACCACACTACTAAATACTGCTGCATAAAATGATTATATTGGGTTGCAGGCAATAGCTGTATGGACCAAAGTTTTAGCCTCCAACTCTGAACTGCCAGATTAAAGGGTTTTTGTGTGGCCACAATTCCACCTCAGAGCAGCAACTAATAGCAGTCTTTGCACAATTTCAGCTCAGAGAAGCTGAAGATCTCCAGATCAGACTGGTGACAGCCACTGCAGCTGTCTTAATGACAAAAGGGTGGTTTCAGCAGAGCTGCCAGTGGACGGGTGTTGGTAGCACAGCTTCAGTTTCTTGTTTCATGTGGGGAAAGGAGCTCTGCTGACAGTCTGTACCACAGGGGCAGCCAAGCACTGTGCTGCTCAGCACTGCCAAACTAGCAAACTACTGATGGAAAGAAACAACCTTATTTTTTTTACAAGGTCTGGTGGTATCTGAGAGACGGAAGTCAGAGGCCAGTTAAATGTTGTCCAATACTGATCAGGACTGTGAACAATAAAGAGGTCTGAGAAAATAGCAAAAAGGAAAACATCCATATAAGCTTCCACTACAGAATCTCACAGTCTTGTGAGAGCCAGTGGCAAATGCAACTTTTAATTCTCAGCTGTCAAAACTGATGCATAGGAAGACATTTCTTGAACTCAAAGTCAAGCATAAAAATCATGACAAAAACTGGATCAAAATCCAGCTTTCCCAATTTCCTGCAATGAAAAGCAGCTGCCACAGAAGGCCATTTTCTAAGCAAATATATGGATCAGGGGGTGCCAGTTAGGCAAGGATCCAAAAATTCAAGGGTCAGGTGCTATTCAATATTTGAATCAGTACAATAAAACACTGCATAAATATTTAAACTGGCACTCCTGCTCCAAAATACTCTTGGAACGTATTTCAGCCACTTGCTTCCAAAGTTTATAACTGACATTCCCTTCTTCCTTCTGCCCTGTGGAACCTCTGAAAAAAAATCCATTCCCTGTTCATCCACAACACATCTGACAGCCGTTTGCTGGTTTGATTTGAATGTGCTGCTTTCAGTCAGCAAGTACAAATAGATAAATCTCAAGTGCTGAAATCCTATATCCTTGGCTCTTTATGAGCTCTTGTTCTAAATCCGCCCTCAGTTTCCCTGAAAAACCCAAATAAAATACCAAAACCTGAAACTCCAGAACACTCTCCATTTTTACATCTCATTTATAACCTCTGTCTTCAAAAGCTAATTGCTTGAGCTCCATTTCAGTTTTTTTCACAAAGTGTGCTATAAAACAATGTAAGATGCAATTTGTCATTAGACTCTTACAAATTATGGAAGACACACATTTGCTTAGATCCCAATATAGATCTCAAGAAGTCAAAGGCCAGGGACAAATGCTTTTGATATTCCATGTGCAGTTGAACCTCCCAATTGTTTTAGCCAGTCATTAATATAAGTTATGATCTTGTAGGGCAACATTTCCTTACTGTCAGTCACTACCAGTGCTGCCCAACCCAGCTCCTACTTTTAAACCACCCAGCATTCAATGAGCTGGAAGTTGCTGCAACTGGAGGTAGAAGCCAAGCAGATGTGCACTGCCAATATGTGCACCTGGCTGCACACTCTAACAATTCAATACATCGAATTGCAGCTCTGCTGGAGATTCCCATCCTGAGATCTCCACAGTTACACTCAATACTGATTTGCATGAACCTGCTCCTATCTCGGCCTTCATTTCCCTGTGCTTCTATGTCCTAGGCCTGTGAATGTACCTAAGCTCCAAAGTAGATGAAGTTTCCCTTGAAAATAAAGTTAAAAAAATTTTAGAAGATATTTCAATAACACATCCTAAGAATCACTAAGGTTTTTTTGTAATAAATACATTAACTACCGACCAGAGAAATCTGACATTGCATCTGACACCTGCAGAGTTTTGCTTCTACTGCTGGTAGCAACAGCTTGTTCAGCAGATGCTTCTAGTAGCACCTAGGCAAGTTGTTCAGAGATTAATAGCAAAAACAAACAAATAAAAATCCAGACCCAAACCATACCCAAAAATCAAGGGACAAAAGACAGCTCTTCCTCTTTCAGTTTTGTTGGGCTATCAAAAGTAACAATTAACTAAATCTTTGGTATTAGTGCAAAAGGAAGCTCTGATGATCCCACAGGTAAGATTACTCTGATGGAATGTACCACAGTGTACCAAAAGGCTCTGAATTCATACACTTCAAAAGATAGCGCTATACTTAAATTATTTACACTCACTATGGCCCTGGAAGAGTCCAAAGGAATTAGCTTTAAGACTGTCAGTCGGAATAAGCAAGATTTAGTCTGTGAAGCTGTGCCCATCAAATGAAAGCTACGTTCATTAACTCACTGCATGGATTTCACAAACGGTATTAGAAAGGCCAGGACTTGAGCCTTTCAGATCTGGCACTTCCCAAGGCCAGCAGCCTTACACTAAGCAGCATTACTGTGTGACTACGTGGAGCCTCTCTGTTGGAGGAAGAGCCACCTGTGGTGCTGATATGGTGTCATTCCTGATTTGCTCTGGAAGCTGCAAGTTCTTTTTAAAAAAAAGTAATTAGTCAATACTACACAGCAAGACAAATGATTCAGTGCTATAACTCTAGCAAAGGGTTGTTGCAAGACGTAAAAAAATTGAGTAAAATAAATCAATAAGCTTGGGAGTTGTTTAAACTCTGAGGTCCTGCCTACCTACTCTCCCTGCACAAATTCACGTATTTTAACAGTACTCCTTAGCTTCTCAATGAAGTGCATTAACTACACATCCAGCTTACAAAAACAAATGGCAACACTCTCTGAAAAATAAATTGTGAAAGGCACAAAAAAGACCTTTTCTTTAGTTGCACGTGGTAGATACTCAATTTTCATGTCTACTGCATGCATTTTCCATAAAGCAGAGGTACAGGACACTGGTCATGATAGTTTTCAGTTTATCACTGTGGAACTTCAGTTAGGAAGAGGATGAGATCAGCAAGCTATTACCTTTGACACTAGAAAGAGCCTCACTAATGGGAAGGCACAGCCTGCAGTGGCATGGGCAACCAGATCATAACTCCTGCACCAGGTGCAGTGCAACAGCGAGTCTCTGCCCATATAAACTGCTTAAAGTCAATTAATCAGCATATAAAAGAGCTCCAGCAAAAGTAATTTGCATTTTAAGCAGTGGCCATCCTTCTCCTCCTTCAGCATCTGACCTTCCAGTTTCAAAGTTTCCATGGTAAGGTTCACATAAAGTATCAGAAAAAACCCTGTTTTTTCTGGATGAGCATAACCATCCAGCATGCTTGCCACAAGACAAACACTGGTTTGCAAATGCCCAGTACCAAGGTGTGTTCCTTCCTGTAGATGACACCAACCAGGGGTGCTGAAGGCAAAAGGATCCACCTCAGAGATCTGCATAAAATCACAAGATTTAGAAACTCCTCCAAGATGGCAAGATGAACCTTCTCTGGATCCACAGGGGCACTTCCCACATGCAACATGTTCTGCTGAGCTGTCTCTGCAACATGAGTCTTTGAATTGCGCTTCCCACCTCCCTCTCGGAATATGTGGTTTCAAGCAACATTTGTTGCCAGGATGCATTGCTAATACATAATATATTGGCTGGAAATTAGTATTTCATTTCAGACAGACAAAATGTTACAGGCACTTCTTCAGGGGCAATGCATATCGAAGAGTTTGAGGAAGAAATTTTCTAAGAGAAACAGAGCAAACTTACAACCAAGAGAAGACAGATCTAGTTGAGACAAACAACTAAATCCTGCCCTTTAAGACACACTGCAGATTCAACCCCCTGCAGGAAGGAGATCTGTTCTGCTATTCTGCTGCAGAAGAATGTTATTTCTCAAAGTTTAGCTTTGGGTATTTATTATAGGAATAACTTCTGACTGATGAGCAAGACTTGCTTCTCTTTTCCTGCTGATGCTTTGCAAAAGGCATTCAATTTCTGGCATTCCGGGGGATAGATGGACTCCTAAATAATGTTTCCTCCCCAAATCCAGCATCCCTAAATATCAGCAAGAACTATCCAGCCTTCAAAAACAAGCCCCAGACCCTTTTAACACCGAGAATTGTCCCGCTGACTGGTGGACCCAGCATACACCAGGGGGCAGGAAGGCCTGGAGATTCCCAGCTGCCTTCTGACAGCTTTCAAGAGACACAGTGTAACACCCCTTACACGCTGGAGAGACTCCTCTGAGAGAAAGCGCCAAAGCAAGGCAAAAGGAAATACAGTAACTCGGGAAATAAGGAAAAAGGAAGAGAAAGAGCTAACAATTCTGCTACAGTGACTAACAGGGATATAACTGTGTGACAACTTACCATCAACTCTCAGCCAAAGATTTCACACTACTAGATGGGAATCATTCCCAGCTCAGATTCCCTCCCCCCGCCTCCAGCAACAAGCCAGAGGAGGTGTCCACCTTCGGTGCTTATTTTCATAATTCACTTAAAAAAACCCCCAAAAAACAAAACCATAGTTTTCCTCAGAAGAGGAAAACAAAAAAACAAGAGGGCATTAGAAAAAGTAGAGAATAAGGCATCTAAGAGTACGAAACCTCAGACAAACAACAAAACATTTAGCATAACTTTAGCTAATTATGCACAGCAATGTCATGCACTTCATCTTACTGGGAAACATGAAGCCAAAACATTAACCTCAAGTCAAACAGCAAAACAAAAATAAGAGAAGTGATATTGATTCACTGTATCTGTTGAGTAATCAAGATTCTTACCATTAGCAATGAGCTGCAAATTTTCTGGATAAGCCATTTTTAACCTTGGAAAAATTAAATCAAGATAGAGGGGGACTAAAAGAAATACAGCAGGGTTAGCTCTACGGAAAACAAATTAAAACAAACCAAATGTGTAATTTCCACAGTGAGATGGATCACTGCATCCAACTTCCAGCATTTAGCTTTCGCTAGGACCTAAAGATGGTCACGGTCTCATTTAGTCAAAACAATGGCGAGTCTTTTGACTACTGCATTAGCACTTATTTCACATTCATTAAAACCTTCAAGTTTTTGTATCTACTTAACAGACAGAGTAAAAAGATTTAAATATGCCATTTTCTGCTACAAGCCTTGGGGCAGGAAAGAAATAATGAATGTTTCAGAGTTACTGTATGGTAACCATAGCAGGCAAAATCAATTACTGCTCAGAGAATCTGGAGATAACACACAGGTTTTATCATCTATTTGAAATGTGGTTTGGTTTTTCCCCTCTGCATTTCCTCCTATTCTCTTCAGAAAATTCTTTTCTCATACATTAGAATCTGGCCCAAAGAATCCTACTGACTTGTGTTTACAGATATGGATTTGTCATGATACTGTACAGTATTCCCACCTATACACTCCTATTTATCTGAGATTAAAATCAAATCCTTCACAGATTACTACTTCTGCCTTTCACGCTGAGTTTGGCTATGCCAAACATTATCAGAAAAACCAAACAAACTGCCATTATCAACAACATTGTGTAAGCTGGACAGACACCCTCAAAAGAGAAACTGCAGGACACACTCGGGGAATTGTCAAAAGCATATGACATGGTCTGGGAACACTTTTGGGATGAATAACATTAAAAAAAGGAACCAAATAAGAGCTGGTACTTTAAGTGAAACAAGTGTTCTAGAAAGGGCAGATCTTGAAATCCAGTTCGTACAGGTCTGAACAAAAAGGAAACAATGTCTGTATAAATGATGCCAAGCTCAAAACCAATAAAAGGAAATAAATTTTAACATAATCTGTAATTGGATTGCGGAATTTACTGCCACAGGAAGATGGCAAGGCCAAAACCATAATGGGATTAAAAAACGACTCGGTATGTATATGGATATTGACAGTACCTAGAGCAGAGCTTAACACTGAAATTGTGGAAAGAAATATTATTCCTCATGCTTCAGGATAACCAGTCTCTAACCACTAGGGAACAAGGTGAAGCCTAATAAAGCAAGTAGATATCCTCATGAACATTGTTGTGTTTCTCCTCCGAGTTATCGGTGCTGACTGTAAGCATGTAAAGGCAACCAAACAGATGTGTCCCAAATGCAATCTAAGAAATCAACTATGACAACTTTAGTATCAGCTAATCCCATACCCCTGAATCAAGCCTAGGATAGCCAACTGAAGGATTCAGAAAGGTTTAATAAAGCTGCTGAAACTGAAAATAAGCATTGAGGTGTTTACCACTGCCTTTCCTCATTCATCAGCCTTTGAACAGCACTTGAGTGGCACTGGCAAACCTTCCCTTTTCTCCCTCAAAAATACCACGTGACAAAACCTCTCTCCCCTTTCCCACCTCCATCCCACAGTAGACACTGAAGATAACACATAATCCAAAAATTGGTGCTTGAAAAGTACAGTCCAGAGACTTCCACTGCAGTCATACCACCTAGCAACATGATGTTTCATTCCTCTATAAAGTTATTTTAAAACTAAATCTCTCCAACCTTCTCAAGCCATTTTTATCAAGCAACAATTAAGCATGCTGTTCCAATTAAGTTAAAAAATGATCTGTTAACTGTGGCTCATAATGCTGCATAAACATTTCGGTACTTCTGGTGGAAGTACCATGCATCTTGCATGCTTACTGTGATACAAATAATGGAATAGTATAGAAAATTTCCAACTCATCTTCCTAAGCTTCTTTCAGTCATTTCCACGTGTGGAAAACCAATGAGACATCTCACAGTAACTGCTTTTTGTTTGAGCAGTTTAATTTTTTAGCTCAAAGTAAACAAAAAACTCTTTTGCACCCAAAATAGTGTCAAAGCAGACTTGAGTAGAGTGTGGGGAGGACGTAATACATGAAGAGCAGAAAAGCAAAGGGAATTAATACAACTGGAGTCAGAAAAAAAAAATGAGAGTGGAAGAAAGATGAGAAGTAAAGGATAGGAAAGAAAACAGGAGACAGTGAGAACAGAAGTTGTGCCAAAAATCTAAATGAGCGAAACAAATGCATGTATCCTTAGTTCTACCTCAGAAGGCTGCAACTTTCTTTCAGGAACATATCTTGGCAGGAATAAGAATTTCATTTTGACTTCAAAAAGGAAAGTTAAAAAACATCCCTGCACACAACCCAAACATTTCTTCCACAAACTGCCAAATTTTCAGGCTGCTGTTTTGCATGGGGAAGCTTAAGTACATCCACCATTTAATGCCCAGTCATTGATAAACAGTTGACACACTTCTTAGTTAGTGACTGTTTTAAACCAAAGCTTAATAATGCCTAGGATTAAGATTTTGGATGTGGAGTCAAACTGACTAATTACAATGGGGAAGAGGAGGGCATGCACAACAATACACCTGTGGCCTTTCCCAGAGTGCTAAATTACGCAAATGGTTTAGTAATAAACCCCAGTGGAATTCATCAGCCGAGTAACACTTTCAAGAGGCTTGAGTAAATGAGGGGTGCTTGAGAGGAGGGGAGGGAGTTAAGAGCTGCAGCAGCTGCTGCTTTTCTTAACAAATTTGATGAACTGCCTCACTGAAAACAGCGTCCAGAGTTTTATGCTGTTTGTGACCACAGGAGTTCAGCAAGAGAGTCTGGCCTACTCACATTACAGATTTCCCTTGTGGAAGAGTGATTTGCTCACAGCACCATGAGGGATTAGTCAAGAAAAATGGTCAAGACAATGCTGATGTAATAAAGACTAGCAAAAAAACCCACAAAAACAATAGCTCAGGAGAAAGGTAACAAATTCACTTCTCTTACAGATCAGCTCCAAGCCCTGCTGTCTCATTTCAGACAAGTTTGCTGAAGATCAGAATTCTTTTTTTCCTACTGTAGTTAGGAAAATTTCTATACTCTTCTTTTTCAGAAGAGCTAAAGAGCCATAGTGATTTAAATAGGTAAACGTTAATTTTTTGATCCCACACCTATGGCTTAGCTCCATTAACCCACTGCAATACTGGGACTGAAAGTTTCTGCCATCTGTGAGTAGTCCCCTCAACAACATCTCTGAATGGCTGTGAGAAGGGCTTCCCAAAGCCAAGAGCTTCCATTTCCAATTTCCAGAGGCACTAGAATGTCATTCCAAGGTCCACTGAGAAAACTGGATTACTTTAAAAATAAATATGTAAAAAATAATAACCCCCCCCCTCCAAATTATGGTCTTACACAGCTACTATACAAAATGCTGTTCATTTATTAGAAATCTCATTTACCTTCTTGTTCATTTTTGACAAATATTTTCCCCCTTAAATGCAACATAGATGAACTGGGTTTACTTCTGTGTATAATCAGTTCCACTGTCAAATTCCAGCACAGCCCTGCAAACTTTTTTCAGAGCTATAATCAAGCTACTGGAAAACTCCAAATCCTCTCCTATAAGGTCTATGCTTTATCTGTAACAGTTAAGAAAATGTTACAAAACAAAACAGGAGTTGTGCTTTGCAAAAGCTACATTTGTGCCTCAAATAAATAAATAAAACAATTTCTTTAATCCAAGTAAGTGCTCTATCACATGGTATGTGGAGGAGGCAAATTGCCAGGTTGCATCTCAGCATTGTTTCTTCTCACCGATCTGTATAAACGCAAAGATGAAACCATTCTACTAAATTTTTCCAGCACCATGAAAACACCAATTCCAACAGTTCATTTGCACATGCTGAGCACACACTGTCTAGGTCAGTAGTCAATACAAGACCTCAGCGAGCACTAAATTAATGGGACAGCGTGACACTAAGAGGTACCACATTGCCAGAAATTATGTCCTCCTGGTCAGATGCAACACAGATCCTGAAAGTCATTAATGATCCCACAGTACTTCTTGCAATAGTAACATTGCTACAAGCAGGGTCTTGGGGAAATTCTGGCTGAGATACTCACATCCAGGTTTGCTCCTGAGTTTCAGCTATGAAAGGATCCTGCACTGCTACCAAGAGAAGCAGAGATGTCTACACCTCAGCACAGGAGAGGCTGCATTTTGGATATGTGATTTCCAAACTGCCTTTTATTCTGTATTTGCTCCTTCATAGGAATACGAGTTAACATTCAACTAGAAATTGGAACCATTTTCCAACAAGGACAGAGCTACATAGCAAAAGAAGAAAAACAGCGGAGGGGGAATGAAGTCAAGAATTATGATTCAACATCTGGTATGTTTTAAGATGTTTGAAATATCTATTACAAAAACATTTATTAGAAGTCTACAGTTGTCCTGATTTGAGATGCAAAGAACATATCTGGATTAAGCAGACAGGAAATGTGAAATGTGCCAGGACATAGCAGAATTTAAATAGATCAATAAATACAGCTACTAGAACAAGAGCTCCCAAATTTTCCATCTCATGACCTTGCATTAGCATAAAGTTCTGAAATATCTTTCATACCCTCTTATTTACCCATGATGAAAGAGAAAGGCAGATCAGGTATCTTCTCTCCCTGTTCCCAACCCTTAGGGTTAGGAATTCATGATCAGAACCATGATGAACTGGAAAATCACCACATAATTACTCCAATTAGCATGCAACCAAGCAAACAAATGAAATTTAAAATAATTCAATATCAGAGGATTTAGTGAATGACTGTAATATGGCCAACTAATGAAACACCTGAGTATTCTACATTAAAGGTACCACAGTGTCGGTTTTTTGGGGGTGTGCATGTTTGTTTTCAAGGTTAATAAGGCCAGGGTAATTTAAAACTGCACTAAACCATGCCACTAAAGCAGTAATGAAAACTAGAGAAAATTGCTGCTTAGATGTAAATTACAAACAGGAAGGAAAAAGTGAAAAGAAAAAAAAAAATTCCCAAGATTTTGGGCTTTTTTTTTCTTCCTTTCCTCCTTTTTTTTTTTTTCTATAGTTATTCACTCACCTACCTGATGCCAAAAAGAAGGGGGCGTTTTGGTTTTGTTGGGTTTTATTTCTTTTAACTTAAAACCAAAACAGACCCCAAAACCCCATGCTGGCTATGAAACAGAGAAGCCTACACTCTTAAATCCTAGTCACATCCCAATCTACACACACCCTGGTACTTTCCAGGGCATCCTTTAATCAGCACAGGCCTTGGGAGGCTCTGGGCCAGCCTGTCCGTTCAGAGGGGCCCTGGGAGACTGTCAGTGTCAGGAAGGTGGCAGACAGGCCACTGATCCCTTGGCTGCTTTGCCAGGACTGTGAGCTGCCCAAGGCCCTGCAAGCCTCATCACCCAGGAGAGAGCACAGGCAGGCTGCAGTTTATGTAAAATTGTTACACATTACTTAGAAGAAGGAGACATCAAACACATCAGAGATGAGCTGAGGAAATTTCTGTAATTTATATTTCCAAGGTCCACATCCCTTAGCTCCTATTTGCTGCATGTCGAAATACTAATTCATTCCCCACCACTGCTTTCTTCAATTGTGTGCAAACTGCCTCTGGCCACATTTAATTACCAGGATATTTATATTCTTGATTTACATGCCTGAATGTGTACATTAAGGCTCAAATCCTGAATGCAATCAGTGAGACAACCTAGGCAAAGAAGACAGCAGGGTTTGATATTAGCATGCACTAGTAAAGGGAGGACAAAAAAACAACTTCTAAGAACCTTTGAAGAGAGGTATTTCTGGAGCCAAACATTTCTACAGTTTTTGAAAAATTCCCAACTATGACCACAAATAGTATTTTTCATTTGGACTGCAGCAATGCAAAGAAACCAACAGCTAATGGCCAACCCCAAAAAAACCAAGGTCAAAGGTTGTCCTCTTGCATTCAGCATCATGGCTCTGCAATGGTTAAAGGTCCCCACAGCTGTGCTGGCATCATCGATTAGGGTGAACAAGGAAGCGACAGAAAAATAAAGCCACCTTAATTTCAAGCTCCATTAGAACTGAAGGACTTGGGGGCGGGGGGAGAAATCAATGTTTGGCAAATGAGAAAGGACAAAATCTGCAAAAGGAAAAATGCGTTTTCAGGCTAAGCTAATGCAAACAATGGATGGTGAACAGCACTTGAGGTCGGCCCTTTAAGGTTGTGTCAGCATTTCCATTTATAAACTCTGATTTTAGTTACACTCTAGTAGATTACCACAGGCTTTGGTATTATTCTAGCAGATACCACAAAGTATATCACAAATGGTAACATAAAATAGCAATAAGAGCTCAATTGTTGAATAATGCACTCTTCCAGCACCTGATGTCAGAGTAAGAATTTTTAAATTACGAGTCATACACATAAATACACACACACACAGAATGTACAGGGCTGGGGACAGCATCCTGGGACCCAGATTCTACCAACACTAAACTAGAAGTCAAAGCTACCTTTGATACAAAACCTATTTACAGCACTTTGAAAAGCTTCAAAATATCCCAGATACTTAATTTCAGTCTGTCTCTCTTGCCACTTGGAGAGATTTCAGTCTAACCCTCTGCCCTCATTTAGATAAAAGCTCTTATTTCTGTATCTGGACCTCCAGAGAGCCACTCAGTCAATACTCTGAATATCCACGCCCAGGAATCAAAACCAAACCCTAGTACGCAACCTTTCATTTCAGTTATGCCTGAATCAGAAGGCCAAGGTGAAACCTGTACAAAGAGATAATTCAACAAAATTTTCCTTCAGTGTAATGAAGCTGGGCCTTCACCTCAAACTTTCTAAACAGATAAGCAATGCACACAAAGAGAGCTTGTGCCCGCTTCTAGCACTCATTGCACAAATCTGCACAGAGCTGGACTGAGCCTGAAAAATGAGAGCAAAACCATTTTTTTAAATTACCACCATGACTTTGGGCTTAGATTTTTTCAAAACAAGCATACAGGGGACTAAATCTAGGATCAAGCCAAGTGACATGTTCAAAACACAAAGCCCACAGTAAAGCATAACATAACACTGTAACCAGTCAAACAAATTTAGTAGGAATAAATCAGGCCTTGATCTGGCAACTAACTCCTACCTGATACCCCAAAAATCAGTTTGACAGAGCAGCACTGAATCTCTCTCTGACCTCCATACATAAACCAAACAGCACAAGTGCAGGGGCCAGGTCCCACCTCACGCATTACAATAGCACAGCCTTCCCACAGTCTTGGAATAATTCCTCCTCTGGCTGCCATTACTGTGACCTGAGAGAGGATCTGCTATGACAGTGCTCGTTAGAAGAGGACATCATAGCTTGCATCTTTGGAAGAGTGAAGAAATACCTTTTCTGAACAGAATGTCAATGTTATGTTTATATGCACATACCCCATCTTTGGGATGCAGATTTGCATGATCAAGCCTTACCTTGGATTTTTAAAAGCCAAAAAGAAACAAACAAAAAGACCTAAGCACATAAATACATGCTAAATATGAGATCAAGAATCACTTGACTAACACATTCAATTTCAAAAAGATTTTTACAAAATTTTTTTTACAAAAGGATTTTGACAATTTAGAAAATTCGTGATTTTTCCTGACATAAGAATTACTATAAAATGGATTTACTGCAAGAAGTGTTTGCTGTTCTGCATGCAATTTAATAACACAAACTTTGAAATGAGAGAGGAAAAATACAAATTCCTATAATTTAATGGCAAGCCTAGAATCTTTTACATAATCTTCCCAGCCTACTGCTCTAGTGGGAGACATTTCCTGGACTCACAACCCTTTTATGTGCAAGCAATCTACATTTTACAACTGATAAATAATTCAGATAATTAATTGAGCTGCAATTTGGTGCACTTTTTAGTCAGCACTATAGAGTACCATTTAAAGAGGTTCTATACAGAAAAATCCCTCCTGCTTATTAACCCAAGCTGAAACTTCTATTAAGGTGAATTCCTAGATTCTCTTTAACACTTTCTGAATGTCTTGCACCAGCCTTCTGGAACTTCATGCCCTAGGATGCTCCCCTCTGATTTTTCTTGCTGTGTTTTACAAGAAATAGGACATTTCCTGGCATTCTCCTTTTGCAGTGCTGATTGCCATCATTTGAGAGATTAGATTCCAACATATCTCTCTGTGCTGGCCTCCCACAGGCTGCTAGAACAGACTGCACTGGAAGAAGGAACAGAGACAATAAATAAATGCTTGAAGTAAGAATGCAGGAAGAGCTTAAGCAAACTGCCAGAGAAATCTCTAGATGCAAAGGAATGATGTGGGAACACATGGCAGGAAGTCATGAGTATTTTCATGCTGTAAGAGCTTTGATAGAATTTAAAAGTCAGCAGAACCCTAAAATTCATACAATAAAGATTTAATCATATTTGTAGCCTTCACACAACTGCAACAGTCAGCAAAGCTGTGCATTAGGTCTGTGCCTCTGGCACAAGTGCCCATATTCACCACCTTCTCCTGTATTGTGGTGCACAGAGGCTGCGCCAATGCAGTCCCACCGCCGCTTCAGAGGGAAAAGGGCACCGCGCTGCAGTCTCAGGTGCTTACCTCAAAAAAGTTTCAGTATCTTTGGCAAATGATGCTGTAAAGTATTTATGAACCAATACATGCTCAAACTGAAGCTTAAGGGACATACATGAGGAAGCACACAGACAAGAATAATTCAAGTGTTAAAGAATCTACAAATGACAATTAAGTTTCAGATGGCATTTAAGGCTAAATAAACTTGCTGCAAACCGCAGGGCTGTGAGTCTGTGTTGAGCATCAGGAAAAGACAGGTCTGAGAAAGGATAGTTGAGTCTACAACACTGGTGATAAAGTGTGAACCAAGTTCATTAAGAATATGTGAAGAAGTTTTTGCTCATTAAGGAGTAATGGTAATATCAGAAGGCACAGGCTGAGGGCTTGATGTAGAACAGAACAGGCCTTCCCAATCCACAGAATTAAAGTTTAACAGTATGCCTGTGTAAATACAGAGTAGCAGCAGAGAAACAGTAAAGTCCTGTAAAGAAATAAAACAGACCCCTCCCTCATATAACTCTGCACACTGCCTTCCAGATAAAATGGGAATAGCTTATGGAGGAAGGATTCTACACAGTGCACAGGGACAGCTTCATCTGGCCCAAAACAAACACAACACACCTGAAAAAGCCTTATTAATCTATCTAGGAACAAGGAAAACAAATCCCAACAATCATCAGGAGGTATAAAAAAAAATAACATAGAAACTTTTGTAGCACATCTTTATCTAAGGCATCAAATAATTTTAAGACCTTCCTGATTAATAGAGGTAATTAGAGGGCTATCAGCAGTGTCTAACACAAAGGTCCTCTTACATAACTAACAAAAACTTAATAAAAACTATTCTAAAAGTGTTGATGACTGCATACCAGAACCTACAGATGGGTACAGAGACTTGTCCATATTCTAAGCAAGTAACTTTCAGGTACAGACCACAGCTGACACCAGCCAGACAGCTTGAGATGTGACTGCAAATATCCTCAGAACAGAGGGTGATGTTCTGCAAGACAACATAAAATCCTTGCACCCTGTTAACTGCAAAAACAAGCAGAGACAAAGCATTTAAAACTAACACTTTGCTCACCTGCCTCCAAGATGATCTAAAGTGGAGTCCCTTGCCATGCTTCCCCCTGCAAATCACTTTTAGCAACTGACTATGAATGTTTTCCGCACATGGCCTGAAACAAAACGTTAAGATTCAAAGCACACAAGTACTAGGCCTCAGAGATGAGTTGTTAAAGTGATCAGTGATTAAATCACTAGTGTTAATCATGATTAAAAACAGCAAACGGGGAACTTTGATTTAAATGATTGATTTTAATCCTGTTTCTCATTTGTACTTTTTAGCTGTTTTCCTGAAGAAAGGGCTGAATCTCATTGGCTGAACTGGCCATTTAAACACATTGATTTGCAATTAACCACTGGTTTTACGTTATATTTGGAGCTTTTCCTGAACAGGAGGATACATTCAAATATTGACAAGTGATTTAAAAAAGGTACTGGAGACAAGAAAACATACCAAGATCACCACCAGATTATACCAGAATCACCATTTCAAATAAGATCTGGTATAATTAAGAAAGAAAAAAATCTCCACACTTTAGTTAGGTAACCAGCAATAATATAAAATGCAATTATTATGCAATCATATTCATTTTCTCATATGCCACAAATCTCAGCTCCAAAGAGTCAAGCGCTCTACTGCTTCTGAGCTTGAGAATCTACACTAAGATTCTTCTTACAGCAGAAAGGAAAAACCGTAGAAATCAAAGAATTAACACCAGTAATAAACCTAAGGAGAAAAAAAAAGGAAAAAAAAAAAAAAGAGGCAAGAGTTGCTGAAAAAAAAAATCTCGACAGAATGAGGTCAAGAAAGACATGTACCAAGTTTAACATCACTGATTAGAAAGACAACAACATCAGAAATTGGAACAAAGGGATAAAATGAGAAATGACAGAAAGTGAACAATGCCAGTGGTTTAAAGCTCTCACTCTATGATCAGGCAATAGATAAAGTCTCCAGAGAGCATTAATCTTTAGTAAAAGAGAGGCCTTAGAAAACTGCGGTTAAATAAGTCTGCCTGAAGATAGGAGACCACAGGGCTCCTAACACTAACATGAGATTAAACTAAGAGCCCTCCACCCAAAATGGATGGCACCAAATGCTAAAATAAAACGTACATTAGATAAAATGGAGTAATTTCACATGCCTCCCTTCCCCTCCTGAACTTAGGTAGTTCGGCAAAACAAGAAAGAAGAGCTTACAACTCTTTTGACCCTCCTATGTGAGCCATCTGCCAGAATGGAGAGAAAAAAACAAGCTTCAAAATGATTAACCAGTAATTCAGGCTGTTACCTTCAATGCAACCCACACCACCAATTCCATTACCAGCTCTTAACCGAGTAATGAATATTGCAGGTTTCATCATGAAGATATTCTACGAGGGCAGGCAATGATCAGAAAGCAAAACTAGATGGGTCACAATTTCTAAGACACCCAGGGAAAATTTACAGGAAACTTTACAAGATAAAATCATCTGGTAAAGCATTTGAACCATAGCAAATTCAGTCTACCACCAAGACAAGGTTATGACATCTGAGATACAGTGAAAGAAAAAAGCTATACTCACCTCTTTTGCTTGTTGACTTAAATGCCCACTATTCCAACACTTCAAAATTGCCTCAAAAGTGGTTCCACATGTGTTTTTCCAATTAGACATAAAAAAAGGTTTCAGAACTATGAGACAGGTATCCCTGGGCAATTTAGGCTTGCAAAGCCAAGAAAGACAGGTCCACGAAGGGAGTAAGTACATGTACCTAGTTCCTCTTGACTTCAGCAAGAATTTGGAACTTAAAGTACTTCTGTTACCTTGGTACTTAGTGCTGCTTCTCATGGCTAACTCAAACATCTTTCAGCATTGAAAGCAGCATCTCTCCTCTAGCCAGTGAATTAAACAGAGAGCAAGACCATCTCCACAGAATCCTTATAACAGCTCTGAATCACAAAACAGGAATGGCACTGGCAAGGGCAGTGTAATTCACATGTCAGAAACGTCCCTACCTGGATGTCAGTGTCCTTCACAGGTTCAAGAGGCTCAAATGTAGTGGCTGCACTTAGACTCTCAAGTCGCTGAGAAATGTGGGATATATCAAGCCCTCTAGACCCAAGAAGAACCGATCTATAAGGAAGAAATTGTACAGATATGAAATTAGTATTGAACAGACAGAACCTTAAACCCAGACTCATTGGCAATATTTAGGTCAGCAGCTAGCCATGTACAGACAGTGCTCCCAGATGTGTTACAAAAACTGCACAGAACCAAACTATGAACAGCCCTATGTGTCTATGTAAACACCTCAGCCCTGCTGAACTCTTTCTGCTGTTCCACTGCAGTGTTGCACAACTGCCAAGTCCTTCCAAAAAGAAAAAAAATGTACACCATGTTGGTAAACATCTTCAGCAGCAGCCAGAACAAGGTACTGCACTTTCTGGCTTTAGTGTCCAAAATCAAGAACAGTAGCTCCTCAGATAAATCCTTCAATTATCCTATTGTTTTTTGGAAGAAGGAGAAAGGTTGGAGGAAATAAACCAGAACACAAGCTTTGCAGTCATTCTAAAAAACAGCTTTGCAGTCATTCTATTTCTCCCAGGAGGACTCCCCCCACGTTGGAAACCAAACCCATAAACAGCTTCCACGCTGTGTGCAGAGTCTCCAGTGTCAGGGCTCTGTACTTACGCCTTCACATCCGCAGTCTCCTGGGAGGTGCGGGTCAGGGTGCGGGAACGCAGCCGCTCCCCGGCCTGCTGGATCTCCTGCAGGTTGCGTTCTACGTGCGGGAGCTCGGAGATCCCTTCTGTCTCGGCTGCCAGCTGCTCTGCCTGCTGCAGCAGCTCTCCAAAGCCTTCCGTGTCCATCTCTGCTGCAGGCTTCGCTCAAGACTCACAGAAACCTTCAGAGAAAAAGGGACAATTCTTGCTCAGCTATAAACAGTTTCTACACTTGTAGGGTCACAGACAGACCAGCAAGAGCAGGTCTTCTAGAACAGGATACATTGTCTATCCTCCCCAGGCATTAAACATCAAAACCTTTCAAGTGGTCCTTCAAGAGAGCTTTCCCTCGCAGGACTACAGTCTATGGATCTGTCAGAAGTGGGATGCAGATGCCGTATCACAGTTCATATTTTGCCTTGATACAGAGGAGGGTGAAAGCAGAGAAGTCCCTGTGAAGAATTTGGTGTTACTTTAGCTATAAACTACTTGCATACACACATAAATACAGTGCTCGGAGAGCTGGACTCTTGATCCTTATGGGTCCCTTCCCATTCTATGATTCCATATTTTTATATATTATAACGATAGATGCATACATGTGCATGCATAGGAATATATGTGGGCTGAAAACACAAATAAACATGAAGTTAAATTAACATCAAAACAGTCGAGCTATAGATGCACACAGACAGCCATAACTAGCTATCTATTAAAATGTGTTACTCCATATATCATTAACCCCCAGCCAAAAGAAAAAAGTGCATGTTGTTCCAGTGTCTAAATTCAACGCCTGCAGAAAGTTTTACCAGTGTGAGAATTCCTTGCATTGACTCAATGACAGAATAATTAAAGAAATTAAAGCACAAGGCAAGGGCTGTAACAGAAGAGGCATTAAATGCATTGTGCAGTTCTAAATTCAGAATGGAGCGTGTTATTTTTACAGAAAGGACAAAAGCATTTGTGCTTGGGATCACTACGGAAAAAGACACATAGCTGCAATGGTGTCCACATTAATGAAATATGAAACCCAAAGCCTCAGTTTCACACACCAAATCATGGTTTGCAGCTAAACCAGCTACAAGCAATAAGCATCAGGCACCTCTGTAAAGCCACAAATGATGACAAATCTGTGGTGCTGAATGGTGCTACAGAGATGGAAATCTTCAGTACAATCCCTCTCTCCTAGCTTTTGCACCCAAGCCCAGAGGGCCTGGGATTAATAAAGTCAAACCAGATCTCAAGCATTAACTCCAGCTGTTATTATTTACTCAAAAGTAAAATCAGTGGAGACTATCTTGTTCAAGGGAGCCTCCTAAGAAGAAAACAGGGATTTTTACTAATCAACAATAGCCTGCAATTCAAGTATTTCTTGGTATCCCTCAACGATACCAAAGCAATTTTACAGCAGAATTTGAACATTCCTCACGTTTTCAGTCTCACCATTTCCAAGTACAACTACCCAGCAGCAGTAGCAGTGCTTTCCTCTGTCTGGACAAATGATTTAAAAGCACTGCATGATGATTCATTCAGACATATGCAGTTTGAGAGAGAAACCGATCCCTCCTGCCTGGGTGCCAGGACAAACCCTTACAGCAGCATCCAGGAATGGAGAATTGCACAAGCACACCCCACACACTTCTGGAAAACTGGGGGAGGGAATGATCGTATTTGCAATGACTTGTTAATCAGGTGAGATAGCAGAGACCGGATCTGTTTGAACAGATTAGCCTGCCACTGAGACCGGGAACAGGGAGGAGGAGGGTGGAAATCAGCAATTTCATGCCCTGCAATGCAGTACAGAACATCTTTCCAGTGTTTACTTGCAATAACTCACATGCACCCCTGCCAGGAACAGCCTCTGTTGGCAGACACTGACCAGAACAGCCACACCCCTGTACATTTAAGAACTGATCGGATCCTCCAGGAGCAGTGACTGCGAGAACAACACAGACATCAGCTTGATTTGATCTGATCTGGTCCACTTCTTCTTTTCATTACCAAGATAAAAAAGCTGTGAGTATAAGAAGAACCAACTTCTCAGAGTGCTGAAACCAAGAGAGTGAAAAATCAGTGCTACAGAATTGCACCCAAACCTGCACTTTTTAGCTGTAGAACACCACGTTAATACCATGCAAGGTCTGTCACATAAGTTTGCCTGTGTAGGACAATTGCAACAATTCTGTGAGACTGAATCCAATTCAGCAAACATGGAATAAACTGGTTACTTTGGAGCAAGTTAAAGTATCTGTGATTATAACCAAGCACTGGAAGTAACATCTCAAAGCTTAGAGAGCCAACACTAAACAGATTTTTCTAAGTGATAGAATTCAAACATTTAGACTGAATATTCATATACTCGTAGCAAACAACTTTGTCTCCACCCTGACAGAATTTACTGCATTCAAGAGACTGCAGTCTGACTCTTCGAGCTGCTGTGCAAGGTAGAAACTGCTACCACAGTAACGAGCACAGTGATGGCAGATTTTCATGTCTGGCTGGGGAAGGAGCAACAACTGACACCTAAGGGAAAGAAAATACGTCAGAAATTAAATTAACTTCGGTGAAACCAGATTGACCTTGGGCTAAAAGCCAGGACTGAAAAGGCCCTTCTATAAAACAACTTTGATGACTTATCAATAGAAGCTGCTGCATTAGACTACGATTCCATTAAACCCCAGTTTAATTTCCCCAACATTTAAAACCACACATAAGCACCATATATTGTACAAATGACTAAGTTTAAGCCAGAAAGAAACCAGAAAAGATTACAAGTTTCTTAAGTCTATTCAGACTGATTATAATTGATGATTTCTTACCTAAAAAACATTTAAAAACTTCTCAAGAGTACTACAATGCTACCTAAGGAAGAAAACTGTAGCTATTCTACTCCAAATATGGCCACGATGAACATTTTACTGTACTGGATTCAGAAAGACACAAAGCTGAAATACTCCAATGCATGTGGAAGTGTCTGTTGTACTTCACACACTGACAGGGTTTGTGTCAACTAACCAATTAACTTTGAGAAACAGTAAAAAAATTAGATTTTTCCAGTGCTCTGGGAAAAGGAAAGAAAGATGTCACAGGGGAAAAGGAGAAAGAAAGCATCACCCACTCCATTCAGAGTAGCTGATGAACCAAGAGTTCCACAAGTTGCAGAAAGATTCTTCAAAACAGGAAACAAAAAGGAAGAAATCCCATGATGGCCTCTCGAAGAGGCTCCCACCTCAAAGTGCTCAAGAGACCCAGTCTGATGAGTCAGGATCAGCTTCTTGTGGAAAGAAAATACAAGAGCACAAGTAGTAAGAGCAAGCCAGCAATGCTCTACTTCCTACAGTCAAGATCTGATGTAAAAGTGCTTCTTCGACATGTTCCAAGCCTGGGCTGCTACAGAGAGTGGAGCAGCTTCTGTCTACTAAGCTAAACATGAATAATTAAAAGATCCATTTTGCAGGCCAGGGGAATTCTGTTTGAGAAGCAGCAATAATACCCAGCTCTTGCATGGCACTTGGCATAAGCAGACATCAGACATTTCAGAGAATTCAACAACATAATCCCTGTGTTATGGACAGGGGAACTGATTAAGAAACAGAGATGAAAATCAAAGAGCAGGTGGACAAATGTACAACCCAAGTATCTGCTGCACATTTTCAGCACACCATCCTCTTGTCTGTAAAACACAATTAACATTTATCAAACCTAACAGATGGAAAACTACCACACCCTAATTACACCAAACCCAGATAAAATCACAATAGGCCATCTTAGAAACAAATACCTTAAAGCTTCAATCTATATTTGGTACCCCATGTGGCACAACAGCCTGTTCCCCCGCAACAAAAGGCAGATGCAGGAAAATCCTGCATAGACCACACAACAACCTTCCAAACCTATTGTTTCTTCTACCACCGATCAACTAATGCTCCTCTGCCTCCTATAAAAAGGCTTTCAGTCCTGCGTATTTTCTTCTTCATCTCATCTGTAGATAGATATGCTAAAGTCCAATCTTCTTATGACCCCAGAGAGCCCTTACAGTAGGTATGTTGAGCAAAAGGGGGTTTTTTCAAAGTTTTAAAGGCAGTAACATTGAGTTACTTGCACTGTGAGAAAGGACAAGAAAGGGCACACAACGCTTCTCTACACTGTTCATTATTTAAACTGGACCTGAAGAATAGGATTTGAGGTGATTTCTACCAACACACACTATCACACATTTGTCATCACTTCCTTTTACCTGCCATAAGTTCCTCATAGTGGTCTCAAGTCCCCACTGTTCTGAGTAACTGACTCTGCTGGCAGTTTTGCAATCTTACCACTCTCCCTCTTTTCCAAAGACTTAGTCTTTATTTTAAGCACCCAACTCAGCAGGGCACTAACTTCCACAGTGAGGCAAACCAACCCTCATTAGATAGAGCACTAGGTTTAGTATTTTAAATTCCATACATGAAAACTCATATCCTTCCTCCTCACCGAATTTCCTGTCACAGCAGCACCACGGAAACATTATGGATTTAGATGACAGAATCACATACATTCTTCCAAGCAATTTTAAGCTTTTTCTATTTGTAAGTTTTCACAAGGAGGAGGAAAACTTTTTAAGACACAATGTAAGTGAAACAGCAGTAAAGCACACAGGAGCTGGTGTTCCTTTGTCACCATCACCTTAGCTCTCCATAACTACTGTCCCTAAAACAACACGACCAAATTGCAGAAGAGAAGCAGCCCTTCTTTGCACCTGGACTTTAATTCAAGCCCTCCCACTCACTGTTCATATATTCTGGGTTAGAATAACACTGGAATACAGATGGCACCTAATACTCCACAGCAGTTGCTCATCAGATACCAAATACTCAGTGCATCCACAGCTCAAGGTTTAACACAAAGGCAGTTCAACACCACAGAAATCTGGCTGTTGTCGGCAGCTGGGACCAAACAGCAAAAGGAAGTTACTCTGTACACTCTGTAATGACTCTGGGAAAACCATAAACAAATAGCATTCTTTAGGTTCAGGAATAGAATTCTGCAGCCAAGGTGTGCTGTAAGAAATCCTTAGAGTCATTCTCACTGTTTTGCAGAAGTCAGTATCGCTGTTGGTAGAAAGGACTTGTGACCCGGGGTACTGGGCAAGGCCTATTCATAAGCTCCTTCAAGGATAGGCAGAACGGTCCATGTAAAGTGATTAAAGACACCTATCCTCTCCTGCATCAAACTTGCTGATCTGAAAAGGACCAAAGCCCCAAATATCATAAATGGTTTACCTTCTGTACCCTGCCAGGCACGTATGAAAGCAACACTTGGCAACTTTGTGGTTGTTTTATGGGATGATTCTTGGGGCTGTCAAGTGCAGGGACAGGAGCTGGACTCGATGATCCTTGGGGATCCCTTCCAACCCAGGATATTCTGATTCTATGAACTGCAAGGGCACACAAGCTTACCAAAACCTGACATGAAACAGCAGTTGAGCCAGGGGCAGGGCTGCAAGCACTGTGCTTTTCATGAGTTACCACCACCGCACACCTGACAGCAGGTAGAATTTCCTTCATATAAACCTTCCAGTATCTGAAGGGGCCCTACAGCAAAGCCAGAGAGGGACTCTTTGTCAGGAATTGTAGTGCGAGGACAAGGAGTAATAGACAAACATTGAGAGAGAGGAAATTTAGATTTAGGAAGAAGTTCTTTACTGTGAGGGTGGTGAGACACTAGCACAGGTTGCCCAGGGAGGTTGTGGCTGTCCCATCCCTGGCAGTGTCCAAGACCAGGTTGGATAATGCCTTGAGCAATGTGGTCTAGCAGAAGGTGTTCCTACCCGTGTGTGTGTGTGGGGGGGGGGGGGGGGGGGGGGGTGTTGGAAATAGATAAGCTTTAAAGTCCCTTCCAACCCCTTAACATTCTATGAACTCCTAGGAACCAACCAGTAAACCCACAGTGGTGAAGAACGACCCCCATGCACAGAACTTGAAAAAGAAACCAAACACCACACATACACAAACCCGTTCTCCTGAAACCTTCCCAGACAACGAACTTCTGCTTCCTGAAGCACCAGCACGGCACTTCGTTTAAACACTAAACTCCCCTTCTACAGCCGGGCTTGGCACTGCCGACCAGCACAACCCCGCTCGGAAGGAGACCCCTCCTCGCGCATCCACAGCCGGCCCCGCTGCGTTAGCGCGGGTTATTGACAGGAGCAGCTTCCGGGGAGCCCCAGGAGGGCCCACCAGGAGGCCTGCAAACGCTCCCAGCCAGCCTCCCGCCGCAGCGGCCTGCACGGGCCAGAGAGGGAGCCATGGGCGGGGGGCGGCTACCGGGAGCTCCGAACCCGAGGGGTAGCGGGCAACGATCACCGGAGGCGGGGAAGAAGCGAGGGAAAGAGGCGGAGGGACGCCTAAGCCCCGGCCCGCCCGCACGGCACCCTCACCTCACCTGCGCTCCGCGCCGCCCGCCGCGCCCGCCGTGCCCGCGCCGCGCGCCCCCATTGGCTGCCCTCTCGCCCTTCCCCGCGCTCCCATTGGCCGAGCCGCCGCGCTTCCCCGCGCCGCGCGCTTCTATTGGCCCCGCCGCTGCTCTTCGCCGCGCGCCGGTTCCCGCCCCCTCGCGAGAACAACTTCATTGAGGCGCTCGGAGGCGGGTGCGGACCGAATGTTGGGGGGGCGGGGGGCGGCTGCCGCCGGAGACCACGGGTTCGAGGCTGCCTCCCGCCTCCCCGCGCTGCGCGGGCCGCGCCGCGGCGAAATCACTGAAAGAAGAGATTATCAGACAGAAATAAAGTGCATGGGGTTATTCCTCTCTATTCGCCCTCTCCCTTCTTAGTCACAGCTAACTCTTGCTGGCAGACCCCGTCTGCGAGCTGATTCCTTGGGAGGTAAAATGAGGATAACGAATTCATCCCGATTTTGCCTCCAATGGCCAAATACACCAACAAACAAACTCACAGCCAGCAGGTACTCTCAGCATCCCCTGTACAATGGTGTCCTGAGGGTCCTGTGTTTGGTCCCCTGTTGGGTACACACACATAATACCCTTAAACCAGATACTGCCAATGTCACAGGATTTGTCGGACAAAATCCGGGAACTGGGAATTTCATGGACCCACAAGGGTACATCCAACATCTCTGCTTGTGTAAGAGATGATGTCTGGACCTTGCCACTGTTCCAAAACATCATCCATCAAACCTTCAAAGCTGAACAGATTCCTCATTAATACAGCCTCTATTTCCGAAAGTTCCCGTGTAAAAAGGAGTTCCAGAGGCAGCGCTGGCACCAGCCGCAGTCGCTCTCCACAATTGCAAAGTGCATGCAGGGGGTCAGGGTACATTCTTGCCTGTGGCTTCAGTTTGAGGGGAGCACTTGTCCCCGGCAGGATGCCCTGGAGGGATGGATGCCCCGGTAGGAAAGATGCCTTGGTGGGACGGTTGTCCTGGTGTGATGGGTGTCCTGATGAGATGGGTGCCCCGGCAGGGTGGTCGTGCCACCCCAGCTCTCCCTGAGGCCTTCCAGGCTCCCGGGGCACCTTTCCAGAGCGAGGAGGAGAGTCCTGGTCCGCCCGGCGACCGGCGCTGGTGCCCTCCGGAGCAGGATGGGAAAACAACCACCCTGAGGGGCTGGGACCAGGACAGAGCAGACACAGGCGGCGACCGAGGGAAGCGGGGACAGGCAGGAAGCCGGGGCCGGGCGGGCGGCGGTGCTGCGGGCAGGCAGGTGGCAGCAGATCCCTGTGGAAGGGCTCGGCGGCACCGGGAGCGGAGCCGCCCGGGAGAGCCGTTCCTGTGGCGGGACCCGGGACCTCTGCACGGGGGGAAGGGGGTGCTGTCCCCTCTGTGGGTGCCTGTCCCTCTACACTGGGCGCACAGGGCGCCTGTTCCCTTGCACAAAATGCACAGGATGGTGTCCCCTCTACATCAGATGGCTGTACTCTCCGTACTGGGTGCCCATCCCCTGAGCATAGAGTGCTTCTGCTCTCTGTGCCGGGGGGGTTAGACTGGGTATCAGTAAAAATACTTCACTGAAAGTGTTGTCAAGCACTGGATCAGGCTGCCCAGGAAAGCAGTGGAGTCACCACCCCTGGAGCGATTGAAAAGACATGTAGATGTGTCACTTGATTTAGGGGTGGGCTTGGCAATGCTGGGGTAGCAGCTGAACTTGATTACCTCAGAGGCATTTTCCAACAATTCTAGGACTCTGTAATGTCCCTTCCGCACTGGGTACATTTCCCCTCTGCCTTGAATGCACGTCCCCTGAGGGCAGGGTGTTATTTCCCCTGTGCACACGCGCCTGTCACCTCTGCACAAGGTGTGTTTACTCTCTGCACTGGGTGCATGTCTCGTCTGCACACAGCGCTTGTCCCCTCGGCACAGGACGATGTCCCCTCAGCACAGAGGTTCCTGTCACGTGTGCGCAGGCTGCTCGTCTCCTCTGCACACAGTGCATCACCGCTCTGCACAGAGCGCACATCCTGTCCGCACACGGCACGCGTCCCTCCGGCACATGGTGTATGCCAGCGCCACGCAGGGTCACGGACACCCATCATCCCTCCGGGATTCACACAGAGCCAGAAAAAGCGGAACTGAATGCAGCCCCATGGGCAGCTGCAGGCTGATCCTCTGGGTGTGCACCCAGGAACCCCCTGCCCTGGCTCCCCTGGGTGCTCAGGGGGCTGCATGGTCACCTCAAACCACCTCTGCAAACTGAGCTGGGCTTTTCTTCGCGGGGCTGGAAAAAGCACATCACCATCTACTTGCGTCAAGCAAAGGGTCCCCTCACCCTCCCACTATATAGAGCTGTCCACAGGCTGAGAGCTCTTCCGGCTTCATCAAAAAGTACTTTTTTACTTTTTTTTTTTTTTTTAATAGAAAATACTCCTGAGGGGACCAGAAAGCCCCTACCCACCTCACTGAGAGCAGCTACCGGCAAGGGCAGGCACCGCGTACATCCCAGGCCAGCTCCACACATGGGTGCCTGCACCCATTCCGCTGGTCCTGTGGCTCTCCTCACCCCAAATCCCTCCTGGGGAGGCTGGAAAGGGCACCAAGGCTAGGAGTCCCCACCTCTGCCAGACGGGCGTGCAGGCAGGGCAGGCTGGCACCAGAAGGGTGCAGAGGTGTGTGCCCACGTCCCAGCCTGGCACGCTGCTGGGAACGGGGAGCGGTTGATGCCTGGGGCGCTTCCTGTGAGGGCAAACCCCATCCGCGCCCGGCTTTGTTTCTGGTGCAGCAGGCGGGCGCATGGCCCCGGGGGCTCAGTCTGCAGCCCCTCCGCTGCAGTGGCCGGGGTCGCAGCCCTGTTTCACATGGCTCCAGCAGCAGAGCCGTGCCAGTCTTCTTTTCCAGCAAAACGTCTTTCCATGGGATTTATTGTTTCTTAAATGCATTTAAGGCAGGGCAGACCCTTAAAACCCATTTCCAGCACTACACCTCCGTTGCGACAAGCAGTGCTGGGAGGCTGCTTAGGCAAAGACACACTAATGCAATAAGGCAACAAATTTAAAAGGCAAATGGGTGCTGAGCTGGGTGTTGCTCTTCTCACTGGCAAAGTTGGGTGCTGAGCAGTCTGGGCACCCCCTGCAGAGCCATGTGCTGAAGCTGGGGAAATGGCGAGTCTGAATCATCCCAGATGCCTGAAACATCCCTGGAAACTGGTATCGCCATGCTCCCCCTGTGCAGACACCTCACCTTGTGCCACCTAGCCTAGCAGAAAGGACTACCCAAGTGGCCAATTTTGCTGGTTTTTTAATTTGTCTTTTCCCTTGTCCCCGGTGCCTTGTCACCAAGGGCTGTAGGAGACTTTCCTGACAGGTAGAGCTGACCCATTGCCTGAAGAAGCACAAAGGGGGTGAAGGCAGCAGGGCTGGGAACCTACATCTGTGGTGGGGCACACCCAGGAGACATGTAGGGGCAAGCAGGTGCCTCAAAAGGTGACTCTTTCACTTGGCAGAGACTTTGGGAAGCAAAATACGTCCCATGCATCTTCCCACTGCCCTCCCTCCCCCATCCCAGCAGCCACCCCTCATCTAGGCAGCTGAGAACTGCATTCATGGCTATGGTTACCTGCTCTCCTGCATCTGGAGGTCATTGCAACTTTAAGCAAGGTGCTTCCCAAAAACGAACTGGAAAAAACTGCTTGGAGGTTATGCCCACAGCAGGAGCCAGGCACTGTAGCTGCAAGTATTTGGCATGGGGAGGCTGTAGGGAAAGTGTCCCTTTGAGGATGAATCAGCTCTGAAACAATTGGGGTTTGCAAAGTACAAGCTCTTGAGGAAGGGGGGTTTGTCCCCACTAGAATTTGTCCAAGTGCTCTCCAACAGCAGCTCAGGGCATGCATGTTGCCAGCACACATCACCCTCCCACCCAACACACTTATTCCCACAAGCTTTCACCCAAAGGAAGCCCCAAGCGTGGTGCAGAGGCACCTGCCATGAAGCCAAAGGAAGGCTGGAGGGGACTGGAGCCCCTCCTTCCCTTGCTTGCCCACACCCCTGGGTATCTCACCTGTCCTCCCGGGGAGACCAGCACCTTAGAGA
Source organism: Corvus hawaiiensis (assembly GCF_020740725.1). Lineage (NCBI taxonomy): Eukaryota > Metazoa > Chordata > Aves > Passeriformes > Corvidae > Corvus > Corvus hawaiiensis. The sequence continues at coordinate 8,496,645 of NC_063224.1, forward strand.
TGCCCAGAGCAACCCCACATGCAGGATGAGGTCCATCCCGTGCCCTGTGAATCTCCTTTTCTCCCCCAAGGAGGTGCAGAGCCCACTTAGGGAAGTGTTTGTGAGCAGCCGTCTCCCATCCCGCAGCAACAATTCCCACACAGGTATCCCAAGTGGCGAAAATGCTCAGCCTCCAACCCAGCCCCAACAGCAGCACTCGTACCTCCAGACAAACTCCTTTATTTCCATCCAGTTTCACCACTGGTACAGATCATACAAAACATGAAAAACCAAAAAAAATAGGCTTTTTTGTGTCCCCCACCCCCCATCCCCAAACCGTGCCGGCTATTTACAGGCAGAGGCGAGTGGCTCAGTGGCAGCAGCTGCACTTGCTGCTGGTCGGCTCCTTGCACACGCAGCCCTTGGCGCAGTTGCTGCAGCTCGCGGGGCAGCAGGAGCAGCAGCCTGGGGGCGACACAAGAGTTAGGAGGTAGGTGGAAGGGACTGGTGTTCCATGGGGCAGGGGGACCTAGTGGAGAGTGGGGAACGTCACCTCTGCATGAGCAGGGCTGATGATCCCAAAGGGTTGGAGTTCTCCCTGCAGGGCAGGGGCAGACCCCTAGAGGGGAACTGGGGTGGGGGGGGTTGTCTCAATGGGCATGGGGAAGAGGGAAGGATCCCATTAGGGTCCTACAGGGCAAGAGAGGGAGTGGTGGGGTCTCCATACGGGGTCCGACAGGGCAAGAGGGGTTGTCTACAGGGCAAGACTTGGGAGGTCCCCATGGGGGTCCAACAGAGCAAGAAAGAGCTCCCTTGCGGAGCAGGAAGGTGTCCATGGGGTCCCACAGGGCAAGGAGGGGTTCCCCTACGGAGCAGCAAGGCGCCCAGGGAGTCCCACAGTACAAGAAGTTCCCCTATTGAGCAGAGAGGTGCCCATGGATGTCCCACAGGGCAGTGGCAGCTCCCTCCAAGGACAAGGCTGAGTCCCCCCTCCCTGAGACCCCCACTCACTCTTGCGGCAGCTCCGGCAGCGGCAGTTCTTGCACTTGCAGGACCCGGCGCAGGAGCAGGAATCACCTGGGGAGTGAGCGAAAGAGAGCGGAGTCAGCCGGGAGTCAGGCAGCCGGGAGTTAGGCGGGAGTCAGCCGGGACAGGACGGGGCACTTACCGGCGGCACACGTGCAGTCCTGGGGGTCCATGGCTCGGCTCGGCTCTGCTTAGCTCAATCTAGCTTAGCTCGAATCAGCTCGGTCCGGCGGTTCCGGCAGCGGTGCGGACTAACGCCGGCCGCCCGCTATTTATGGGGCACGACGCGGGGCGGTGCTGGCGCTGCGCACGGTGCAGCGGGGCCGCCAGCACCAGGGCCGTGCTCACCGGGGGCGGTGCCGTGCCGTGCTCACCCTGGGGCCGTGCTCATCCCGGGGGCCGTGCTCACCCGGGGGCCGTGCTCATCCCGGGGCCGTGCTCACCCGGGGCGGTGCCGTGCCGTGCCGTACTCCCCCTCGGGCCGTGCTCACCCCGGAACCGTGCTGTGCCCGGGGCCGCGCCGTGCCCTACCCCGGGGCCGTGCCGTGCCCAGTGTGGGGCCGTGCCGTGCCGTGCCGTGCTTACCCGGGTCACGGACCTGCCCGCCCACCCCTGCTCCCAGCCCCCTGCGGGGAGGCCGGGGTGTCTCACCCGCACGCCCGTCCCAGGCAGGGTGCTGCACCCCGGGGGATCGAGCCGCTGAACTGCGCGGGTTGTGGGGGTGACAGCGCTGGCATGGCACTGCCACCAGGTCCTGCACACTTGGGACAGCCCCGTGATGCTTCCCCATGTGTCCAGCGCTGTGGTGAAGTGGTGCCCCCCACGCCAGGGGTGGCTATGGGGTGCATGGGGCTGCCCCTGAGGATGAGACTGACTATTTCAGCACCCCACTGGAAAGTGGGATGGCCCTGGGCAGCCCCCGTGGGGCTGGAGTGCTCAGATGGCCTCCCAGGAGGGGTGGATCATAGAACATAGAATACTATGAGTTGGAAGAGACCCATAAAGATCATCGAGTCCAACTCCTGAACCTGCACAGGACAACCGCAAAAAGCATACCATGTGCCTGAGAGTGTTGTCCACACACTTCCTAAGCACTGTCAGGCTTGGTGCAGTGACCACTTCCCTGGGGAGTCTGTTCCAGTGCCCGACTACCTTCTGGGTAGAGAACCTTTTCCTAGTACCCGACCTAAATCTCCCTTAAGTTTCATGCAGTTCCCTCGGGTGAGCATGGGGATGCAGTGTGGTAGTTTGGCATTGCCAGCTCTGAGCTGCTGGGAATTACTTTCTCATTCCCGTGAGTTTTCCACCTTGTCACAGGGTTTATGTGCCAACTGGCACGTGCCCGTGGCCAGTTCAACATCCAGCATGGAAAACAGTGGCTGGGCCAGGGCCATGCCGTCCCCGTGCCTGCAGCCCCTGCTCTTGGTGGTGTCACAGATGGGGCAAGCCAGAGCTCAGAGCCGGTGCTGTAGATGGGGCCCACCCCCGCGGAGCCCGGACCAGCGGGCTCTAGGACCAGGAGAGCTTCAGTGACCCAGGGAGGCTGTGCCAGGGAACGGCTCGTGCTTGTTTGCAAAAGCACGGGGTTGTTTTTCCCTGGCAGTGTTTGCCGGTAGCAGCGAAGCGAAGCCAGCAAGCATTGCACACGCCACTGTCTGAGCGGGAAGGAGGAGAGGTGGAATAACCGAGCACGTGTGCTGTCACTTCAAATAAACACGGGTTGTGAAATCGCTTCCCTCCCGGACACCCCCAGCGCCGTGCTTCGGGAATGTGCTGTCCCCGCGGGCCCCCCCGCCAGCGGGGCGGGTTCTGCTGCACCCGTGGTCGAGGAAAGGAGAGCTCCAATCACCCAAAATGGGATCGTGCGGGGGTGACTGTGCAGGGCCAAAGCTGCAGGGAAAGCAGGGGAATTCCCAGACTCCTGCATGTGATACATGGAGGGGCTGTGCTGAATCCCGGGACACATTGTCCCGGGCCCAGATCACTGTGAGCGGGAAGAGGCAGCACAGCATCCCCACAGAACTGTATGTGAAGCTGGGATGGGGAAAGAGCCTGGAAAATGCCTGATTTCCCAATCTGAGCATTTCTACTAAATAATGAGGTCATCCTGCAAGCAGAACAGAGAGGAATGAATGAGTATCCCCTGAGCCATGGGCTTGCTGAAAGGCCATGCCAGACATCAATGGGGAGAGGAGAGCTCAGAGGGGTCTCCTGTATTACTGCTGGTATTCCAATTTCCCAGGGCACGGAGTAGTTAAACCCATGTTTGTTCCTATGTAAGAGGAGTGCCAGGTCCAACTCTGATTTTGTAGCAGCCATAAAGTGAGGAGCAGAGCTGCAGCTGCCCAGCACAGATGTCAGGGCTCAGAGTTGGGATGCTGGAACCCCCAGTTCCCCCCTTCCCCCCACCACCACCACTCCCCTGAAGGCAGGGGACAGCATCCAACAGCTGCTCTCCATCACACTGCCATAGGGCACAGGGATGGGCACAGCACAGAGCCATGGGGCAGGACCAGTGCATACCCACAGGGGCCAGCAAAGCCAGAGGGATGCCATGAGCTTTGCTGGTTAAACCACATGTTTGGTGATAAATCCCATTAGCAACCTCTCCTTCACTCTTGTCGTGGCCCACCAGTGATGTTTTTGTATAGTGGGCACTTACATCTCTCTGGGTTGGAAAGAATAAAGGTAACCCTGCTCTTTGCAGAGCTGAGTTCAGTGTGATTGCTCCATGCCTGCTGCATGCCTGCCCTGCCCTACATTTGGTGATGTAGGGGTGGCCTTTGCACCTGTTAGAAGTGTGGGGTGATGGTGACATCTCAGGGGACACCCTGAGGGAGGAGCCCTCCTGGAGCAAAGGGGTAACCCCTAGGGACTGGCACCGTGAGCAGCCCGTGGGCAGGGGTGCTGTGCTGTAGGCTGTGCCAAATCCCTGGCTGAGTCCTGGCAGTGGTGACTGGGTGGGTCAGGAAAGGTTTTTAACCTAAAAAGAGGCCATGAATGGTTGCATTTGAGGACTGCGGGGACAGGCAGAACCTGTCATGTTCCTGGGAAGCAGCAGGGTGGCATGTGGCACCTGGGGTGCAGCGTTCTGGCAGCAACATGGCTGTGCCGGGGCAGGGTGAGCATCACACCCTGACATGGGCATTGCAGGCATCACACCCCATTGTGAGCTTTGCACCCTGGCATAGGCATCACATCCCATCGTGGGCATTCTGCCCCATCACAGGCATTGCACCCCATCACATCCCATCACAAGGATCACGTTGCAAACCATAGTGGGCATCACACTACGGTCTGGGCATCACATCCCATCACAGGCACTGAACCCTATTGCAAGCAGGGCACCCCGTTGTGGGGATCACGCCCCTTTGTGGGCACTGCACCCCTTGGTGGGGAACCAGGTCACCTGAGGCTCCCCAGGAGCATCCAGCTAGGCTGGCAGAGGTGGCAGGGGAATAAGCAGTGTGGTTCTGCCAGCCATTTCAACTAAATTGCCAGGAGGAAAACTAAACCTGTTTCTCTGCTGCCCCACCTGCCTTGGAAACATTCCTCCTGGAAATGGGCAGGGCTGGGGTGGTTATTACAGTGAAAGCTTGTAATAACGAGCTGCTCATTAGCCCCAAGGATCTCTGTTGGAGGAGACAGCATGGGATTTGCCTCTGGGTAACAAGAGGATGGGGGGGGAAATCCCTTGTTGTGTAGGGAAAGTGTTAAAACAAGAATCAGAGCTCCTGGTAGGGAGAGCAGAGCCAAGAATGGAAGACAGGAGCAAAAATAAGACGCAGGCTCTTTGCCATGATCCCCCACATGCACTGTCCTCCCGCTCCCCAGGGGAACCGCCGCATCCAACAGAAGCGCCAAGTTCCTTATGGACCTTTATATACATATCACTTTATTTAGGTAGCTTATTACATGTCAAAGTGACAAACACTAAAGAAATCTGAACACATATATAAAAAAAGACAACCAACATACACAATAAGGTTATTCTTCTTTGGCCCCCCCAGATGTGCATCACCCCTAGATGTGCAGCCAGGGGTCCCCTATTTGCAGCAGCTGCACTTGGCGGAGGGAGGCCCCTTGCAGACGCAGCCCTGTGCACACTTGGCACATCCAGCTGGACAGCAGGAGCAGCAGCCTGTGGGAAGGAGAAAAAAATATTAAGGACATTCTTGGGAGGTCTCAGGCTGGGACTTGGGGGGTCTCACTCTTTTGGAGACCTCCCATGTATCCATGTCGTTCCCTTTTAGCAGCATCCCCATCCTTGGCAGTGTCTCCCAGGGTGTTTGTGCAGCCGGGGCTGGCACTGGAGAGGCAGGGGCAGAGTATAGAACTCCCGGGGGTTCACCAGGATTCCCCCAGTCCCTCTCTTTGCAAACCCTCATGGCACCTGGCTCTGCTGGAGGTGACAGCATTGGGAGCACCCAGAAGAAATCTCAGTGCTGCTTCTTCCCCAGCATCCCCCTGTGCTAAGCCTGAGGTGCTGTTGAGGGGAATGCTCAGGTTTAGGTGGTACTGAGTGACTTGTATTGCCTGGAGAGGGGGTGGGATTCACACAGTGCTCCTTTGGGGGGAAAAAAGCCATATGTGAGGAATAAACTCGCCTCTGGCAATGCTGAGACTGATTTGATTCACTGCATACACGGACGTGTAGTGAAACCCCCCCGAGTGTTTCTGCCCCCCCCCGGGAGCTCAGGGATCCCTCTTACCTTTTTTGCACGATGTGCATTTGCAGTTTTTGCATTTGCAGTTGTCCCCGCAGGTGCAGGTGCCACCTAAAACATAGAGAAAAGGAGAAAAAGAGGTTGAGAAGAGGTGGTAGGATGGAATACCCACAACTCAGAGATCCGCGGGGGAGAGCATTGCTTCCCCTCCGAGCATCCACTGATGATTCAGCCTCGCTCAGAGGGGAGGTCATTCCCAGCCGCTTCTCAGTGAGATGCTCCCAGTGTGACACCGCAGTGCTGGGAAAGGACTTCAGTTGCTGGCCCAGCCCGTACGAGAAAGAACATCGGGAATGGCGGAGGAGGCCGGCGGGCGGGAGTGTCAGTGTTCCCGCTGGGATGCCGGGGCTCCCGCTGCCCCCCGGGATGGAAGGAAGCGCTGCCTTACCTGTGGCACAAGGGCAATCCTGAGAGTCCATGTTTGGCTGGGCTGGGTGCCTGCTGTTGGACGCGTTGGGCGACGGGAAGAAGCTTTGGCAGGACTCGCAGCCGCCTCCTATTTATCCTTGGCCAGGCGAGAGCGAGTGCAAAACCTCCGCCCCTGCAGCCTGCACACGGCTCAGCCCGGCTCCTGCCCCGGGCGCTGCTGATTCACTCCCCGGGCGGCCCAGCGTGACCTGGGGCTCCCTCATCCCCCCGCGCCCCCTCCGCGGGGTGCTGTGGCAGCAGGGATGGCTGCCGGGGTGACCACCCGTCTCCGCTGAGGTGTTGGGAGGGGTGCAGAGAACTGCCAGATCTCATCACACAGATGACACCAGTCTCGGAAGTGTTGCTGCACTCGACAGGGCTGGGGACTGAGGGGGTGCACCCAGGGAGCCCCCACAGTCCAGCCCTTGATTGATTGATTGATTGATTGACTGATGCCAAAATCAATCTGCCAATCTGACTGGGGGGGGTACATTAATCCAGGGAGTGCCACCACTGCTGGGAAATCTCAGTCCCCTCCTCTCAAAGCTGGCACAGTGGGGTGAGGGGGACCTGGCACCATGAGGCGACAGGGATGCAGTCTCTGCTTGAGACCCTGTCCTGTGGTTCCTACACCCTCCCCGCAAGCGGGAGCAGCAACAAGCTGGACTGGCCTGGCCGGAGCCTGCCATGCCCTCCCAGTGCCCCAGGAGAGCGGCACCCACGTCCCCTCGATGCCGTGAATGGCACCTCGGGGCCTGTCTCCTTCCCTGCTGTGGTGCTCCGTCCCACTCCTCTGAATTAATTTCCGTGCACCATTAGCTGGGTGTGCAGGGGAGGAGGGTGGCAGGCAAGCTGCCATCACCCTGGTCAACTCCTCTGGCAGGTTTTACCCACGCACTCGAAAGCACAGTGAGTGTTTGGGGTGGAAGGCACAAAAAAAAAAATCAGGCTTGCTGAGATTTTTGGTGTGGGGACAGTCTACTTTGTGTGCAGGAGGTATTGTCAGCTGTGGAACATCCTTCCTCCTCATCCCTGTGTTTTTGTGTGCTCTTTGGTGTCAGTGATACCCCATCCCAGCTGCCCCCTGCTTTGAGAGTCCTTTGCCTTGGGGTTTTATCCCAGCTGGGCTTTTGCCAGAGGTACCTGGCTGAGGCAGTTTGTTGATGCTAATCCAGCTGAAACAGCGGCCCAGGGAGTATTTTTACCACTCATCTGTCTGGGCTTGTTGGGTGACATGATGGGGAGCATTGCCAGCGCCCCAACTCAGTGTCTCCTCCAGCCTCTCCAGGCCAGTGTGGGAAATCAATATGGAAAAGCCCGAGGAAGGCAGAGCCAATGAGCCCCTTCCTCAACTCCTCCAGCCTGGAGCAGCTTGTTGGTGCCCTGACATGCCAGCCCTGCAGTCGTGTGAATGTCACACTGCTGCTGATGCACTGGGGCGTGATGGCAGGGGACAGTGCCAGGGACCAGGCACGTGCCAAGAGTGTTATTGTTCCTGTGGGAGCAGGGAAGCACAAACATGGGAAACACATGTGCAAAGGGTCACCTGCCTCTCTGGCTACGGCCCCCTGTACTGTGTTAGTGTCATGGCAAAGGGGCCGCATCTCCTTGGGATCTTGCATTTGTTCTGCTTCTTAGCTGAAATAGTCAGCCAAGCACTCCTGTGGTACAGTAATATGCCCAGGGAAATGCTTCCTGCCCTGTCATGATGGATACATGGGGAACAGCAATATCACTGTTGCATCTGTTGTGTCTTCCCCCACTGCCTGGCACCCCTGGCCACCCAGGCAAAAATTGTCCCTGTCTCCAGCTGGTGGTGGCCCAGGGATACAGGGACAGGTGGCTTCTCCAAAGTGGTCCCTCTCCTCCAGCCTGGAGGAAGAGGAGGAAGGTGAAGCCCACAAAATGGGAAAAGAACAATCTCTGCCATGAAAGGACAAGGTGCAAGAAAAGCTCTCCAGCATCTGTTCTCAGTCAGACCCCAGCCCTTTTTACCTCTTTCCTCCCTTTCTGCACAAAGGAAAAAAGCATCTTCCAGGTGATGTAGGACTGGGAGTCAGGGCTCTGGTAGATCTTGCATTCCTCCTGGTCTATGCCGTAATTGATTTGGGATACATTCTATAATTAATTTGGCATAGGACTGGAGTAGTGGGTTGTCAGGCAGACACACAAATCAGGCTACCTCCAGAAGCAACCTGTGATTGAGGTGATAAGCTGGGGACACCTTCCTGCTGTTTAAATATCCCCATGACAAGGTCTTGCCAGCCTCAGTTTGCCTTCTGGCCCCTGCCCTCCATTTGCCTGGGGGTTCTCCATCATTTAAATGGGCCTGATGCTGTTTCCCAGAGCCGAGCAAAACAGGCAGGATCCCTGCACAGCATTTATTCACCAGCCCTTGCTATGCCAGAGCTGTACCCCTTGGCTCTCATGTCCCCTTCGTGGGATTCCTGGCTCTGTCCCCAGGCATGTCCGTGGCAATTACCCTGAGATTGCCGGGCGGATTAACAGGGTGAGTCAGTGAGATCCCTCAGTGCTCTAGGCAGAGCTGGAGATGATGTTCACCACGGGGATGATGATGGCTGAGCATCACCATGGGCATGTCAGGGACAGGGTTCCCTGGAAAGGAGTGAAGGAAGCTGACAGCTTTCAGGACAATGTGGCGGAAACACTTGTTCCTGTGACACCTGGGGTGCCTACAGCCGATTGCTGAAAGCCACAGGACGGTGCCAGGGCTGGTGCCGGTGACTGGCAGTGACTCAAGGCTGGTGCCAGGCAGGCGAGGAGGGAGGCACAGCAGCCAGCTCCTGTGCAGGTGAGCTGGCACAGGTCTGCCCTGGCTCTCTGTTGAAGGACACATGGCTCCAGTCACCTGTGGGCACGCAGAGGTGCATAATGGACCAGCATCAGCCTCCAGCTGCCCACGGTGCAGCCACCCAACACATTGCCTTCAGGAGACCCTGCAGACCACTACAGGTCCCCCTCTCATGGCATGTGCTCCCCCAAAGTGCTTGCTCTGGGCTCACTACCCCTCCAGAGCAGTGACGGGCTCTGTGACCCCTCCTTCACCCAGATACAATATCCCAGGCAGCCAGGGGGCTCCGCTGGCAAAGCACCATGGCTCAGTGAGTACAGACTGTGGGCAGGGATGCAGGGAGCTATGAACCCCGTGTGGGCACAGCACTGAGACCCTGGGGGACAGTCCCTGGGGGTACCGTGCCCCTCACCATCGCCTATTGCTTGCCGGGCAGGGTGGTGATGCAGAGTACCCAGACGTGTCCCTGACGCTGCAGCAGCAAGGGCAGCTCAGCTCTGCCTGCTCCAGCTGCCTCTTTGTGTGGGACTCCGGGCAGGAGAGCCACAGCTGGCCAGGGTTCAGCTGCCAGAGGTGCCTGGAACCACAGGCCACCTGGGACCAGTCTTTCAAACCCAAATAGAGAAAATAAAAACTATTCTAGCACCCAGCAAACATCCAGCACACGCAAGTGCTGAAAGCCAGCAGGAAGCCCTAGGAGTGATTGCTGCTTAGAAAGCAGGCTCGGCTTTGATCCGAATCTCAGGTTATTGTTTGCTGATGATAAACAAGCGTTTGAAACACGGGAAATAGGTGCTGACGTCGTTTTATTTTGCCAGCGCTTGCCAGCCCTTTGGCAGAGGAGGAAGAGGGTGAATCACCCCTTGTCTGCCCTGGGAAGCCATTCCCAACTACTCCCCATGTGCATAGGCAAAGCCTTGGAAACATTTGGGAGTGAAACCGGATCAGTGGAGTGACTTCAGGCGGTGGAGACTTCTTTCCCAGAAAACTGGAAGCGAAGACTTGTTCTGCTCTCAGTGGCAGACATTAGCTAAACCCATTGTCTGTTTTCCCTCCTTGCATCTTCCTGGGAAGCTGCCTGCTTCCCTGCTTGCACCTTGATTGCAGTTTTAGGAAAATACATCCCAGCTAGTGCTTTTCCAGATACCAGCCATCAGCAAAGACGTGGCATGTCCCCATTTTCCTGGGGAAATGCCCTCCTTGGGGACTTGCTGGCCCACATCATGTCTGTAACCATAGGAAGGCACCTTCAGCGACGGCCCGCTGGCAGTGGGAAGGGGATGGGGAGATTTCCATTTAGCAGGAATTGCACGGCGTGCAATCCTGGGACTCTTTCACAAGCCGGCAGCACGCTTTGATGTGGGCTCTTTGGGAGCCGCCTTGTGACCCAGCCGGCTGCGCTAGGGCTGGGGCTCCCAAAACCGAGATTATGAGTCGGGCTCAGCTGCCGGCTCATCCTGTGGCTCCAGGCAAGGGCTTGGCCCTTACTCCTTATTTCTTATCTGGAACGGAGCTATCAGTATTACCTTCCCCTTGAAACAGCAGTGTGGAGAGGGTGGGGATTTGCTAATTACTGATTTTTAGGGAGAAGGGAAAGGAAGAAATGCTGAATTGATGCCATGAACTGGGTCCAGGAGAGTGAACTGACCTTGCAAAGTTCCCGCCAGTTTTGGGGTATGCATCCTGAGAGACCCCATCACAGGGTGAGAGCTCCTGTCTGACAGTACAGGCTTTTGGGGCCAGGTAATGTGTGTTGGGGCATGTCTGGAAGATGAAAGGGCTGATTCTTCTTTTGATCATGAAATTCTCATAAATGTTAATGGGAATTACTTCGAGGTCTAACAAGGGTTGAATTGCAGCCCCTAAGGGAAGGAAGGGGGTGAGGACCAACCAAGCTTTGGCTGGGAAATAAAAATGCTTAAATTTACCTTGTTCCCCACCTGTGAGAGCAGAAAACCAGTGGGTCAGGGGCTGCCCAGCATCCCTGCACACTCTCCTGGGATAGGGGTTCCCCAGGTGTCTCCCGCTTTGCCCAACACTGCTGGCAAATGTATGACAGGTTTTAAGCATCACCTTAACTCTAGGCGTCATTTTAATTCACCAATCTAATGCTTTCCCAGTATACAGTTTGGATTTTCTTCTTTTTCTTTGGTTTTGTTTTTTTTTTTTTCTTACATCTTTCCTTCCCTTTTGTATTTTTCAGGTTCCCACAGACTTCAAACTCACCTGCTCCAACTACTCGCCGCCTCCCCTGGCTGAAACGTGACCCAGAGTTTCCAAGTATCGTTACCTTGGGCATATTTAATTATTATATTCCCCTTTAGTTGCTAATTAGAAGCCAAGAGTGGAGGGATGAGTAATTCCCTGGGATGTCAAGTAGACACTTGCCTGAGCTTGCAAAGAAAACATCAACCCCCTCAGAATAAAGGTGTGAAATAAAAGGATGTGATATTTTCCTTGATGTCTTTATAGCCTTGCTCCTGAGATCCAGAGATCCTTGTTGTCTATCCTGGGAATGATTCACGCAGCTGCTGTGCCGGATCCTGCCTCCCCCGAGAGCAGCGTAGCTGTAGAGGCAGGATCTGGCATAACAGCTTTTCCATCCCTATCCAAAAGTGTCTCCCATTCCAGGAATGGGCATGGGATGGGGGGGAGAAATGCTGCTCCAGCTGGGGCAGCAAACCTGGGATGGGGAAAGAGAAAAGCCCCTGCAGACAGGTGCATTCTTAATTTTAAGGAGTGCTTAAGTGTGCTGATGCTATTGCTCATCCCTCCCCACTCCCTCCAGCCATATTATCGCCCTCCTTGAAGGATGGGGATGGTTATTTTTGCCAACATTTTCCCAAACTCAGTATGTGAGCACTCCTCAGCATTCCTGTGCCAGGCAGATAAAGGCATAGTGCATTTTTGGTTAGATTTGAAGTCTTTTCCAAGAAACAGCTTCTGGGTGTATGACAATCCTCATACCTGTTGTGCTGTCATGTCTGGCTTCTCCATGCAACCTGCCTAGAAAGCCAGCACTCCGTACCAAGCATGTTTGATTATATAATCTATCTCTATATCTGTATCTATCTCTAGTTTATTGTATGATCTTTTATTATATAATATTTATTATATTAAATTGTATTGGTTTAAACAATATGACATTAAATTATTATAGTCTATCAATTATGTTAGTAGGAACTGGAAAAGAGCAAACACTGGTCACAGGGCATTGCCTTGCCAAGCCTGTGCAGAGTAGCCAGGAAGGAGGATGGTGATGATCTCTTGCTGGATTTTAAGACCCCTGTTCTAGTGAAGAAGCTGAATAATTCCGCAACTACAGTCACACTAATCCTGGCCGCAAAGAAGCCCCAGTCTGTGCAGCAGTGAAACCCAGGGGCTTAGTGAGGATTTTATGGGATTTCCCCCCTTGTAAAAGTGGCAAAATGGAAGGACCCAGGACTGGATGCTGTATCTTTGGATGTAAATAAATTTTACTATGTTTTATTATTTTATTTATAAAATAAATAAATAAATTTAATTATATATATAATATATATTATATATATTATATATTTGTTTTCAAATGAGGGGAAATGAGTGCTAAAAGCCACGATTTCAATATTAAGAGTTTCAGAGCCAGCTGATTCAAAGTGGCAGCTGTAATTTAACTGTGTTGCAGACATGCCAAACCCAATACCATAATTAGTGATTCAAAATAATATTTACAGCTCAAATCATACAGATTTAGCAAAAAGTTGAAATTTCCATCTATTTACAATTTTACCAGCTTAAAAAGGTCTGTAAGCTAGTTTTCCCCCATTTTGCTTGGTTGGGTTTGAAGAGCCTGGTAGAGCAATGCTCAGCACTGCTGGGAGGGGAGCTGGGGATTTTGTCCCTGCCCATAGCAGGGGGGTTGGAACTGGATGATCTTTAATGCCCTTTCCAAGCCAAACCTTTCTAGAATTTTGCGATTTTCCCTGCGAGGACAGGAGTGCTTGCTGGCCTAGAGGAACACGCTGTTGTGTGCCTGAGCTCATGCCAGTGCTTTGCCTTTGTGCTCTGGTACCCAAACCAGCGTGAGGGAGGGGGGACGCTCTGCACGGCTGGCACTGACACTCACGCTCACCCCAAACAGAGCCACAAAGGGGAAAAAACACCCTCCTTAATATGCCGCACGCAATTGCTGCCTCGTTCCCCACAAGTATAATGGCACATTGATAGAGCTGCCAGAGAAACTTGGTAAAAACAATTTAAAAAGGAGAAAAAGGAGGTTGTCACATCAGAATCGCATGATCCCTGCTCGAGTGCTGCTTTTGAGAGCCCTCCTTCGCATGCAGGGCAGGGACGCCGCTGCCGGCCAGGGCCCAGCCAACGCACAAGGAAATGCCAACTGGGACGTGTCTGCCAGCTCTCCTAGAAATTAATGAATCTGTGCCTCAAAACAGTGGCCTTTACAGGGAAGAAAGAGCTGTTTTTCCAGTGCATCCTCTTCCAAATCTGCTTCTTGCTGGTTTGGGGGTGATAATGTCCCAGTGCAGGTGATGGATTCAGGCACTGTCAGAGAGCACCGTCTATTTGCAGCACCCATGAGGGTTACCATGTTAAAATATATCTTAGACCTAAAATATTTTAATAATTTCTAAAGTATGACCTTGAGCCAGGGTTTCCCTATCCAGCCTGTGTCTGGGCAGGGAGACCCACGAGGATCTGTATACCAAAATCCAAACTGGGATGGAGACCAGTATCAGTGTTTACACTGTGGCTCTGTGGGGGTTTGGCCTCTGTTCCCTCCATCTCCAACCTACTCCCAGTGCACCAACGGCTGGATTCTGTAGGATACAGTGCATAATCCCACAAAGCAGCAGTAATGATGTTCTGAGGCTGTGCTTTTGCCTTCACGGGACATTGTGACTCTGGGTTAGGTTTTATTGGCTTGGAGATCTCTCACTTGAAGATACTCCTAGCAAGGTGCGAGTAAGGATGTGTGTGGCAGCCGGCAGGCAGCAAAGGGTGAGGCAAGGGCATTGGGGACAGAGAAGGGACAGTCCTTGGCCCCAGCTGGGTGCTGACCGTGCAGAGAAGCTGGGACTGAGATGGCAATGTGGGTGTTGGGGGCCACTGTGGCTGCCCAGGGGGCCAATTGCCTCTAACCTCCTGCCCCTAGCTGCCCCCCAGTACCTCCAGTTGCTCCCCCAGTTTTCCTGACCTCTGCAAATGCCTCCCCTAGACCCACACCTCCAACTGGCCCCCAGCTCCCCTAACCGCCCCCAGCTTCCCAAACTACCTCTCAGCTCTGACTTCTGCATTTGCCTTCCTGGCCCCCTAATCCCACACCCCAGCTCTCTAAGGTGCACCCTAATATCTCCAGTTGCTCCTCCCTCGCCTCCCCTGACCTCTGTGAGTGACCCCCACCTCCTCTAATCCTACACTTCAGTTGACCCCCCCGATCCCCTGACCTTTGCAACTGCCCCCCCATCCCACCCCATCTCCCCCAGCTGCCTCCCAGCTCTGCCAACTGCTCCTCCAGTCCCTCTGCCCTGCTCCCCCAGCCCCATCTCCCCCATTGCCCCCAGTCCCTCTGCCCTGCTCCCCCAGCCCCATCTCCCCCATTGCCCCCAGTCCCTCTGCCCTGCTCCCCCAGCCCCATCTCCCCCATTGCCCCCAGTCCCTCTGCCCTGCTCCCCCAGCCCCATCTCCCCCATTGCCCCCAGTCCCTCTGCCCTGCTCCCCCAGTCCCATCTCCCCCATTGCCCCCAGTCCCTCTGCCCTGCTCCCCCAGCCCCATCTCCCCCATTGCCCCCAGTCCCTCTGCCCTGCTCCCCCAGTCCCATCTCCCCCATTGCCCCCGGTTCCCCCCATTCCCCCGCCTCAGCCCACAGGGCCCCCCCACGCCGGCCCCACAGCGCCCCCCCGCGGCCGCCCCTCGGGCCGCGCCCCTCCCGCTGACGCGGCTCCTGCGCGTGCGCGCGGGCGGTGCCGGTGCCGGCGGATCCGCGTCCGGCGGCGGCCCCCGAGGCCCGGCCCGGCCCGGCCCTCCCCGGCGTGCCCCGCCCCGCGGCCTCTCGCCCATCATGTTGGTGCCCGTGTTCACGCTGAAGCTCAACCATAAGATCCTGCCCCGTATGGTGGCGCTGGGCCGGTACGACGGGACGCACCCCTGCCTGGCGGCCGCCACGCAGGCGGGCAAGGTAACGGGGCAGGAGTAGCCTCGGCGGCTGCGGCGCGGCCTGGCCCGGCCGAGCAGCCCGGGCGGCCGCCGCGGAAGCCGCGCTAACCCCCGCCAACCCCCGCCAGCTCCCCTGCGCCAGGGCTGAGCAGAGCTCGGAGCTGGAGGCTTATGTCCCTTGCCCCCGGCAGGCCCCCGAGCTGCGTGCGGGGACGCGATGCTCGAAGCCTCGCTCTGCGGCAGCAGGGAGCTTACAAACATTAATAGCAGGTGACGAGGCTGAGCAGTGGCAGAGGTGCCCAGAGAGGCTGTGGAGTCTTCAGCCCTGGGGATATTCAAAAGCTGTCTGGACACAATCTGGAGTAACACGCTCTAGGGGACTTCTGTGACTTCTTCCAGCCGGAACCACTTTACAAACCCAAGTCGCCAAGGAAACTTTCACGTTTTCTAGCAGACAACGGGACTTTTTGAAGCTGTGGGTTTTATCATGCAGTTCTCAGAGCAGTGAGACTTGGCACTGTTACAGACCAAGCTCCGTGCTGATAACGGGGCTGAGGTTTCTGTGAGTGATGCACAAACAGCCTGACGGGAACAGAGAGCATCCTGTGTGCTATGATTGAGTTAGAAACGTAAACAAAACAGAGTTTAGTACAACCCGACTAACAAAGCATAGATTGAAGCATAAAACCACAGAGGCACTTAGGTTGTAAATACAAACGGGGTTCATCTGTGATGTTTCCCAGCATTATTCATTTTATTTGGTGCCTTTAGGAACAGCATAGAACAAGGGCTTGTCCGAGGGACAGACTGCACAGCCAGAAAGCAAGCTGTTGAGCCTGTGATCCTCTTACTTGGCTCCAAACTATTAAAGAGCATTGGTCAGTGAGAGTGAAACCATATTTATTATTCTTCCTTTTTAAATTAACCACGTTCGCCTATAGATGGAGGTTACAGATATGTACCAGGTAAATTGTCCTGAATGGTTGGGGTGTTTTGCAAACACTGCTACCAGCTGGAGGTAATTTGTTTAGTTTGTTGTTGCTCCTTTGGTTTCCTGTTTTTGCCTTACTCTGAAGAGTTATCAGTTGTCATTTTCAGAAACCAACAAAACAATGGTGTTGCAACTCCACTGGCTAGAGCACTGTTTTTCCTGCCATTTCCCTTTTTCTAGTATAGTTTAAAGAATAACTGTGAGAAATACTATTGTCAGTAACCCCCAGTTTTTTGTCCTCATTTAGGTTGAGTGAATGCCTTCTTCCCCATTGCAGTTATTATCCAAACAATAGTCTTTAGTGTTTGTATACAAACAGATACATGTGTTGTATTAATATTTATATCTTGGTTTCTACAGGTTTTTATTCACAATCCTCATGCCCGAGGACAGAGAACAAACACAAACCGAATGGTGCAAAGTAACCAAGATTCAGACATCTCTCTTCTGAACATTAATCAAGGGATCACTTGTCTGACTTCAGGGGTGCTGAACCCTCAGCTGGGTTATGATTGTCTTCTGGTTGGAACACAGACTAATTTATTGGCTTATGATGTGTATAACAACTCGGATTTGTTTTACAGAGAGGCAAGTTGATGTAACTGTCTGCTTTTTTTACTATCTTCATCATTTTCTGTTGCTTTTAATTGTAAAGATTGCAGTTTTTACATTACTTCGTCAATTGTCTGTGCTATGTATTATTTCCATTACTATATTCAGAACATTTTGTCTCTAGAATATCTGCAGTATTTCAAAATTAATATATGAAAATTTATTCTCACACATACAGATACACATCGCATTCATATGTCACATCACCTAGCAAGACCAAATTGAAAAAAAATAGTAGGCATTCAGAGCTCAGCTAAACTGACAGTGATAATGTTGGAAGCTCTCTTCTTTATTTGTGTACTCTGATGTATGATTGTCTGCTGTTTCTTTTTCCTTTAATGCTTCTCTGTAGGTTTCAGATGGAGCCAATGCAATAGTTCTTGGAAAGCTGGGAGATATTTCACCTCCACTTGCTATTATTGGTGGAAACTGTGCCCTGCAGGGCTTTGATTATGAAGGAAATGACCGTTTTTGGACGGTAAGGCCAGGCATAATAGTTTTGATGTTATTAGAAGATTCTTTCAATGGCAGTAATTCATCTTGATTTTTTTTTTTTTTTTAATATTATAAGTATTAATTTAGTTGTTGATTGTTCTTAGTTTATCTCAGGCCTTAAATTGTGTTTTGGCCATGTATTCAGTGCACTCAGAAGTTGCTTGAACACTGATTGTGTCAATTGTTCTGTTGCAGTTGAGATAATAAAAATAATTCAGCTTCTGACAGCTGCGACCATCACTGAGTACTGTCCTTCTCTTTGCAGGTTACTGGAGACAACGTTCGTTCCTTAGCACTGTGTGACTTTGATGGTGATGGGAAAGCTGAGGTTTGTAACCATTTACACACAAATTCAGCTGTTCTTGTGGTCTTGTAAGTGAGATGATAAAAAAACCCCCTTCGGTTATCAAATACAACTGACTTATATTACCAGTTAAAGTTTCTCATTTTTGTTTACACCAGTAACAACACAATGAAATGCCTGTGGTCATCACCTGGCAAGGCATCTATTTTAGTGGTATTTCTTGAATATAGTTATAAACTCTTAAATTTCAGAGGAACAACTTGCAAGCATCTTATATGTAAAAGTGAACTTTTAAAAAGCTGTCCTTTTGAAAAGCTTCACTTACACTTGGTAAAATCAAGAAATCTGTCTTCACATCCAGCCCTCCTGTTTCCGAATAGTGAGTGGGGAAATGAAATAGTCTTTGCTTTGCTGATTTAAAATGGCAGTAACTTGTAACAGACATCTTGCTAATATGATGTGAGACAAACAATAGGAAATAGCTGCCATTCTGATCATGCAGGTTGCAAGAGATGGGTGAAATTGAATTTGTATGGCATTCTCTTTTGGAAATGTTCCTTCATCCCAGAGGAACAATTGTGCTTCTAAATATGAATCTTTAAGAAGAGTAATGATTTCCTAGTATACATCAGATGCAAATCGATATGAAGTTAAATCATTATGCTAAAAATACTTACTTTTGTCATCTGTTGTAGAACTTTAAGCATAATTACTTAAGCTTCTTGGTTTAGTTCCTGAAAAATCCTTGTTTGGAATATCGAATTGGGCTATGTAATAGTGATGTGTAAATGGCCTCAACACTTTTCACGTGTTTTTTATAAGCACAAAACTGATACAGACACTGCATCATTGGGATCTTCAGGAAGTCAAACGATTTCTGCACAGCTCCTCTTTGTATTTTTTTAATGTGCTGAGAGGCGTTCATAGAGAGTGGAGATAGTGTACAAGGATTCAGAAAACAGGGAAGTGATTTATGGCACTAATTGTAAATGGTTTACTCTTGTGCTTTTCAGTGGGTTTTGCTATATTTTTCTGCTTGATCAAGGTTCATTCTCGGCAGTTGGTGTAATGTGGTGCTACTCTGAGCTGAGTAGAGCTGGATGCAATGTCCAACTAACTTGTTGGACCAGTTACCCCAACATGTGTTTACTGAAATTTTTTAGAGTTCTTTTTGATCTTAATTATCTAGGTGATTTTAAAGAGTTTTTACTTATTTATTTACTTTTATTTGTGGCTTTTGTGAAACTGCCTCTGGTTTAAAACTGAAGTTCTGAGAAAATGCACAGAAGCAGCTTCCTAAATTATCACTTTGTGTCTTACCTGGTAAATGACTGTGCTAGCTTAATTTCTGTTCTTTCTGCCCTTGTAAAAACATGTTTACATTTAAAATAGACTGATTCTAAAACTACATGAATATCCTTTTAGTAGCTAACAGAACTAACTTGTCACTGCCTTCCTCAGGATTTTTAGATTGATGAAGGTTACTTTCTCCCATCTTGCAAAAGACTTGTGGGGCAGAACTTCGACTTGCTCTTTCAAATTTCTGTCCAGTGGAATGAAAGTCACTGAGGTGGATGTGGTAAATCAAAAAAATGAAAAAAATCTATGCACCTTGGGAAAATACAGCATCACCAGTAATTGTTTCAAGATTGTGTGCTTTTAGCTGGTTGCCTTTTTCTGGTGGTTGCAATTTGGTCAAGAAATCTGTGCTTCTTAAATATGTAAATTGTTGTAAATTATTTAAATAGCTGCAGTAGACTTAACTTGGTGTGATTTAGGTTGACATAATCTGAAGCATTTTTACTTGGGAAGTAAAAAAGCCTCTAATCTTTTTAAAAATCCAACTTTGTTACGGATTTGTATCTCTTTTGCCAAGTAAAGATGAAAGGCTCATGGGTTCCAGTGGGGAAAAGTACTACCAGGTTTAGACTTTGATTTATAATTCTGTTTGTCATTGATTTGACGAATGACTTTATGGACTGAGCAGATCTGCTCCTTGGTTTCTCAATTTTCAAAAGAGAACCTGAGCATTGTCACCTTCTTCAGTACGAGCTTTTCCACTGGGCTCCTTTTCAGTTAATGCCTTCTAGGAAACAGGAAAAGAATGCTAAGAAACAGGAAAAGAACTAAAATGTGGGAAACATTAAGGAATGAGGAGGCAGAAGACCCAATCCAGTGCTTTATATCAAGATAAAGCCCATTTTGCTTCTACTTTGCAGTAGTGGCAGCCACCACTTAAGTTGGAGGAGCAGAGATGGTCGATTCTTGGATTCATTGGTTTTTGTTTGTTTTGGGGGATTTTGTGTGTGTTTGTTTGCTTAATAAGGGATCTTCAGTGCAACACTGGCAACATTTCATAGATCTGTTGAAGCCTCTTCATTGCTGGACTTGAAATATTAATTTTTCCTCTGGATCCTAGCACTTGCTTCCTTAGGTTGAATAATTATTTTTAAGGAGCACTATTTTTTTTCAGCTTCTTGTTGGCTCTGAAGATTTTGACATCCGCGTGTTTAAAGAAGATGAAATTGTGGCAGAAATGTCAGAGACTGAGGTAAATTATTTCTGGCTAATGTTTATTATAGTTGCTGACAGAGCTGAAAGTGTTGTGTACTCCAAAGCTTCTCTGGTTCAGATTTACTGTGTAGTTAAGTAGTTACTTAACTATTTGGCACACTATCTATTCTGCTAGAACAGCGAAAGTTCGAGTTTAATAATATCTTTCATTATGCAGGGGGCTTTTTGCTTTGTTTATTTACAAACCTTTCACCCCATTAAGAAAAGTGACTATTCTTGGCTGACAGTCAGGACCCTGTGCAAGGGTGATTAAGGTTGCTGGATTGTGATGGAAGCTCTTAGTGTCCTTCTGAGTAAAAGGATGTCTTCTACAGTTTTCCTCAAATGTTTTTGATGCAATCATAATGATGTAACTTGTCCCTGTGTGTATATCCAGACAGTGCATGGCATGGTGGAAGGGGGATGCCCAGGCAAAACTGGAAGTTTATATTGCAATTGGAGTTACACACTAGCTATTTAAAAAGAGCTGTGGTGACTAAAGTAAGGTATGGGGCAGAAAGGTTTACAGAGGGGTAAATAAAAGGTGTAGGAGTTGCTGTTTAGCTTAAGAATTGAGAGAAGATCCCCACTGATTTTGGTTTCTTGGAAAGGAGTAAAATACCGTTATCACTGCTTTTAGAAGTGTTCTCAGTCTTGTCATGGCCCTGCTAGACCCAAGGCAGAGTAAGGCCACAGACCTTTGTCCTTAATGATCTGAGGTCTCTCCGCTGCCCAAGATAGGGCTAAAAGGCTTTGCTAATAAACCACTTATGAAGAGCTATAAAAGACAAATCCAGGCACTGTTCTGGAAAAGGAGGCTGTTGCTATCACTACAATTAGAATTGGACCTGTAATATGTTCTGCTCTCTGTGCAGTAGTCAGTCTGGTCATGTAGATATTTCTAGTTAAAAGAAAGGTCCGTCACTCTCAAGTGTGATTTATTTCCAGATCCTCAGTAGAATTGTTTTAAATTCACACCTGCAGTCATAGGAGGCCTGTTACAATTCTACTGTTCTGATATAAAAGGACACAGCTGAACCTAAACCTTTCTTTTTTGAAAGGTAAATTCAGGGAACAATGTCTTTATACATTATGTTTGGTTTGGAAGTCTTGGATAGTTTTCATTTTCTGTATTTAATCACTTACTCTAGTGAAACTGAAGCTGTAGGCTGTTGTGATTCTTGTAAATGGACAATCAGGTATAAATTTAGGTAGTATCGTTACATTTGAGTTTCTGACTCTTGCTGTGGTCTTCTGTCCTTACTGGGTGCTCGTAATTTAGTTTGATACTTAGGAAAGACTCTGCAGAAGATTGTGAGAGGAAAGGATGAAGGGTTTGGAAACAAAGTTTTGTGGTAAAAACATCCAAGGACCACAGTCAGATGAGTTTAAGTAAGAAGTTGGGGAAGAATTTAATTGAAGGAAGTCTCCTGTGCTACGTTGTACAGAAGGCCAGACAGACGATTGCAATTGTTCCTCCTGACATTAAAATCTCTAGTCTCAGTGCGTGGAAAAACCTGCATTTCCAATGAGAACCTCAATGAGGAATGGGTCTTAAAAGGAGTGAGAAACAGGCCAAGTTACGACTCTCAGGTCTTTCCCCAGAGCTTATTCAGGTAGGACACCTAGCCTGGTGTTCCAGTTGTGTTCCAAAGAAGTCCAACTGTGGGAGTTTTTAATCTTTATCTTACTAGTACTGGGCAAAGATTTTTCTACCAGTAATATCTCCAGGGCTCTCCCAACCCAGCCAAGTTGAACCTTTGGCATCATCAGCTCCTTAAGCTTAAGGAATGTTGTGTGTAGTTTCTCAATGATAGTGTGTTAGCACTGATGACCACAGGAATCCTATGAGCAGTTGTTTTGCTGCCTGTGGTAGGAAATAGTTGGTCGAAGTACACAGTTTGAGGGCAGTTCTGCAATCCTTGCTGAAGTGTGTCCTAACACTGGCAATACAGCTTGTGTGAGGAAATCCTACAAGGCCTTCAGTGATTTCAGACTGATTCTTAGAAGTAGTTACTTCAGTATTCAATGCTTCCTACAACAGACTTACTTACCATTGAAGAACTGTAGGCTTTATATGATAGATCTATAGCCTGTTCCCTGTTACTCGAAGTTGCAGAAGTTTTCAGTCCTGTATCCTCTCTGTCCCTCCTTTCCCCCCCAGACTGTCACTGCACTTAGCCCCATGTATGGCAGTCGCTTTGGCTACGCTCTTGCTAATGGCACCGTCGGAGTTTATAACAAGACAGCGCGGTACTGGAGGATTAAGGTTAGTCCATTGTTGGAGTCTCATTGCTGGAAGCTTGAAGGCTCCCAGGAGACTTGGTATCTAATTTCAGGTCATTCTGATGTTACCCTTAAATGAACTTTGCTGAGCAGAGAATTGAATGTAATTTTGTTCTTACAAAATCTACCTGTTTTTATAGGTTCATATAAAATACCAGGTCAGTTCCTGCAGTACTTTTGGGCTGTTGGTCGTGGTTTAAACCACAGGGGTACAGCCATACAACTAGGGATTCTTCAGCTTAACAACAGAGACATTGGAGTTCATGTTAGGAGATCCTCTGGTTGGATCAATAAACTGTTTTTCAGAGACTGAAATCTTGCATTGTCTGTGTTCAAGGTTAATTTTTCTCATCAATAGCAATTTCCTGCTCCAGCAAACCAGTTTGGCAAGATCCTTTCCTGATGCTCATTTTAATATAACACAGAGTAGTATATTTAATAGTAATAAGAAGATTCCTCAAGAGGTGGCAGGAAGAGGCTCATGGCTGTCCTCAGTGGTCTCATTTTATGACAGCGTTGAAGCCCTGATTTTTTTTTTTTCCTAGAGGATTTTGTTTTTTACACTTTGTTTTTGTGAGTTCTAATCCTTTGCTTGGATGGAAATGTATTCAAAGTAATGATCAGGTCCTTTGAAAGCACTGTACTAGATTAGTAGTGCAAGGGCTAAGGTGTCACATGTGTGTGTGACCTTAGAAATAGTAATGCTCAAACTTACTGTTCAGAGAAATAGTTGTATTTCTTTCTGTACTCTCTGTAGTCTTGTAGTCCAGTGTTTTGCCTGTGCCAAGCATGTGCAGTTTAGAAAACATACCCAAGCTTAATTTGTTCTCTCTTTTCTGTCCTCAGTCAAAAAACCAAGCCATGAGCATACATGCGTTTGACCTGAACTCTGATGGAGTGTGTGAGTTGATCACTGGCTGGTCTAATGGGAAGGTGAGTTTATACAGGGGGAAAATGAGGAGCTGTAGTTATGGGGGCTGTGTTTGAACAAGGCTGTTAAGTTATCTGAAGAACAACAGCCAAAAAATGAAAAAGACTGAGAAACCTGAGTGCTGCAGATCTGTTGCAATAAACCTAGTTTAGCTGGTGAGTCCTGTGCCAAGTGCATGATCAGAGAAAAACTGCTTCCCCTGCTTAGCTCAGAGTCAATTGCTAAGGTGTGGCAAGTTGTTTCCATGGCAGCAGAGATCATATGCTGCATCCTAGAGCTCTTGGGTGTCTCTATTCAGGTGTGTCTTGAGGACACGCTAATAATCCTCTGCAGTGTTTCCTGGCTGTTCCCAAACTACAGGGAAGACAAAGCAGTTATGTAACAGGAGAGCAGCGTCAGTCTTGACTGTGGCAGGATTAATCAAGCGTTATTTCATTTTATGTAAAGGCGTTCTGTACAGCTCAGTCTTTTAAGCCTGTTCCTTGGTATTCCCCTTTGCCAGAAATGACTGTTTTAACTGCCACATCTCTCCTGGATGCAGCTTGCCAGGTTTTTCTGTAAAGCTGTGCTTTTTTCTTCACACCTCTTATTACTCTCATTAGCCTGCGGCACTTTAAGAGCTTCATATCAAGCTGACAGTCTGGAGCCCAGATGTGTTGCGACTTAAATTGGATTAGATGTGTAACATTGTTAAAGAGGGAACCTCTCCTTGCTTTACTCCTGTTCTTTTCCACTGGCAGTCTCTACCCTACTTGTTGGTCTGAAACAGTCCATAGCTCCTAGAAAGAGTAATGCTGTGACCTGTGCTTTGGAAAATTCACGGTGCGTGGAACTGAGCCCACCTCACCCTTCTTATCCAATGAAAGATAATTGAAAGTTGTGGTATTTGTGTATAAAAATAATTCACCACACAAGGGCTCCAGCTAAGAGGAGAGGTTGTAAGTACTGCATTAAGGTTATTTCTGGTTTAGTCCCATCATTGCTGCATCATATGTGCATAAACTTTCCAGTGCAGACTTGCAGTCCCTTTTATTTCCTTCCTTTTTTAGTTTTGTAATTTAGGGAAGCATCTCAGAAGAGAAATTCCTTCTAGCTCCTTCTAGAGCCTGTCTAGAGGTCATTTCTTAGTAGTATTTTTTTTCATGTGTGATGTTTGGATGAGCAGAGCTGCAACTTTACCTGCAGTTCTGTGAGCAGAGCTGGCTTTCAGTTAACAGCTCAAACTGTGGCTTGACATGTGTTTTGGAGTTGGCTTTTCTCTTCATGCTGAGACTTAGAACTTCTGTTGTTCCAGGTTGATGCACGCAGTGACCGGACTGGGGAGGTCATCTTTAAGGACAACTTCGCTTCCTCGATTGCAGGACTGGTGGAGGGGGATTACAGAATGGATGGGAGCACCCAGTTAATCTGCTGCTCAATTGATGGTGAAGGTAAAAGCATTGTTCAGGATATTAATGTAATATACAGTAATATCAGGCACATCACATCATCTCATATTAGCTAAACATTGCTTTGGTTCCAACATTTTGTGTGCCAAATTCCCTTTGCTTTATGTGCAGTTAAGGGAATTTTGAGTTACGCTATCTCTAAACAGGATTTTGAATATTGCCTTCTCTGTGAAAATCAGCATGTGTTTCATTATGATCCAAGAAACCATCAGAATTCATTTGTCTAATGGAAGAAACCCCATCCTAATGCAAAGATAATGATATTCAGTACAGACTCTGGTTCTTCAGGCTACATTATAATAGATGAATGTATAGGAAATCTTTTTTTCCTGTGTTTTAGTTCTTTGGCTGCTTTTCACTAGGTAAAGGTGTTTAAAGAACTAAGGGCGTGTGTGTTTTGGTTTTCTTCTGCAGATGAAGAGTTTTTATATTAGAAATTTTAGATGTTAACAGTGCTTTGTTTCCTGGAAAATGCTATCCTGAGATTGGAGAAGTGGTGGATTTATCCCACCATGCATTCAAGAAGTCAGACCTGGTTATTGTGAGTGGAAACAAATATGATCACAGATTATTTAAATAAGCTCAGTATGAATTTACAGGGATGGCTCCAGGAAAGACACTGGTGTGATTATCCGACTCCTTGGCGTCAGTGGCCTGAGACAAGCAGGTCTGGCACAACCTATTTGAAACAAAAGCCTGTCCTTGTTAAATAGCAGAGTGTTTTGCTGTCTGTCTTAATCACAGGCTGTGGGGATTTGCTGCACTTGGGCTTCAGCTTATAAAGCTTTTTCCCAAGCTTACAGAAGGGGAGCATTGTAAGCAGTTCTGGAGAACCTTGTCCTAGCAGAGCTGTGTAGGTTGGTATCCTTGAATGCAGTCATCCTTTTCTGGTGGGTCCATTGTAAACAAGCCTTGGCACGATGGGGATCCCTTTAGGCCTTAGTAATTAGTGTGGCTGGGGTAATATAGACAATGTTATTAGAGTTCTATTTGGGACCAGCATCCTTTCACATGAGGTGTTGTTCTGTGTTGCATTCTGTGTCATTTTAAATGAATTACTCACTCAGAAATAATAAAGTGGGTCCTTTCATCGGAGGATAGTGTGCAAGCTGGATGATTTCAAGTTCCATGCAACTTTTTACAGGGCAGCAGTCATGCAATCAGGCAGCATATTCTTCCCAGGTAAAAGATTTTTGTCCCTGGCTTTCATTGTCAGCTGCAATCAGAGCACACAGCCTTAGAGCAAAATGGAAGTTGTCTCATCACCTGTTCAGGTGCTCTGTCTCCACAGATAGTTAGAGGTATTTCCATAACTCTGTGCTCCACTGGGCTACTGGGAAACAAATCTTACCCCTTGAAGTGAAGTATCCCTTGATTTGGGGAAAAACTGATGTGGGTAAATCTTGTTTACTGGCTGATTAACAGTGACTTACAGTCACTTCTAGACAGCAACAACTCCTCTGACCAGCTCTAGAAATCCAGGTACACATTTTATTAATTTTGCATAATTGTAAGCTTGCCTGAGCGCCTGAAAGAATGATTGCAGTGGGAATCCTCTTGCAAAAGGACTGGGTGTTGCACTTGTGTGGTCAGGTGAGTAAAGCTTAAAGACAGGTTGGAAATCCACGTTTTTTTTCTTTTTTTTTTTCTTTTTTCTTTTTTTTCTTTTTTTTCTTTTTTCTTTTTTTCTTTTTTTTTCTTTTTTTCTTTTTTTCTTTTTTTTTTTCTTTTTTTCTTTTTTTTTCTTTTTTTTCTTTTTTTTCTTTTTTTTCTTTTTTTTCTTTTTTTCTTTTTTTCTTTTTTTTCTTTTTTTTCTTTTTTTTTCTGTGCAGTTCTCTTGCCCCAGTCACCAAGAAAGTGAGAGCCTCTGTGGGTGTAAATCAATGCTCAGGTTTTCAGCTGGATAGTACTAGCTGAAGATCAGAACTAGTATCTGCTGCAGAAGTGGTACAAGGGAGTCACGTCACAGAAACTGAAGTTCGGGGGAGGCTGTTGGAAGTCTTTGCTGAAATAGGCTGTTTTGTTTCTGTACAGTCCGAGGCTATCTGCCAGGAGGTGAGGACATGAAAGGGAACCTAATGGATACAAGTGCTGAGCAGGATCTTATCCGAGAACTTAGTCAAAAGAAACAAAATCTGCTGCTGGAATTGAAAAATTATGAGGAAAATGCAAAGGTACTGTTTAAATAATGTGTAGGGCCAAAACACACTTTCCTGTTGGTATAAATCCGGAGTAACCTGGGAGGCGGTTGTGGGGCAGTCCAGACAAGTCAGAGCTGTAGCTTGTCAGGATGCAGTGAGATTGTCTGCTGGGGGTTCCTGCCTCTGCATTTGGCTTGCTCCTTGTGCAAGTTCAGAACTTGCTTTTTGTATTTTAATAATGCTTTCTTTGCTCCTTCCTCTTGCCAGAGCAGTTGTGTTTGGAGCTGGATTCCCTTCAGCCTTGTGCTTTGGCTTATGACTGCAAAGTGTAATTTTCAATGCATCTTGGGAGTCAAAGGGGATTGTGTGAGAGGATCATGTCACTGGGTGAGGGCTGGGAGCACTGCCAGGATGTAGGAATCGCACTTGTGGCTTGATGGCGAACATTTCAAAAAATAGTCTGAGGAAAGAGCAAACTTATATTTGAACAGCAAATGACCACCGTGACACAGCTGAGGTCCATCCATGGTAAGGCACTCAAACACTTTGTAGCCCAACTGTCCACAGCTTCATGCCTAATCCAGCCACCACTCATAGGTAGTTGGAAGTGTCTGGGAATTGCTGTAATGCAACCTTCTTCTGAAAGAAGAGAACTGACTTGTGTGTATGTTTTCTAGGTTTTTTGAATGAAAATCTTGAATTTCTGATACTGAATGGTATGTGTTTTGCAACAGGCTGAATTGAACACTCAGTTGAAGGAAGCTGATGGGCAGAGAGGTGTGATTCCAGCAAACACCCAACTCCAGACAGCCCTGTCAGTTAATCTGGGCTCTGACAGCCAGTCTGCCCATGTGGAGCTGTGTATTTCCACCACAAATGGTGAGTGGTAACCTGCAACCATTGATACTCACTTCATGTAAAATCATGCAAATTTTTAGTTATATTTAGCTGGTGATTTGAATGTCTCCCCTTTATTGTCTGTAACGTCCCTTTTGTGGTTTCTTTCCTTTCACAGAGTTTTGAATCAAGCTGTGTTCCTTACATGGGTCTTAGGGGAGAGGAGTTTGGTGGAATTTGTTTCTTATTATGTGTTATTTTCTGAGGCAATTAACTTGGATGAAGCCAGCCTTGGTGATTCCTGCAGCACTTCTTGTGTTGACTGTAAACACCAACCCACAGCTGCATTAGTGAGGGTGTTGCATGAATGCAGCTGGACCTCAGCTGGCTTTTCATGCAAAACTGGAACTACCCCAAGACAGCAAATTCACCTCGCAGCAGGCATGCTGAGGATGCAGTAAAGTCCAGATGTGGTAGTCCTGGTCACCTGGATATTCTAACAATTCAGAGGAGGGGTGTAAAGAGTTCACCATGCTTAATTCTGAAAATAGTGGTGAATTGTTCCCAGAGGACAGCTTTTAATTTAGGAACTGCTTTTTATTCCTATTGCTAAGACACAATCATCCGTGCTGTGCTGATCTTTGCTGAGGGCATATTTGAAGGAGAGAGCCATGTGGTCCACCCCAGTCTCCAGAACCTCTCAGGCTGTGTTCGTGTTCCCCTTACTCCACCCAAAGATGTCCCTGTGGATTTGCACATCAAAGCCTTTGTGGGTTACCGAAACAGGTGAGTTTTGTGGTGTTGTATCTGCTAGTCTCCAGAACTGTGGGACCAGGAAACAGCAATAATGTGGCTTCATGCTAATCCTATGGGGAGTGCACCGTTAATTCCTGGGTGCCCCACTTCTCTCTGTTACTGAAAGGAGAGCTGGGATGCTTTCTTTAAAACATTGATGTACCTGTGGCACTGAGTTCTTTTTCAGACAAAGTCTAAATCCTCTGGAATCACTGTGATCTGTAGTGTTCTGGTTCTGCTTTTAGGGAAGGAATGCACGTTTGTCCAGGAGATGTCTTACTGTAGGTGTGTGGAGGGAATCAAGAGATACAGAGACTCTATCCTGTCATCCCTAGGGGGCTGGGCCCTGGGTGGTGACTGCTCTGAATGGAGAACCTTGAGCAAGCCTGGAGACACAGCTGTGTCTCTCAAGCTATAAAATAACCCTGAACCTATTTGGCTTCAGGGCAAATAGAAAGTACCACATACTTGATTTCAAGACAACATTTTTCCAGTCTCCTGTGGAAATATCTTTCCATAGAAAATAAAATGTCTCTTCATATACCCTTGAAAACAACTTTTTTCCTGCTCACATCTGCCAGAGCTGTTGGTGCCTGAGGAGGCAGCATTCTTTCCCTGAACAGGGAGGCATGTTTTGAGAGCTAGCCACCCACTGCAGAAAGACTGTATGGGACTGAATTCCCTTTCTGTTTTCTCTATTTGCCTTTATTATTGCTTTTAATAAGACTTCACTGAACTTGTAAAGAAAATATCCAATCATATAGTAAAATTGTAAATGTATTAGCCTAGAGAGTATACTTCAGTGGAAGGATTATTGAAAATGACAGCAATGGGGAGGAATCATACAACCTCATGATGCGATAAGCCCGGCATTTCCAAGTTCCAGTGTTTCTTCTGGGGAAGCAGTAAGCAGCTGATTGTATAACTGGAAACTGTGAATCTCAGTCCCCAGCTAAAAAAGAACCAGGAACCATTGCAATGGGTGAATCTCAGGTATGTTAGTAACTCTGTTTTTCCATTGGATTGCTTCCAGTACACAGTTCCACGTATTTGAGTTGACAAGACAGCTTCCCCGCTTTTCCATGTATGCCCTGAGCAGCCCGGACTCGGCCACAGAGCCCCTGAGCTTTGTTAACTGTACCACGAATGAGAGGCCACAAAGGGTGAGTTTCTGCTCTTCTTCCTGGTTTCAAGTCTTACACAGGTGGAGCATTTCCAGTCAGCTTGAGATTTCTAATAGCAAAGGAAAAATTATGTAGTGAACTGCACTACTGGCCTTTGGAATCTGGGTATTGCGACTCAACCCTGCTTTTTCTGTCTTCAAAAAATGACTCAGTTGAGGCATTCCAAGCATCAGGAATTCCTGCAGGAACTAAAGGCCTGAGATCAGAAGGTGTTTCAGATATTATCTTGTTTGCTGTGGGCCTCCTGATAGCAGGAGACCTGTAGTGAGCGTTGAATTTTGTAAATGACCAGAGAACAAGAAAAAGGCAGCACAGTGCTCAGGTAGTGGCTCAGTTTCATAGCAGTCTCTGTTGGATTTGATTTTTTTAGGAATATTCAGCTTTGGTGCAAGGATTCAACTGTCCTCATTCTAACAAGTTCATGATATGGGGTTATGGGATGAAATTTAGTAAATTATATTTCTGGGGTACCCTGAGCAGAGTGTTCTGGTGCACATCATGTGCAGGGACATTGTGCGGTTCCTGACACTTTCCACACAAGGGATGGCTGATTCTCTTAATTTTACTTTTGCAAGATTGTTATGTGGCTGAATCAGAGCTTCTTGCTGCCAGAGGATGCAGAGTTTCAGAGCGCTCCCTTTCAGGTTTGCTTCACTTCCCTTCGTAATGCAGGTCAGCTCTGCATCAAAATCAAGCCTGGTGGAGAGGTGAGTACCTCCATGGACAAGGGGAGCAGCCCTTTAATGATACTCCAGTGAAACCAGTATACTCATCCTGCCCAGTATGAGGCAGTAAAAGTGAAAAATGACTGAACAGGCAAAGTACTCATGCTTTTGGAAACTTCTGTGTCTGTTTACTGTCAGTGGGTAAAATTCCATGGCCACTTAGTGAAGTAAACTGCTTAGCCTGCAGATCTGTAGGAGGGAGGGAATTTATTTCCTCACAGAGTGGTTTCAGGGAGCCATAATGCGAGGCACAAAGGCTGCCTGTAACTTCTGCACTTGTCCTATCCCAAACCTGAATAAAAGCCCCTTTGTTTGAGCTTGGGTAACTGTTGGACAGGCAGTACTGCTGGGAAGTTCCAGGAGATGTTCTGGCATGGAAGAGTGCTGAAGTGCTTTTTTCCCTTTCTGACAGATTTCCATCAACACAGATGATATTGATCTAGCTGGTGACATTATCCAATCAATGGCCTCTTTCCTGGCCATTGAAGATTTGCAGGTGGAAGCAGATTTTCCCGCATACTTTGAGGAGCTGCGGAAAGTGTTGGTGAAGGTGAGGAGGCTTCGGGCATTTCTAAGTAAGCAGATAAGCAGTCACTGGGGGCTTTTTATGAGAGGATCTCTAAACTGCTTTATCTTTGTTGTAGGAATCAGGCCACAATGTCTTGCTGTATATTCTGTGGGACACCCTCAACTTTCTGTCTATTTTTGTTCTGTAGAACAGGCCCTTGGTCCCCATCAGTTGGTTGTTTAGGATAAAGTAAATGTGTTGTCTGGGAGACTGAGCTGTGGATCTGGGTCAGCATGTGAGATGTGTATCTCAGTCTGCTCACCCTTTCTGGGGGCCAAGGTATGGCTCCTGCAGTGGGGCGTGAGGGGAAGAACAATGTCAGGGATGCTGGTTGGTTACGCTGGGATGTTACTTCCTGTTGCTTTGCGCTGAGGTTTAGCCTGAACCCTGTGTGCCCAGGGTGCCAAGGACCCTTGCTCACGACTTGTTTACCTTGGACAGGTGGATGAGCACCACGCAGTGAATCAGAGGCTCACTGCTGACATGGCTGAACACTCCAACCTCATCCGCAGCATGCTGGTTCAGGCAGAGGATGCCCGGCTCCTGGGAGACATGTGAGCAATTGCTGCCTGGCTTGTGTGTTTGGGGTTTAGAATGGCCAGTCTTTGCTTTTCAGGCAGAAAAGAGCACAGAAAAACATTGGCATGATACAAGAGTTGCCTAGTTACAATTTTTGATGTATAATTGTACTTTTGATGATCTTACCATGAGCTCTTCTTGAACCTTGTCATGTTCTTTAGGTGGGAAACTAGTCAGGCAAAGACAAGAGGGCAAGAGTAGGGGCTTAGTGTATAGCAGGTGAGGTGAATCTACCTCAAGATATTGAGATATGTTAGAAAAGATATATTAAGGGAAGAAGGCAGGGATAGCTATCTGTGGTGTGTGAACTTTTGAGAACACCAAGAAGGAAATTTTAGGTGTCAGGTTTTCACTCTGATTTGCAGTTTTCTACTAATGCTGAGCTTTACTCTGAAGAGCAGCAGTAAAGAGGCCCAAGCTCTACTGCAGGGCAGTGGTACTTTCACTGGGGAAAGTGGTGTCTCCACTTTGTCTTGCTGGATAAAGTAACTGTAAAAATAGACTGTTCAGGTTTTTTTAGTAAAATAATGAGTATAACCAACATGTCTAGACAAGTCTGTTGTCTTGTAGCTGGCAGACATGCAGGTGACTGTGGTAGCCAACACAACAATGTATTGCTGTACCTTTGTATTGACAAACTGGGAATGACTTCCTTGTCCTCAGAGATGCAAATAACTGGACTGATTGTTCCCCAGGAAAAACATGAAGACACGGTACAGCGAGCTGTATGACCTGAACAGAGATTTAATAAATCAGTACAAAATTCGTTGCAATAATCACACAGAGCTGTTGAATAACCTGAAAGCTGTGAATCAGGCAATCCAGAGGGCTGGGCGGTTACGTGGTAAGTCTGTGTTTTTGAAAGGAATAGGGAGTCTCAGACCCCAGTGAGGCAGATAAGATGTGTCCCAGAGGTCAGCTGGGTTGGTTAAATGACTTCAGGCTTTTTGGCCCAAAACTCAGTATAAATAATCTTTCGTTCTTCAGTCATAGCCAATTACATGTGACAGTCAACTGTGGGTGTCCCGTATAATCTGGAATCAGAATTTTAGAACAATTTGAAATAGTTTCCGGATTTCTAAACGAGGCAGAAATTGATAGTTTTGTTGAACATACTACTTTAAAAATGCTTTTAGAATGACTTCAATTCTTAATTTATAATTCTGCTTTAAAAAAAGCAATTACCAACTTAAGCAGGACTGTTTTATCTGCATTATTAGTCCTGTAGGTCTTTGGGGAGGGAGGTACTTTTTTGTATGTTTATAGCATTCCCCTTCCAACAAGCTCTCATAAAACAGAGCTACAGGCAATTCTTCTTTAAAGAAAGGATTTCACTTATGTACTAGAAAAAACGTGGTGTTTCATCATGTGTTTAAAAAGTGTTGGAAAGAAACCCCTAAATTTTCAGACTGGATCAAATAAGTATTTTTACCAGTTTCTTACTCTGTAACTGAGGGTTTTTTCGTATTCTTTCCTTTTTTTCCTCTTTGCAGTTGGCAAACCTAAGACACAAGTGATCAGTGCTTGTCGGGATGCAATAAGAAGCAACAACTTCAACACACTGTTCAGGATAATGCGTGTGGGAACAGCCTCTTCTTAAGAGCCTCTTCAGCAGCTGTGCAGAGACAGTGTTTCTATGCAGTGGGCAGAGAATGGATGAAAAGCAGTTAATTCAGACCCCTACTTCACTGTAGAGTGAAGTAATTCCAAAAGCAGTGCTGTAGTTAAGCTGTCAGGTGAGAAATATTATGCAGACCAAAGCTCCATGAAGAGAGCATCAGAGTTTAAGTGCAGATGTGGTATTTATGCAAGACAGAAGTTCAAACAGTTATTTTTTATTACAGTAACTTATTTATGTATTTAAAAATATTTTGTAGTTAAGGCATCGATCTTTTCCATTAAAACATAGATTAAAAGCTTGACTGATTTTGTTCTCATTTAGCTGGGGAGATGTGCACTGCTAAGTTTATTTGTTGAAAAAACCTGACCCAAATAACTTCTCTGGTTTCTGCTGTGTAGTTGATTTATACTTGAACTTCCTATGCTGGAGAATCCTGGATTTTGCTGCAGGGATATGTGGCTTTAGGTAAACTGTAGTGCAGTGCATGAAAACCACCAAAGGGATAACGTCTTTCTGGCTCTTAAGCCAGAAGATCTTTGATAGGCATCCAGTTCCATGATCTGTGCAGAGGTAGGAAGTGGTCAGTTTAGTATCCAACACTCTCCCCACACCTGGATTGCAGAAAGTTTTGCTTCCACCTAGTGGTTCCGTGCTACTGATGGAAAAACTGCAGATCCTGAGGTGGGCAAGGGTGCATTTCAGGAACAACAAAAACAAACTACATACCCAAGCCTGGTGCATAATCATGAAGAGCTGGTAGTACTTAATGGGATCAAAAGAAGAAGGTATTGGAAAATGACTTGGCTCCTGGCTCAAACCTGTTTAATTGTGTGATCTCTTAGAATTGGATTAAAATATTACAGTAAGGCTCTATCTCAGATCTAAAGGTATTTTAGAACCTTTGCCAAAGCAAATTTCTTTTAGAAGCTAAAAATAACCTGCACAGGATGGAGATTGGGCCCCAGTGCTCCTGCACCAGCATCACCCTTGTCACTGCACAATGGTGTTTGCAATGTGGGCAGGGAGGAGTAGGCCCACGTCAAAGTTCTTGGATGGCTTCTTGGGGCTGTCAGAAGGAGTCCTCTAACTGGTTGCTCTTACGAGCCACTACTGAATTAAAACCAGCAACCCACCCTTTGTTACAGAGCCACTGGTGAGCCTGTGACCAGTTGAATGGGGAATGTAATTCTTGCAACATGTTTTTATCTCCAAAACTTCCCCATGTCACTGCTTTGGCCCCTTCCATATGGAGAACTGTGCTGCTGAAAGCAGACCTCTCAGTTAGAATCTGCAGCGGGAGCTCATTTGAATCTTTTTAAGAAACTGGTTGTTAGTCAAATCCAGCTGCTTGCTAGAAGGGTGGTGAGCCACCCATGCTGTTCTAAGCGAGTGAGCTCAGAGACTTGATTATGGAACAGTCTCCTGGCATAAGTGCTGGGCTTTCTGCCACTTGCTGTACCTGTTCCCACTGTTTCAACCTTTTGTTCTTTATGTTCAAAATCCTAATGCTTGCTTGCTTACATTTATGTACTCCATGTAATGATAAGAGAGCAAGAGAGCGGCTCTGATCAGAAAGCAGCTTTCCCATCAGCCTGATTTTCAGGACTACGCACCAGGCACTGCCAGTCCCAGCTCTGGTTTGCTCCTGGCAGTGATGTCAGACCTTCACTCACTGTGCAGACCTCTGGTAAGGCTGATTTCTCCTAAGTTTCTGACAGCAAATTTGTCATTTATTTTCCTGTAAAACCAACTTTTACCTTCGCCAAATGAAAAATGCACATACTTTGCAAGGAGCTACACCTAATTGTAAATACAGATTGGTATCCAGCAAGAGCATCTGTAAAGCTCCCATTACTGGCACTGTATAAATGAAGGCCCCTTGTCCTCCAGCAGCTCATGTTATTTGAAATTTTAGTGGGTGAAGTCTTTCTTCTGTACCTGCAGCACCAGTCATGCCTGGGGCTGCCTGTGGCTTTAGGACCTAACAAGAAGGGTGGGAGAGCAGAGACATACTCATTTTTAAACCTTTGAAAGCTAACTGCAAATTTGGCTTCTTAAATTACTTCATCTGAGTCACCAGAAGGGGTAGTTCCTTGTATGATCAAGTAGATAGGGGCTTGTTCAAGCAGAGGCTGGTATGCCCTCTAGTGTAATACTTAGTATTAAAAGACAGCAAGCTCTAGAGAGCCTAGCTTCTTCCCAGTCTCCTGGAAGGATGTTCCAAGATCTACCAAGCACATTCTTAGGCTCACAATGCAGTCAAAGAAGTAATTCTGTTTTGTTAATGACTTGCTCCCAACTTTGCCTAGCAGACTATGCTGTGAATAGCTGTGGTGTCTGTTGCTTTTGTTCCAAACTACCAAAATAATTTTGTTTCTTTTTCTTTGAAACCTCCGTTACTTGTTTCAGTGTAGTGGAGAGTTCAGAATAAGAACTACTTCCTTCCCAGGAAGAGCTACTGCCCCAATAGGCAGCAGAGTGCCTCAGAAACCATGATTCACAAGTTCTGTCCTCGCTTCAGGATTTGTTTCTAGCTTCATCCCCTTGTCTTTGTAAGTAGCAAAGGCAGCTTAAAACTGAGCAAGAGAGTTTTGGCAGTGCACAGAGATGCTGGCTTAGGGAAACAAGTCGGAATATGAACAAGATCTTGCAACAGCAGCTCGGGGCAACCACCTCCCAACTGTCCTTCCCGCCCAAAAGAGCATGAGGGAGTAGCTAGAACTGAGCAGCTGCTCATCATCTGGGATGGAACTGACACTAGAGCTAGAGTCCTGCACAGAGCTCTCTAACAGCAGCGTTGGCCCCTTGCTCTGGTAGCTGGGGGGGCTGAGATACCTTTCCGTTTGGAAGCAATGGTATGGGTTCCTGCCAACTGCCTCAGGGATTCCTTTCTTGAACTTTGTGTATTGGGATTGAAGCTGAAGGCTGTTGCTCCTGTATCTTCATGAAGACATGCCCACAGGACATCCCACCTGCTTGGGAAAGGGTGCAGAGTACTCATGTCAGCAGTGAGCCTTGCTTTTGAGCTTACTGCTCCTCTGCTGCCAGCTGTGGTCTTACACCACTGTGGTGGCCTCCAACAACAGGCCTGTAATGGGAGAAGGAGCAGACTAATCCAAAGCTACCCTCTCCCCACCTAGGAGAGAGAGGAGGGATGAAACATGCACACTCCCCAGCTTACTGCAAGCCTGTGGCCTGCACTGTCGGGCTTGGATGAGCTGAAAGAACACCTGTGCCTCAGTGCCAAAAAAAAGTTTCAGGCAAGCAGGTGCAGGCCAGGGCCGAGCCTCCAGCAGGGTGTTCTGCACTCTGGCTGTCTCCTGAAGCATCAGTACAGCTTTGCTGCACCTCTTGGTGGGCTGGACACCTCAGAGGTCAGTCTGGCAGTCCTGCTTGCAGTGAATGTGGGGCAGGTAAACAGTATCAAAAACGTGCAGGGAGGTGTTGCACCAAGGCCATGCTCACTGCCTTTCTTGCCGTGTTTACCACAGGACTTGGCTGGCTGCTGCCTTGAAACATCTGAGCTGATCTCCAGTGACAGAAGCCATCTTAACACCCAGCAGATCCCAGGACATAACTAAAAGGGCATGAGGCCTCCCTAGTACCTGTGGATGCCAAGCCACTAAAAGGTAAGTTGCCTCATTCCTGCTGCTAGTCCCTGGCCCCTGTTCTGAGGCTGGAGGTGGGAGCTGTCTGTACACCCTCCTAAGGAGAGTGTGCAGGAGCAGGTTTCTTCTTGGCTGTTAAACTTGTAAATTCCTTGGAAAAAGGGCTGCATCTAGGTCTGTCTGCACAGCATTTAGCATAATAAAGTCCTGCTCCTTGTTATGGTGCCAAGTCCTTCCCAATGCCTTTATAGCCTCACTGTCTTCCTTCCCAACTCCACAGAGTTGTGCAGCTGGAAAAACCTCATATTTCCCATGGCAGCTCCTTTATTTTTCTCTCTACAAACAGGAACACAGTTAAGCCCTAGAAAATATTTTGGACATTTTGTAACAAAACTTGCCCCACCAGTCCATGAAACATTTAACTGACCCATTTCCTTTTTTTTTTTTTTTTTTTAATAAAATCTGTCATCAGCTTGGGGCAATGTACAGTTGTAATTCTCACCCTGACAGGTCAGAGATGCCACTGTGCTGCTCCCATGAGAGAACAGCTGGAAAGTTGACAGTTGTGTGACTACCCCACCCACATTAAAAGCAGTTGAGAGTGTGTGTTACAATGGACTCAAGAGAAGAGTTAATTTCCATTTTTGCAGTTAAAAAAACCACCTGCCCCCCCACTATACAGTGTGATGGAGTTGCATGAGCAAAGTTTGTCTGTGCTTACGTCAGAGCTGAACGTCTGAGTAGGAACCTGCCCACCACCCACCACTGTTCTCTGTTACAGTGGTCACGCTGCACCATCACTCATAATAGACAAAGGAAAAATCCCAAAATCCTGTTCTGTTTGGATGCTTGTTCAGGCGTGCCAAGCTTCGATGGTTGATGTACTTCACAAACTTCATCGTTTCTTTGTCTCTATAAACTAAGGCCAAGCAGTTGTCCTCTGGATTCACTGTCAACAGCTCGAGGACACAAAAATAAGGAAGGAATCAGTTTCACAAAAATAGCTTTGATAAAATCCTTAAGAAAAACTAAAACTGTTTCAAAAGTCAGAATAAAGGTCTGGTGTTAGAAAATGAACTGTGACACCATTTTCATTTTAATACACCTTACCTGAAGCATTATTATACATTAAGGGCTTCTGGACTTCTTACTAGCATGACTGCTCAGTACTGTCACTAGTTCTGATACTGAATGTGACCCCAGTGAACAGCACTTCCCTGGAAAAGTGTTCTCTCTGCTATAGCCTTATGTCCCTTCAAGGCAGGCTTCCCCAGTGGCCCTGGGTGCAGGTGCTGTGAGGCACTCTCAGGGCCCAGGTCTCATGCTTCAGGTGAACAGCAGCCTCTTGAAGCTGAGGCCAGAGCTACACCCACGAGCAGTGTCTAGGGCAAGGAGAATCCAGTGCACTACTGAGCACCCTCAGCAGAATGTTGGCATTATGACAAAGCATAATTATGTCTCTCCACCCTAAACAGCTTTATCTGATCTGCAGCTAGCAACTGAGGTCCTTACCTCTTCATCTTCACCTTTAGCAATGTAGGAAGTAAAGCCACCATATTCAGGATCCCAGTCTTAAAATAGAAAAGAAAGATTCTTAGAAACCTCAATGCTGTCCAGTCTCCATACAGCCTTCCAGGAGATGCCATTTTTTCACCCCGCTCCACAAAGTTACTACATACAGGATAAGCCCCAGTTTACCTCCTGTAAACCCAGTCTATTTTTTTCTTCTGCTCAGAAACAACTTGAAGCAAATGTAGTGGATTTGCCTTTTACGGTAGATGGGCTATTTAAAGTTGTTTGATGCACTGCTCCTTGCCTGTAGAACAGTTCTGCCTTAGCAGATTTCAGTATCATCACCAGCACATGCCAGTTTCAGCTGTACATTCTGGCTTCATCTGGTCTAAAATGCTTGTGTTGAGATTTTTTTTTTTACAACTATCTTAACTAGCAATCGACCCGAAATGCCTAGACATGCCTAAAGTAACTTTTGAAAACCCTGGGCTTTGTGAATTGCAGGTGCAGTGATAATTCTGATGCGGAAAGCCATGGAACGCTTCTGACGGGTATTGTGGCCACCTGACTCTGCAGCGTGCCCAGAGCCACTGTGAGCCATTGCTTAGGAGAGGAACGGTCTGGGAGGCTCAGCCTTTCCCTCTGCCCAAGCGCCACCTCCTGGCGCAAGCGGGGAAAGGTCAAAGATGATTCCAAGGCCGCAATCCCAAACCTTTGCATAAGGACTACTGAAACCAGGGTTTATGCTGGAGTGAGGACTAGGACAAAGTCTACTGAGACCTTCTATGTAGGAAAAAAGCAGGGAAATTTTGGCTGTTTTAGCACTGCTGAGAACTCAGAAGTCATTCCTTTATGCAAACCTTGTAAAAGGAGTGTCTGACATCATCTCTCTCTCATCCACTTACCTTCACAGCCACAGAAGAAGAGCAGGTCAAGAGCAAATTCTGTAGCTTGAGAGTCGTGGACAAGAGTGTAGTGCCCATGGGTCCAGCGTCGCAGCTCCCCCGCACACACAGGGGTGCCTGAGCCTAGGAGAGGGCACAAACACACAGGGAGAGCCATGAAGCCACATCAGCTGAACTCAAAGCATGTGAGGAGCTCAGTGATCTCACACCACTGTGAAATTGTCCGCTGGCCCCGTGAAAACAAAGTAAAACCATAGATCACATGTCAATATCTTTCTTAGAGGTGGCTCTAGGTTAGGTACTCCGAACAATGTGTAGGAGTGGGACCAAGATTTGCTCCATACAGCTCCAAGCTAAAACATGCTTTGGTTTAACCAGTTCTTCATTTTCTTTTTTTTTGTTATGTTTCCCCTGGATTTACAGTAGAGCTCCAGACCTCAAGAGCCAGCAACCTATCTGTTCTGGAAGTACCCTGGAACTACCAGAAGCCTCAGGAAAGAAGGATATTGCTCCAAACTCACTCCACATGAGAGTATCCCAGGAGGTATGTCATTTTAGGGAAACCTTTATTTTCTCATGCGTCTAGCTCAGTTTTCAATCCATGCAGCGCCAAAATATGCCCTCCTCATAGAGGAGTTTAAAATCAAACAGTGGCAACAGGGCAAATAGGAAGCCAAATGACTAGTTGTGGAAATCAGAAAAACAAAGCCTTTGCTCCTGGTAAGTGTTCTGGTGGGATTTTTTTCAGTAGGACTTGGTTTTATATTACCTTTTATTCCAGTGTCCACTAAACTTGCCTGACTCAGTGAAGGATGAACATTTTCACTTAAACTTCAGAGCCACTGTTTTAAATAAACATCACCAATCCAAATTCAAAATTAATCTAATCTTTGATAGTTGTCACTGCTGACAACTAAGTGGTTGTTTAGGCTGACAATGTTTTCTGAAAGGTTGAATCCTAGTTTTAGGTATCAATTTTCTAATTCTAAAATTGTCTTACTTCTGACCTGTTCACCTTTCTCTTTTGGATTTATTATCTCATACAAGAATATGCTTTAGATGAAGCAGGGCTATGTGGAGGTGGAAACCACGTAACAATTGACAAAAGATTAACAGCCCCCAAAAATCCCACCCTTAAGACTTAGGTCTGTTCAAAATGGTATCTTCAAATTAGTCATTGATTTACTCTGAATTCTTTTGCAATGGTCACTGATTTCAAATAAGCAATCTAACATGCTTCAAGTCCCATGTTTGTGCTGGGGCCTTGTGCTGGCTGCAGTACAAAGTGAAACACTAGTTCCATGAAAATCACTGGGAACTTTGTTGGAATCCTTTCACACTGCTGCTCTACTCACCGCTCTGTGTCTCACTGTCTTGTGCTTCAGGAGTGTTGTCAGACTGGTGTGGCTGATGGGGATTGCCATTAGCAGGTTGTTCAGTCTCTTCCTGCTTAGGTTTGGGACTGCTGTGCCCAGTGGTGTCCGCTGCTTGTCCCTCCCCAGCATCTTCATCCTCATCAGAAGGAGCCAGGAAGTGCAGCTTTAGGCCAGTGAAGTTGGAAAGCAGTAAAAACAAGGCCTCAGAGCGCAACAGCTGCAGGAATTTCTTCAGAGTGTCAGGGAGGCTGTCTTCCTCTGCTGCCTCATAGAGTCTGAAAGACAGCAGATGCATCTCCTTGCTGGAGAGCCAACAATGACCATGTCCAGAGGGACAGCACTGACCAGTGCAGCCTCATGGCAGCTCCTGCTCAGCCTGATCACCAGGTGCAGCATGCTGTTGTTCCCACCTTTTATTGGCTGGCCCATGACTACTCCACCGGATTTCTTTGTTCTCCAATGCTTCACAGAGTAGTTGGTATTTCTCTTTCTAGGAGAAAGAGACACAGAAATGTTAATATTTAGCTCCCAGGAAAAGAAGGTTGACAAGTGTTTTATTTTTGCTGAGTCCCTATGCAGCAGTGTACAGGCAGTCAGAGGGGATCATTCCATAGAATCAGAGTGGTTGAGGTTGGAAAGGACTCTGGAGGCTACCTGGTCCATTCCCCTTTAGGTGTGAAACCAGAAGGTGTTTTGTTTTAACAGATGTGCAAGCAAGCCCCTTCCCAGCCTCCATGCCATGTGGTACCTGCCAGCCCTCTGAGCATGTTCTGGCAGATCACATCAAATTGAACCACTGGGCTCACCTTAAGAAAGTCTTTCAGGAGAATTTCTGATTGCTCCTCAAATTCCTCCTGGATTTGAGCTTGGGAGTCCATGTCCAAATAAACTAGATTGATCCACTCATATAATATTTCATGCTGGAAGGGAAATGGATTAGAACACTGAATTTTCAAAAGTGAGTAAGATTCCCCAATTCCCCCTACCAAGCAGGCCACAGGGCTGGATTCCTACATGCACACACTCCATTCCCTTATTTCATTGCACCACAGGTATTCACCACTTTCTCTGAACTACTGCAGGTAAGCAAAACATACAAAGATGCATAAGAAAGAAACAGGATACAAATTTATGGACAGGAAACAAAAAGGAAAATGGGATAAAGATTAAAGCATCCCCAGTGCATCAGTGCATTCCCTAACTGGTATTATAGGAATGGGACAGGTACAGAAATGCAGCGCTAAGATACAGGCTTGTTACTCACATCATAGGGGATGTGTGGGCTCCTGGCCAAGGGCGCTTCAATGTGCCGTGCAGGTCTGGCCACAGACGGGCCGTGGAACCAACCGCTCACTGACAGGCGGCACTTCCGCGACACAACTTCTGACACCTGCAACAACGTTGGGCAGCACGCCTCGTTAGACAAGGACCAGGTGTAACAGGTACCATGCCAACTCATGATGGGAAATGGACTTGGCTCCAGAGAGCCCACTGCATACACAGAAATGTCAGACAGGGCTAGAGCAGGCTAGATTATCAGACAGAGGCCTATTGTCCTGAAGTCCATTGCAGGTTTCCAGAATTCCAGTAGAAGATTTTACTCCGAGCTCACAGAGAATCCATTCTCTCTCTCCCTCTGAGAGCTTTGAGTCATGGATTGTTAAGACAAAGTTAAGACATAAATGACACAAAAATAACCCCCTAAGCAGCCTAGGTCAGGATATACCCAACCTATATCACTGACCATCTTTCTCTCCAGCCTTCTGCTCTCTGGCCCTGTTTGATACAGTCCCCGGTACTCTCAAATACACAGGAGTTTCAGATTTCAGTAAGGTGTCTGTGTCACACAGTTCCACAAATTATTCATCCTGTTCCCAGGCATTTTCCTGACAAGTATCACAGAGTACTGGATCAGCATTTCTGCTGCAGGGCACTGCACCATGTCTGGCTCACTGAGAGGGTACAGCCAGATCTGCACAGTGCCCTTGCACTGTTGGCAAGGTGATGGATGGCTCGAGGAGCTCTTCTGGAGCAAAGTAACAACTGCCACATCAAAAATGTGAGCTAGTTTAAAACAAGCCAGCAAACAGAAGTGAGAGCCAAATTCACAGCAGTGGCTTGCCAGGATAGTAATGCAAAATAGAAATGGAAATTTTTCTTTCCCAGGATGATGCATCTAGACTGATGGTTTAAAGTTGGCTTTGTTGGTTCTTGTCCTCCTTAAAGTCCTTGAAGCCCTTTCTTTAACACACAGCACTTAGCATGAGTATCCACTCTACCCACAGTTCTTCTCCCTCCCCACCGGGATTGTAGTAACACACAGAGTAAATAACCACAACAATGAGGATCAAAAAATTAACAAGAGACAGCTCCTTGCCTGGTGGAAAGAGACTGGAGACACTTCAAAGAAAACCAGCGTGTTCCATGAAGGCACTAATGACTTGGTGATTTGCTGTGGCTGAAAGTGTTCTGAGGAAGA
This sequence comes from Corvus hawaiiensis, assembly GCF_020740725.1. Taxonomy (NCBI): domain Eukaryota; kingdom Metazoa; phylum Chordata; class Aves; order Passeriformes; family Corvidae; genus Corvus; species Corvus hawaiiensis. The sequence goes on from NC_063224.1 coordinate 8,539,698, forward strand.
AAACATACCCTGGTTAAGATATGAACTGGGACTTGCTAGAAAGTGCCATTTCTCTCTGACTTCATGACACTGACTGGTGGGACATCTGGGTGTAAGGGATAGAGTTCAGAGCAAGGGCTTGGTGAAGAATCCATGCACCTCTGCATGGAGACAGGCAGAGTCAGGGCTGTTCAACCTGGAGAAGAGAGGGCTCTGGGGCAACCTAAAGCCTCTTTCACTGCCTAAAGGGGCTACAAGAGTACTGTAGAAGGACTTGGGACAGACAAGGGCATGGAATAACAGAACAGAAGGGAGAATAGCTTCAGACAGACAGACGATAGTTTTAGATTAGATATTAGGAAGGAATTCTTTACCATGAGCAGTGAGGCACTGGCACAGGCTGCCCAGACAAACTGTGGATGCCCCATCCTGGAAATGCTCAATGGGGTTTGCAGCAACCTGGTCTAGCAGAAGGTGTCCCTGCCTATAGCAGGATGAGCTTTACGATCCCTTTCAACCCAAACCATTCTGTGGTTCTGTTGCTGGAAAGGGAAGTTACTGTCATCAATCTGGAGTTCCAAGCACAGTTACTGGCATTACTTCCATCTTGCCCCTACTCTTGGCCCTTCCAAAAGTTTCTTTGTCTGCTGTTGCCTCTTAGCACTGTCTTCAAAGCCTGCTACAGCCCATCCCTAAGGTGCACATTTTACTTCTACATCAGCTTCTCTGAACAAAGGAGGAACTCTTTAATTCCCTTCTACTGTTTGAGGTGAGAGTTGCTGCAAGGGGCACATAAGCTTCATCTTTTTCATCCACGTGAGGCTGAGTTCGGAGCTTTTACCATCTGTGCTGTACAGATCCAACGTTCCTCCATCACTTTTCTCCCAGGGTGGGACAAGGTACAGGATGAAAGCGATTCTCCGACCTTCCAGTTCATCATCATGGCACAGCAACACATCTGCAATTACACACGTTTTGCTGCTGTAGCATCTTTCCAGTACATGCATGATTCATTCCAACAACTGCTACCCAGCTTTGTCCCCACAAGGATATAACAAGAAAAAACATGTTCTTTCCAAGAACTGCATTTTCACTCATCAGCATCACCAGCCTGACACCTGCAAGATTCACTTCTGTGGGACTGCACCGCAATTGGCAGATCAGGCCACTCTGAAGGTACAGGCAGTTACACAACAGCAACAGTTTTTTCATCATTTGTACTTCATTTCAGACACTGTTTTACTGCTGGCAGCTTCTGGGACCCTCTGGAACTAGAATAAAATGAGGTATTCTATAGACATTTTGTTCCCTACATGTGCACAGAAGCTTTAGGGAAAGGATCACTTATAGACTGACCAGTATATTCATATTTAGCACAGGATATGTCAATAGTTGGCTCCAGCTCTATCTGGGTCACAGCAGAAAGCCACACTCGGAATTCTTCACACAGAGCATGCCTGAGAAGATAAGTACACAGTAAGTGTTAGGGTCAGGGTTAGGATGAGGGTTAAGGTTTGGGTTAGGGTTAAGAGTAAGGGAATAACCAGCAGGAAGCATGCAACCAGTCAGAAGGTGCACGGGGAAGCGTTTCAGAGGTGACAGATGCAGGAGGGCTGAGTATGCAGGAAAGCTGAACAGACTTCAGTGCCATGACAAGCACAGAGCAGATTCAGCTCTCCAGGGCCGTTTTCTGGCCCGAGCACGGGGGCAGAAGGCGGCCACGCCGTGGGCCCACCCCGCAGTCGCCTTCCCTGGGGAGCCACCACGGCTCTTTCCCACCCTGAGCGGGCAAAGCCCCGAGCCCACGCTTTACCTCAGGGCGGCGACGTGGGGCTCCGGGCTTGCCCCCAGCTCCTCGGACTGCGGCGGCCCATGGAAGAGAAGAAGGGACGGAGGTTAGGGTGGCTCGGCTCGGCCGAGCTCGGCCCGGCTCAGCTCGGCCCTGGGCCCACCTGCCACAGCGAGAGGAGGTCGTTGCGCCGTCCGCGGAAGCCGAGACCCAGCAGTTCATCCCGCAGCGCCTCCGCGAAAGCCAGGCCCGCCAGGAAACCGGGAATGACAGCGTGGCGGAACGGGGCTGACTCCAGCACCACCGCTTCTGCAAGGGAACGGCCGTCGGTGAGGGGCGGGGAGCCGGGCCACGCCGTACCGTGCCGGAGCCGCTCCCCGCGGGCCCGGCCGGGCCGTACCGTGCCGGAGCCGCTCCCCGCGGGCCCAGGCCGCCCCCGCGCGCTCCCGCAGCGCCGCGTCCCCGAGGGCCGCGCAGAGCTCTGCGCGCGCCTCGCGCCTCCCGCGCTTCGCCGCCGCCGGCGCTGCCGCTCCGTGACGCTTGGTGGCCATAGCACCGTCCGGTCGGACTACAACTCCCTGCGATCCCCGCGCTCCGCCCGCGGTGGCCAATCGGATCGCACGGGGGCGGGGCGGAATGCCGTTGGCCAATGGGCGAGGAGAGGCGGGGGCGGAGCGCGGCGGGTCCCGGCAGGCGGCGCGCGGCGCTGAGGGCTTGGCGGGTGTTAATGGCGGACGCCGCTCCTGCCGCCCGGCACTGATCTACCGCTCCCGCCGTCTCTTCCCGCCGCTTCTCGCCATGTCCGTGGTGCCGCCTAATCGCTCGCAGACCGGCTGGCCCCGCGGGGTGAACCAGTTTGGGAACAAATACATCCAGCAGACGAAGCCGCTCACGCTCGAAAGGACCATCAACCTGTGAGCGCCGCCTCGGGGCCTGCCTGGCTCTGCCCCCTCCCCTCCCGTCCCGCCCCGCTGGCGAGCTCGTCCCCGCTCTGTCAGCAGGCTCGGCGGGGTTTTCCCTCCGTGCCCGCCGTGCGAGGTCCCGAGGGTCTCGGCCCTCCGAGGGACTGAGGGCTCAGCGGTGGTAGAGCCCGGGTGCCGGTGGGGGCCCGCCCGCCTCGCAGGGGCTGCTGAGCCGCGCTGTGGGTACCGAGGGCTTGCTAGGCTCTGGGGAAGTGTGGAGTATTTGGTGTCAACGCTTTAGTGCTTAAAAACAGTGTCTGGCTCGGGAGGTGCGAACCCTAAGTAACACAGGGAGGGTTTAGGTGTGTTGAGCATCACAGTAGTTTTCGCACTGTTACAGGCATCCAGAAAAGCGGCAGAAAGAGAAGGGCTTTTTCTTGGCCGCGCTGGGATTTGGGCTGACCCTGGGCAGTCAGTAAGATGTGGCTAGATGTGCCTGGTGTTTGTGGTTTGTCTGGTGCAGGTGTTGGAGTTAAAATCCAGAGCGTTTGCTACCAGAGAAAATTGTCACTAATGTCACTAATGTTACTAATGTCACTGTGTTACTAATAAGTATTTATGTATTTTTTAATGAGGAAATAATATATTTTTTCTTTCCTCCAGTAGAGTCTGGTGGATGTGGGATGTGTTCTTTGCTAAGTGCATCTGTCAAGTTGCAAAAACCAGCAAATGTTAACTGCAACAGTCAATATTCAATTTTAGCTATTAATCACTGACACTTCTGTGTTTTTTTAGTGTAGCTGAGTTTATTCAGAGTCTTGTGAAAGTTCAAATACCAACTTCAGAAATTAGAATATTTCTACTGGGTTTCTGAAGCAAAGATTTATCAGGAAGCTGTGTTACCAGCAGCATTTTTATTAAGTCGAAGCTAAGGATTTTGATGTACAGACTAATGCACCCACTTTAGTATAGTATGGGTTAGCATAGTAGGTTATTAATAAGCCATTTGTGTATCTAAAAATGGAAAAGGAAAAAGAAACGTAGATGGTTTTAAACTATAAGTGAAAGTGGGGAAGCTTGTTAGTAAATGAATCTGTGGTTTGGAAACTGTTTTGGCTCACTTGTCTACATGAGAAAAAGCTCTAACAATGGCAACTGGCTTGTGATTTCACCACTGTAAAACATGAGGAAAATTGGAGGAGGAGGGGTGCTGGAATTTGAGGGGGGAAGAGTGTATGCTACTAAAGTTTGACATATTTGGGGAAAGAATCCATGGCAAGATGCATCTCAAGGAAAATATAAGATCAGTCATTCACTCTGTTAAGTCAGTTGCTGTGTGCCACAAGTCAGTAAAACCATGGTGATAACTCATCACTGCTCTGTCCAGAACCATTTTCTTCTCCCTTTTGACTTAGCTGGGTGATTCTGTCTTTCCTCCAGGTCTCCTGCCATCAGACCTCTATGTTACATGGATTTAATTGCATAATAATACTCCCCTGTTGCCCTCTGTGCTGTGTTGCACTGACCAGTTTCTTGACTAACCTTTCTTTTCTTTTCTGTTTTCATTCCCTCTTGCCTGGAGAAATCGCTGGGTTTCTGCTACACTGTGACAAGAGTGCAGGGGTCCAGCATCAGCCCAATAGAGGGATCTGCTCACACTCTTGATCTTACCCCAGGCTCCCAACCCTACACTCAGAAACTCAACATTTCTCCTCTTCTGTGATCCACGTCTGATTTCCCACTTCAAAACAAAACACTTTTAACAGTTTAGTTCTCAGGCTCTCATTACATCTGGAGAAAAAAATTGCAGTCCTGTGCAGCTTCCTTCCTTCCTTCCCAGCAGAGCTTTATCTCCAGTCTCTTTTCCAGCTCCTTTCAGAGCTTCAGCTGCCTTTTCCCTGCAGTGTGGAGATCAAAGAGGGTGTCTGTTGAATGACAGTTGGTTCTGTGCTTCTTTTCCTTCTTTTGAGCTAGCACCAGGCTAGAGTGTAGCTCAGCAGGACTGTCTGTGCTTGTGTGTTCCATAGTGCCGATCTCCCTGGGACAGGGGGCTCATAAGCCACCAACAATGATTTTAGCCCTGCACTATGACTTACCCGTCAAGCAGTGAAGGGTCTGCCTCAGGCTATGTGCTGTGTCATGGTGATTTAAAGTTAGATTTCTTGTTATGCAGCAACATTTTTTCTCCTCCTTATAGGTATCCTCTGACCAACTACACGTTTGGCACAAAGGAGCCTCTGTATGAGAAGGACAGTTCTGTGGCAGCTCGGTTTCAGCGCATGAGAGAAGAGTTTGACAAGATTGGCATGAGGCGGACAGTGGAAGGGGTTCTGATTGTGCATGAGCACAGGCTGCCCCACGTGCTGTTACTGCAGCTGGGTACAACTTTTTTCAAGCTGTAAGTGTCTGTTTCTTAAGTGTAACTTCAGTTTTTTGTCACAGACCACTAAACATGCAGGCTAGGGGTTAAACTGTGTCCAACTGCTCAATGTTTTGAATGGGATTCATTGCTTGTAAAGACTTAGTCTGGAAAGTATTTTTTGAATGGTGGGGTTTTCATCTAAAGTGTGTTTGTTTGACTCTGCTCATGAGGGGGGTGATTGAGTTTGGAACTGACTGGGAATCTTAGTTACAGTGCATCACTACAGTAAAATCTTGTTTAAAACTCATTAGCAGCAGTTGGTGGTGTGTTGTACTTGCATTGTGAAAGCAGTTAGGCTTCAGTAGCTTATGCTATGCCCACAAAAATGGGCAAGTGGAGGTCAAGGACTAACCCCCTGTAAATGCAGAATGATACCTGTTTACAAACTAATGGTTGAGCTGGGATAGCAAGAAGGGTAGGCATCTAAATTTGAGAAAATTGCTCCAGTTCATCTCATAGTTATCACAGCCAGAGTGAAATTTTAGTGTTTGATTATGTTTGTAGTGATGGTGGTGATTTTATTTTTCAAACTAGATAGCCTTGGCTTGTCTTATGTTACCCTGTTTGTCTTCTTATTATTCTGTTTTAACATTTTATATTGTTCTCAATTTTGTATGTGTTAAGTCTAATTTTACGTCTAGATTAGTTTTTGACATCTTGATTTGGAGGGTTTTTGTGGACAAACCAGGCAAGACTGTAAATGATTTGCAAAATGCTGTAATGATGAAAATGAGTAATCCTGCATCATTTTCCCACGAGTTTTATTTTCTGGTTTCTGTATGCTTCAGTGAATGCTGTTTTTGTGATAAGAGCAAATACAGGCAGTATTTACAGCCCTTCAGCTTCTGGTTATTATTGTTAAAACTTTACCCTTTGAGTGTCCCAATTATTATTGTGTGTATTGTTATGCTTTGTCCTGCTAAACTGAAAGTATTTTATGCAAGGGTTGTTTGTATAAGAGACATAACCGTATTAGTTTCAGTTTTGGTGAAAGCTGTCCTGCTGTCTTCAAATTCAGCAAAGCTAGATTTGGAACTTCTGACTTAAGAGCCATAAGTGAATTTGTAACTCCCTGCCTGGAAGCACACTGGAACTTGCCTGTGAAGATTGGTAAATGCAATAAAATAACTTTAACTTTCATCATTGATTATTTTAACAGACCTGGTGGTGAACTCAATCCAGGAGAAGATGAGGTAGAAGGGCTCAAACGCTTAATGACAGAGGTCTGTTTTCTTTCATTATGTTCTATAGCAGAATGTTGCATTATTTCAGAATTACCAGAATAAGCTAAAGCATTAGTCTTCTTACCACTGTTGTTATTTTGTTGCTTTTGTGATGTTCTCAGGTAGTTAACAAATAAAGCAGTCAAGTTTTCATTTGTCTGCATCATGAGTGTGGCTGACTCCTACCTGCTGCTCAAGTCCTGTGTTCATTTGCAGCTTTGCTTTCTGACTGGCTTCAGGCAAGTGTGTGTAGAGATGAGCAATAAAATATGTTGTGGAGGACAACTGATGGGGACTTGCCTTTGAGATAGTCCTCCCAATGCACCATTTTCTCCAAGTAACTAATTCTGCCAGATAGTGTGACAATGTATTTCATTTTTCCCATTGGTCTGATAGGACTCAGTCCAACTGAGTACAGCATAGATTTTGAAATGGTTTCTAGAGTGCCCTTGTCCTACCAGGTGAGGAGGCTTTTAGTAAAAAATCTCACTTTATACAAAAATACTCTACAATTCTATTGAAAGCTGTCTCAGAGCAGTTATGAACTACATCAGACATATATTACAGCAAGTCTTTGTGCTTCCAATATGTGTTAACTAAAAAAATTTCCTTGAGGTAGTTCAAGGTCTGACTATTACTGGATTTTTGATAGATACTGGGTCGTCAGGATGGTGTTCAGCAAGACTGGGTGATTGATGACTGCATTGGCAACTGGTGGAGACCAAACTTCGAACCTCCACAGGTGAGTACTCCTGTGGGCTTCCATCTTCTTTGGTCAAGTTCTGTTTGTACTTCTAAAAGCCTTCAACCTACCAGATGGGCTTCTTGAGTACCTGCTGCATGAGCAATTAGTTTTTCTGGGTTTTATCTATTTCATCTCCTTTCTATGACTGAAGAGAAACCACAGCCCTTTTTTAAATGGACACTGCTGTCTCCTTCCTCACACCCGTGTGATGGACGAGAAACCACTGGATGTAATAGCTTCCAGTTCTATGCTGAGACAGATGCACCATTTAAATTCCTTTTGTAGCCACAATGGAAACTCTTGTACTGCTGCTTATGGAACAGATACCCTGTGAATAAATTAGCCTCACTACCCTATTTCTTAGGGCTTTAATAAAAATCCTTGCTCAGTTTGCTTCTATGCATTTCTGTTTTATTGGGTTGTTTTAACTGCTTGTGAGTATTGGTGCCACTTTAGATTCTGTCAATAGTTGTGACAGCAAGAGCATTCCTTTCTCGAGTACTTTCTTATGAAAATGGTTTATTTTATGCCACAAAAGAACAATATATGACACGTTGAAAGTTTGTACAGGGGTTGATAATTTATAAAGTAGCACTTAAGATTGCACAATTTTCAAAGCTCTGTACAACTGGTTTTTACCATTTTTCTTCTAGTATCCCTATATCCCAGCTCATATTACAAAGCCTAAAGAACACAAAAAGCTCTTTTTGGTCCAGCTTCAAGAAAAGGGTAAGTGTTTGCATCGAAGTGTTGTATTTGTTACAGTGTTTAAATGCTTGTATTTCACACAAGGAAATGTAGTAGCATTGTGATTGTATGCTTGCAGTTGTTTGCAGTTGATCACTAATAAAGTTAAATGTTGGTATTTGTTTTGAAGGTAGATCCTTTGAACATGAGTTCCTAGTAAATTTTCATTCTTGCTCCTGCATCAGTCTGTGTACACTATGTGAATCCCACATTTAACTAGAGAAGGAATAAACCTGCTTGAGTGCTCCATGTAGCGAACTTGTTTTGAGGTCTACATGGAGCGATGATACCGTGGCTGAATGTGTGCTGGTTTTTCTGATTTGTCAGCTTGTATTTGTTTTTAGCTTTGTTTGCAGTCCCCAAAAATTACAAGCTGGTTGCAGCACCATTGTTTGAGCTCTATGACAATGCGCCAGGATATGGACCCATTATTTCCAGCCTTCCTCAACTTTTGAGCAGGTATGTTGTATTTGTATAGTGGTTCTTGGGAATACGTTTGCTGTGGGACTCCAGAGCAAGGCAATGCGCTACAAAAACCAACTTGAAAAGGTTGCATCTATCCCAAAGATTCTGCCTCAGATGAAGTGTGATGGACACTTTCGAGGGACTGATCACAACTAGCTAGCACCAAAGTCCTGCCTAGCAGTCGTAGCTAAGGAAGACGTGGAAGATAGTGAGGATGAGGCTGTGCAGAGGCTGAGGAACAGCTTCTTGTAGCTACTGGGGACCGCTAGAGAGTTAAAGCCAGGATGTGAGCTTGAAGCACTGAGTTAGGTGTGGATGAATACAGCTTTGTGCTGGTTAAATGTGGTGGGTTTTTTACACCCTGTAGTAGAGTTAATGAAGTGTAGCATCTTTATGACACAAATATCTGTAGCTATATTTTTTCCTTCCTCTTCCAATGTGTACATGCTTTGACTTTCTTACCTGGAAATGGCTTGTGGCTCGTCCCTCCAGAGCTCACTAGTCTCACTGGTCTCTTACTTTAGAGAATGTTCAGGCATCCCAGGTGTCCCACAGCCTGCCAGCTCTTCCTCAGGGAAGTAGTTCTGCCACCCACCTACTATGATGAAAAAAGTATGTTAGCAGAATGTTAGCACTGGTATTGCCCATAATATTCTTGTTTCCTGCTGAGTTTTTTTCTCTCTAGCCCCAGTTTTGGCTTCTCCTCCTCTAAAGACAGCAGGTACTTCCTCTTGGGTACCAGCAAAACACTATCTGTTATGCAGGTTGGGTAGTGATGCAACAGACACATCCAAAGGCTGGGCATCTGGAAGCTGAGATGGATGCTTGCTTCTACTGTTATTTATGAAACTTAGTTGGGAAAAATTCTCTTTTGAGTATGTCTGTATGTTCCCCTTGGAATATGTAAGGTTGGCCTGGCAGCAGAAATGCTGCAAAAGAGTTGCTGATGGAGGAATGTAACTCTCACTGTGATTTTTGTATCTATGAACCTGTTCTGGGAGATGAAATGTTAATAATTAGTTCTTCTGCAACTTTAAGAGACAGTTGTGCAATGCTGGTGTAGGATTGGCTGTTAAAAATGATGCTTCCTGCTACACTGTAAAGCTGTCTTATTAAAAAATGCACTTTTGCCCTGTCAGGTGGAAGAGTTCTGTTCAGAACAGAAACAAAACATTTGCTTATTCATTCAAAAATGCCCTTAAAAAAAGAATGAAAATTCCTCACTTGGTATAATGCTCTTAATTTTAGGTTCAACTTTATTTACAACTGAATTCCTATATACCTGAAGACTCCAATAGAAGAAGCCGTCTCTGTGAGCACAGCTTTAAACTGTAGAGAAATGAATATGTGTGACACAAGAATTTTTTTAAGTCATTCTGTTCCTGAAGGCCACTAAACATTCTATGGTATGAACAGAGAAGTGAATCTCAACTGTTTAGCTAGAGAGATGGCAATGGGCTACCAGTGTTTCAATCCCTTTTCACTGTAATACTCACCAATTTATTGTTTTGTACAACATTAAACAATATGGTTAAGATTCTGTTTGTGTTGGGTTTGGTTTGGTTTTTGTTGTTGGGAGGTTTTTTTTTTAGTGTTTTTTTTCCTTCTGTTTTTAGTTGTTTTATTTTTCTTGAATTGTCTCTTTTAGGTCTATATTTTAAACATTATTACTTTTCTTCAGGAATACAGATGACCTTGGAAATGAGGAGGAGCTAAGCCATTCAGAGCCCATTCAGATGCTGCAATCTCTATCCCTGAGCAGGGAATATCCCTAGGATCTGGGAGAAATGAAACAGTATAAGTGGGTGCAATATTGTTTTGAGCCTTAATTAACTAGGAGACCAGAACTTCTGTTTTGAGGGAGCATGAGTACTTAATGGCAAGTGTAGCCTTTACCTTTTTTTACCAGAACTGATATGTTTGTACAGGGCTTGGAGGAGATGCAACATGCATCTGTTCCTTCAGTGCCCTCTTAAGACAGTAACAACCCAAAAAATTCTGTTGGACTGGTCTGAGATACAGTTAAAATAGGGAAAGTGAAGTTAATTTTGTATATTTTTCCTCAGCTATGGGACAGAATCAGGGTCATGCTGAAACGCTTTGCCAATGCCACATGCAAGTGGTTCCATGTTATGCTGACCTGTGCTGTCTTGTCCTGCAAGGGATACCCACGCTTCTGCTTTTTCTCCTCAACATTTCAGTCTCTTGTAGGTGGCAAATACCAATCTTCCTAATTCTGGGGTTTTTACATGCTTGGCTAAATGTAAAGTCCAGTTGGATGTGACACTTCCCAATGCCTTTATTTTGCTTAATGAGCCTTTAAAAGATTTGTTTCCAAGTTCTGCGTCTGATCAGAAGATGCACTGTTGCTTGTGCACTGTCCTCTCATATGAAGGCAGGGTTGGAGAATGCCTGCTGCCAAGAGAACTGAATCTTGCCAAAGTGCTTGGCTCTGCTGCCATCTGCACTGGTAAGCAATGTACAGAACAATCCTGACAGCTTGGTGCTTTGGTCAAATTGAAGCTGTGCAGTATGGGAAATGTACTGACAAATGCATCAAAGGTAGTGGAAGGGCTGTTCTCTTCGGTCTTATGGATGGAAGGCCCAGACAGATGGTGAGTAGAATGTATGGTTTCTTAGCTGCCACCTGGGGGAAATAAAGCTAGCAGGGGAGCGGAAAAGAGAACCCTTTTTGCCCGTGGAAGTAAGGAAGGGCAGGTGGAAGTTTGGAAGTCAGATGCTGCAAGAACAAGGAGCAGAGTGCAGTTTTTGAGCCTTGGCACTTAAGAGCACATCTCACCTTACTTACCACACGGTAGTTAGGGAGACTAATTCTTGTTCCAGGCTGCCTGTGGAAGGGCGCTGCTCCTGCAGTCTCTACGCGCTCTCCTCTGCCACCCTGCCTGTGGGTTTGGGGCCTCCCGAAGGCCCCTCTAATTCCGCCGACGCGCGGCTCCGGCGGAGCGGCTGCTGTCCCGGGCGCGGGGGGGTGCGGGGCAGGGCCGGGCCGGTGGAAGCGCCGCCCCGGCCGTGACTCAGCGCGCGGGGTGACGGGCGGACGCGGCGGCCGGAGCTGGGGCGGGCGGTTCGGGCCCGGTCTCTTTCCTTTCTCCAGCGGGGGCGGCTCGCCCGGCCCCGGGGAGGGGCGGCGGGGCGGGCGTTGAGCCGGGGGAGCGCGGCGGGCCGGGGCCGGGGCCGGGCGGCGGTGAGGGCTCCGCGATGCCGCTGCTGTTCCTGGAGCGCTTCCCCTGGCCCAGCCTCCGCACCTACACGGCACTCAGCGCCCTGGCGCTGCTGGGCGCCGGCCTCAGCGCCTACCGCGCCCTCACCCAGGCGCCCGGCGGGGCGGCGGACACCGAGCCGGCCGAGCCCCAGCGCTGCGCCGGCCCCCGGGCCCTGGACGTCGCCTACTACCTGCTCTCCGATAGCCTCTGCGTCTGGGTGAGCCCGGGGCGGCGGCGGGGCCTGCGGGCCCGCGGCCTGCGGGGCTGGGATCGGGATCGGCCTCTGCCGGCACCTCCCTGCGGCCGGGGAAAGGCGGGCGGGTCCGGGGGGTGTTTCGTTATTGTTGTTTGGAAACTGCTCGCGGAATAAAGACGGGGCTCGGCTGGCTTCCCCCTGCCCGCCCCGGGCCGCCTCCGCAGTCGCTTCCCTTCCTGCCTGGCCGGGGCAGTGGGGCAGTGTTAGAGCCGAGCGCCCCGAGAGTTCAGCCCGCGGCTTGTGCTTCTCTCCCCGAGCGCCCCTCGCTCGTCCTGGCCGGGGGGTTTGGGAGAAGCTGTTGGGAACGTTTGCTGCTGTCCCAGGCGGGTGCTGGGCTTAAGCTTCGCCAAGCACTGCCCGACCTGCTCTCCCAGAAATCTGAGTAAGGGACTGTCAGGTATTCGAGCCCAAGCTTTACATGTCTTTGGTTTTTTTTTTTTGGTTTTTTTTTTTTTTTTTTTAATATAGGACTTAAAGTCTTGTAGGTAAGAGGAAACATTCTCACCATTTAAGAAAAAAAGAAAATAATTGTCTGTATCTTTTAAAACCCAAACCTCATAATGAATTTTGGCTCACTGATTTGTAGTTGAAATAAAGGCTCAACAAGGGAATATTGAAACCTTGCTGAGTTGTTGCTGTTAAACTTTTCATCTGTCTGTCACTCAAAGGTGGCAGTAGTTGGACATCTGCTTCACAACATGCTTCCTTGACTGAGGTGCTGGTTTTTTAATATACCAAACACATTCATTCTGTTGAAATGTGGTCTCTGGACCTTAAGTTAAGAGTCCTGGAAAAGTTTTTTCTACGTCCTTTGGAAATGGCAGGGTGAGGCTTCTTCATCATCCACCTTCTCGCCTTTTTAAAGTCCTCCCTAGGTCAAAAGTTAATTACAAGTGCCTTTGCCAAATGTGAGATAGCAGTTTTCCCAGGCCCATGCGTTCTGCTTCTTTCTCCTTTGCTGTAAAGCAGTTTCCCAAGAAAGCCTCAAGCAGTGTTGTTACTGAAAGCGTGTGCTATTCAGCATGTTTTGAGGCAACCTCTGAATCCTCTTACTGTAACAAAGATTCAAACTGGAGTTTTCTTATCTGCCATGTGTTAAACAAAATTAGCATCTTTGTGATCTCGAAGTTTTGTCCCAGTGTTCCTTCATGAAATTTGCTAATCTGTATTGTGAAGAGGTAGATCAGTTTGTTGGCTGTACTGCTGTATCAAACTAACTGTGTTAGTATTTCTAAGAAAAAAAAAGCTAAGTGACTTATCAGCTAGTTAATGTATCTTGGAAGAGGCCAGGCTTAAATTTCACCAAAAAAAGAGGAACTAATACTGTTCTGTGAACAACAGCAGGTTTTGTTAGACTCGTTCATTCCCCTTCTCTCCCTCCTTCTAAATAGGCCAAAAGTATTTGTTGCTGACTGCTGTCTTTCTTTCCAGGTGCTAGTGAATACTGCTTGCTGTTTTCTGATGCTGGTTGCTAAGCTAATCCAGTGTATGGTGTTTGGTCCTCTTCGTGTCAGCGAGAGGCAGGTGAGACAGCAAACAAGGAAACCGTGAAACATGGCAAATGTTGTGATTTTCTATATAGAATTGCTGAAAGTGCACAAGAAAAGTAAATTTTACAATATAGGTCTTACCATTTGGTTAGCTAGTATATCCACAGCCACAAGCTTCCGGTTTATTTCTAAGGGAATTTTTCCTATTGTATTTTATAAGCCCACAGTCAACTTGAAAATCCTGTTTCTTAATGAACTCTGTCAGATTTCTTACAAGTGCACCTCACTTCAAAATACTTGTAGCATGTTCTTCTCTATCCTGTCTGCACCTGGCAGCATTTCTCCATTGCGTTTTGTAGTTGTCAGCACTGGCAGTCTTGAGTTCCCTCTTCTTTTGTACCTTGACTGCTGGAGAAGTGCTTTCCATCCTCATACACTGAGTGGATGGTTTACAAGCCTGCAGGTTTAAGAGGGAGTAGGCAAGAAAATCCCCAGAGAAAGGAGGTGAGCAGGACTGAAAACTGAGGCTGTTTAGTCCGGCTCTTGGCTATATGAGAATGTTTGTAAAAATTCAGCAAGGGAACTATGAAAGCCCAGAGTTTTTAAAAACAGGATCCTGCAGAAGATGAAAGCAGCAGCAGGACCTTGAATAGTATCTTTTTAATAGTATTTTTTAAAAAAACGGTAAGGCAAATGCATGAGTTGCTTGTGTAAATGCAGTAGCACTGGTTTGGAGTGTGTTCACGTATTAAAAAAAAGTCTTTAAATGCAGTTCTTTAGGAATCAGGCCATGATGATTTTTGACATTCAGAGCTAAGGTACAGAAAGCCTCATTAATAACTGTGGATCTCCCAAAGCCTATTGTATTTGTAATTCATACCCTGTAGTGTCTCTGAGTGGTTTGTTAAAACCAAGGCACTATCAAACTGCAGTGGGCCAGATTTTCTACCCAGTCCATGTTGACTATAAGGATGTAGAATTCTAACTGGTTATAGTTTCCAGGATGTTCTCTACCCTCTTAAAAACTGAAGTGAAAAGCAGTAGCAGGATGGATCCATTTGTGTTTGGATAGTGGGAGTTTGCCTCAGTTGTCATGTAAAGGAAAGCTGCTTATTAATACTGGCAAGCCCAAAACGGCAGCATCATTAAGGAATTCAGGGCCTGTCTTAACTAAACTCCTGGTGACTTCATCTGTACTTTAACAAAACATTTTGTTTCATAAATTTTTTTTATCCCCTCCAAGCTGGCTTGCTGTCTGCTGCTTGAGAACATCATATTGTTTCTTTCATACTGCGTGTGTGTGGGAATCATTTTATTTTCATTGCTCATCCATCTCATTCTCCACTGTAGGCACTGTGATTCTTAAGAACAGACTTTGTCATCTTTTCTTAATCATCCGTATTTTTTGGCAGGTTTTTGTAACCAAGGTGCTAGGCAATTTGGGCATCTTGAATAACTAACTGTGGCAGCTCTACCTGCATAGAGGACTGTGTGTTTGCAGCCTGGTAGCTGAGTTGTGTGAGCATGAGGAGTCAAAGTGAGATCAGACTTGCTTTGTGCTGAGCACTGTTTTAGGAGTATAGCAGGAAACTGCATTGTGTGCTGTGTAGCACAGTTATTGTGCCATGGTATAAAAGACTAGATAGATACTAAGATCTACTAATATTTTTAATACATTTTTTAATTCAGTAAGGGTAATAACAAATACTATTGAAGGTGTGTATGCAGCAGACTTTAGCTAATGTATTGTTGCGTTTCTACCTCCATTTTTTTTTAAATTTCCCTTTTTCTTCTTCTCTTTTCCCCTCCTTTTCTTCCCTCTGTGTGGATTGTTCAGTGCTTTCACTACAGTAACCAAGTGTCTTCCATTACAGCACCTTAAGGATAAATTCTGGAATTTCATTTTCTACAAGTTCATCTTCATTTTTGGTGTGCTGAATGTTCAGACAGTGGAAGAAGTAGTGATGTGGTGCCTCTGGTTCTCTGGACTTGTGTTTCTCCATCTGATGGTTCAGCTCTGCAAGGATCGCTTTGAATATGTAAGTTTTGATTAAGGGCTGTCTTTTGGGACATGCAAATTCTGTTTCTGGTTCAGGCACTGGCTTGTGATAAGGTACAAACAGATCATTTAAACCGTTTCCCCACTCTGCAGTACTGAACGTGTGCACTTCCCAGTAGCTTCAAATACGTGCTTTAAAGTACAATGTCAATCTTACTCCTTCAGTTTTCCCATGAGACAAATGGAGCTGAAGATACTTATTTTCTTTAATAAATTGCTCCTTATATGTGCCCTGTAATTACTTTTACATAACTGCATGAGATGGCTTCATAGCTCTCCTTACTAAAGACATCTTAGCAACAGAACATTCCTTAGATTGGTGCCCTTTAGGATTGGCCCACGGAGCCTGTTTCTGCAGCTTCTGTGCTCAGGTTTCACACTCACTTAGATATGCTGAATTTTGACTGTCAGTGTCTTTACAATATAGTGTGCAATTTTCTCTCTAAGCTACATTCCACTTTCTGTTAATACCAGGAATAAATTCTGTAGAGATGCAGAAAGTGAAGGCTAGGCAAGGAAGAAGAAACTGCAATTTAAACAGTAAATCTTGGCCTTTAAACTATAATGGGCCTGCATTTTCCTAGGCTCCTCTCTCCTCGAATAGAAGTTTGACCTAAATTGAATCCATTAATTTCTTTTAGGTAGATCTGGGCTTTGCAGGTTTTTTCTTAATAATGTCCAGCAAGGCCTGTTAATTCACAGGTAGCTAAGCACTTAAATTTGAAACTGTATTGGCTGGGCTTAAGAAAATTGAGACAGCATTGAAACAAGGCAGTCATCTGGTATTTTTAGTGTTGTTCAGAAAGCTGTGAAAGAACAAAGGTCATGTGGGAAGAAATCCTTGTTATGTATACATTCAAAGCATGCATAGTCAGTTTTTGCTTGGACAAATGATACTTTTGTGATTTGCCTTGCAAAGACAGGGGCATGTGGAGCTGAACCATATACAAAGATGTAAGAAAGAACCCATTTAAAAACAAAAAATGGGAATCAACTTTGTTAATCAAACCAGAGTGAAGCTTTGGGCAACTCCTTCTTTCCTTGTCCTGTTCTTTCTCATCCTGCCCTGGAAAAAAGAGGATGGACCAACATCCCCTTGGATTGCCTTTGATTCAGACAGACTAGGTGTAGTAGCCCTCTGTTAAGGTAGTTTAGAGATTTAACACACTTTGCATGCTATTGAATGAGACAGCTGTTTTCCGTAGAGTCTGTCTGGCAGTCTCTAGCTGCAGCTTAAGTATTTTTTTGGGTAGAAGTCTCTTTCTTCCAGAAGAAAATGACAATGGAAGAACTAGGGGATGGAAGACCAAGCTGGAGAAATTCAGATCAGCTATCAGGTGAAAAATTGGCAAAACATTGCTCGAAGACTCTGTGTTAGGTTAGGTGTCTTTCTAAAGTGCCTATTCATCCTAAGCAGAGGCTGTGGGTTTGATGTGGAAACTACTGTGTCTGGTTTTCTTGCACAGGTGATTTAAATATTAGCTCAAATAATCCTAATTGTAAATAAAAAAATTGTAACTGATTGTTAAAAAGTGAATGTAAATGACAGTAACATGAATGAGGCTTTGGGATGGTGTGTGGTTTTAGCTTTATTCTTCTTTATTTATTACTACATTGCATTGTGAAATTGGTTTTATGCTAGAAAGCAAAAGATTTTCCTGAATGAGGTCCTGTTTGGTGAGGTGTCAATAGAAGGCAGGGTGGATGAAGTACTCCTTTAAACCTGTCATGTATTTATGTATTTGTGTTGGCAGCTTTCCTTTTCTCCCACCACACCCATGAGCAGCCACATCAGAGTGCTGGCCCTGCTCATCGCCATGCTCCTGTCTTGCTGTGGATTAGCAGTTGTCTGTGGAGTTGTTGGCTACACCCATGGCATGCACACGTTGGCTTTCATGGCAGCAGAGGTGAGACTTTCTTCATATGTGTTGTGGTTTCTGCTTTGCCTTTGACCCCTTACTTGGGGGTGTCCTGGTACACAGTGGATTTACTTTTAATTCCCATAAGAAAGAAACTTTGAAGACACAAACAAATCCTCCTGTTTTCCAGAAGTTTCCAGATTGGCATGCTTTCTGTCTTTAGCCTTTAACTCCCTGAAAAAAATCTTGGTCTGAAGAAGAGAATGAGAGGATAGACCTGTAAGATGATGCTGAAATCAAATGACAGCTTATGAAAAAGTAATGATTGTGCTTCATGAGCATTGCAAGAAGGGTTGGTGGAACGGCGCTTGAGAGAAGGAGAGAGTGTGTATGAAAGTGTAATGTGCACTTCAGCCTCTTTCTCTGAGGTTGTATTTTCTATTTCATTTCTCCCCAAAAGGAGTGAGACTAACATCCTTTCCTTAAGGCATACTTAGGGGATTTGCCTATGTTTGTGTAACGAGTTCTGTCTCAGCTGAGATGAGCAAGGCATTTTTGTGTGTGCCTGAACACTTTGCACTGTGGGGTAAACATCAGTATGTTTGTGGAGTGAACATCAGTATGTTTGTGGAGTGAACATCAGTATGTTTTTGATATTGTGATGGGTTGTTTCACTCTGCCTGAGGAAGTGATAATCTTAAACAAACAAAAGGAATCCAGTATAATTGCAAGTATGTTGTGTTAGCACATCCTTAGTTCAGATAACAAGTAACATGTACAATTTATTTTTCTTCTCTTATCTTGAATTCATACTTGGAGTTAGGGAGCAGGAAGGAAAACAACTGATAGTAGGAGAATATGATGCTTGTCACACCACAGGTCAGTTATTTAATACATCGCTTTATTTTTCCCTGAACACGAGAATATGCAAGACCAGATTTGTAATTAAACAGTGGAAGGGTATTGGAAGATTTAACAGTGTCTCTAAAAAGTGGGGTCTCTTTGGTGTCATGTCTGTTATCTTGGTTTGGCAGAAGGATTATCAGCATTGCACCAGCTCGGGGTAGGTTTATCAGGGAGTGTTGTGGTGCCTGTGTTGCCTCCTTAGCGCTGTGCTGTGTGTGAATGTTTGGGGTTGCAGGATGGGGCCCAGCTGTTCATTTCGGTGGGAGCTGTTCTGTGTGCTGATTAACAAAGGAGTGCTCAGTCAATGTAAGTATGGGGTGTCCAGCCAAGCCATGGATCCCCTGCTGTGCTGCTGCAGGGCAGCAAGGAACTTTGTGGGGAATGCAGAAGAAAGGATCTCCTAGCTTTGCTTGCAGCAACTGGTGTTTGAGAACATTCCTGAGCTGAGGGCTGCACAAGCCCATTGGGTTTGATAGTCCCAGATGTACTCTGGAAAGTTGTCTGATCATTCATTAAACTTGTTGGTGTGTCAGCTTCTGTAATATCCAAAGGCAACAAATTCCACATTTACTTGGCTCTATGTAAACGAAAGAGCTCTTTGAGTTGTTCTGAATCTTCTGTTTAATAATCACAGAATGATTTGGGTTGGAAGGGACCTTAAAGATCATCTAGTTCCAACCCCCCTGCCATGGGCAGGGAATAATGTCCTTAGCTATCATCAAATACATTTATGATGAAAATTAGCAAAGAATCATTCCCTGTTTAATATTTTTCATAGAATTTGTGATTTTATCATCCTCTTTTGCCTGTTGTTTTGTTGCATTTCCTTCTAAGCAAAAGAATTCTAGTCTGTTTAATTTTTCCTCATAGGAGATTGTCTAATATCTTGCCATTTTTGAACATTTTTAATATTTCCTGTATGGTTTAGGCAACCATGAGTAATCTCCTTGATTTTAATACCCAGCACTCATGTGAGTGGAATAAAACATTTAGGGTTCTTTCTGTACAGGTACTGGCAGTGACACCTCATAGCAGACTTCAAGCTCTTAGTAAAAAACATTAAATCTCTCAGACTGAAATGTTTTTCTGGTGGTGGCTTGTGCGATGCTCCTTGAGAGGCACCCTGCCAAGTGTATTCCATTAGTATGAATGAATTACATTAAGTTACATTAAGCTATTAATTTATCTTCTGCAAACATTGATTTAGCTCAGGGTTTTCAATAAAGCAATATAGATGTTTTTCTTGTGTTTTAGGTAGACTTCCCCATGTTCTCTGCTGCTTGTCAGCATTTTCTTTACTGCAGAGGGTGGATGTGAAATGTGCAAATGCCCAGAGAAAGTTGAGTAAGGACTTGTCTGTATTTTTGAGTAAACATTAATTTTTTTTTGCCTTAATATATGGTGTTTGAGAATTACAGTACAGCAAGCAGTGTCCAGTCTGTCTGTCATTGCATGTTTTTCTTTTAAAGACAGCTAGTAAACAGTTGGCAGATATGTAGGGTGTTGCAAAGGGTTAAATATGCATAGAAGTATTTTGAGAATGCTTTTTACAGATGGAAAAAATTATTCAAACCAACCAGCTTATTGCTGCTTTGGGAAGTTAGTGGTTTTGATAGTTCTTCTGTCCTGTTTGTAGTACTTAGGCTGAAGGCATGCCATCAGACCAGTTTCACAGAAGTGGTTTCAGTTGCTCATTGTAAATCCCCTGGATCTCAGTGTCACTTGGCCCCTGCTAACTACAGGGTGGTGTGGGCAGTCTCTGGGGGAAGCATGTCTGCTTTTTTTCACTGTGAGGATAGAATGAAGAGATGGAGCACTGTGGGCTTGATGGATTACAGAGAGGTGATGGGGCCACTGTCTCTTAGATGATAAGAGCCCATGGAAATGTAGTTACCTTTTTGGTGACTTGTCTTTACACCTCTGATCTTACACTTTCTGATATACTCAGGTTTTGTGCTCTGTACTTAGCCTAGAAATGTAAGTATGATTAAAGAGAGAAGTTACTTTAGCAGCATTTACATCTCAGCAAAGGGGGGAATTATTTAAAGTTAACTTCCTCAAATTTCTGTTATTATTCAGTTCTTCCAGTTTTTTTTTTAAGAAGTGGGATGAGGAGAGTTAGTTGGTGGGACTGTGGTCTCAACACTTGCTGAGTGATAATAATTGAAAAAGGCAATACGTCCTGTGTACTCAGGAAAAAATGGCATGTAACAGCAGTAACACTAGTGGCTGCTTTAATAGCATTGTGTCTTTGGGAACAATTTCTTCCATATTTATTTATAAGCTTCATGGTTGTCTCAGGTATATTGTGCACACAGTCACCTATAGTGACCATTGGTTCACAGGAACTTGTTAAGCCGCAATAAATGCGTTTTGTGTTTTAGCCCTTGAGCTCCTGCATCTGAGCCACTGTCCCTGCCAGAATGTTAACATGTATGTTTTTTTTTTCCTCTTTTGCAGTCTCTGCTGGTGACAGTCAGAACTGCTCACGTGATTTTACGGTGAGTAGCTTATGTTTCACAGGATGGTTGCTCAGGATGTAGTGCATTTAGCATGTTGATGTAAGAGGTGTATGTAATTACCTCATTGAATTGCAAATACGTGTTTGGAGATTGAGAGCAGTCCTGAGGAGAGACTTGGGGGTGTTGGTGGATGAGAATCTTGACATGACCCAGTACTGTGTGCTTGCAGCCCAGAAAGCTCAACCACATCGTGGTCTGCATCCCCACAGCGTGGGCAGCAGGTCCAGGGAGGGGATTCTCCCCCTCTGCTCTGTTCTGCTGAGACTCCACCTGGAGTGCTGCATCCAACTCTGGGGCCCCCATTATGAAGGATGTGGACCTGCTGGAGTGAGTCTGGAAGAGTCCTTAGAGATTTTCAGAGGAATGGAGCACCTGCCATGGAGACAGGCTGAGAGAGCTGGTGGTGTTCAGCCTGGAGAAGAGAAGGCTCTGGTAAAACCTTAGAGCCTCACCCAGTACCTAAAGGGGCTCCAAGAGAGCTGGAGAGAGACTTTGGACAAGGGCATGGAGTGAGGGAATGACTTCAAACTGACAGAAGGCAGAGTTAGATTTGATACGAGGTAAAATAATCTTCCCTGTGAGATTGGTGAGTCACTGGCACAGTGAGTGGTTGCCCAGAGAAGCTGTGGATGCCCCGTCCTGGGATTGGTCACGGCCTGATTGGATGAGGCAGCCAAAGGGATTGGAAAGAGATGATCTTCAAGATCCCTTCCAACCCAAACCATTTCAGGTTGATGAGATGAGTAAAGGTGGTTAACTTTAGCCTGTGCTGTTTCTTAAGCACAAGTTTTGCAACTGACTTTTTTTGTTTTATTTGAGTGATGTGTGTGTCTTATCCTGAAGCCTTTATTTGAATAAAAGATTGTACTGGTGTTTAAGTAGTTACAGGAACATTTATTTTAAAGCCAGCTAGTAAACACTTGGCAGGTATGTTAGATAGTACAAAGGATTAAATACGTGTAGAAGCATTTTAAGAATGATTTTTACAGATGGAAATGCATTTTAAGAGTGCTTTTTACAGATGGGGGTTGAAATGCATGGATAACTTTAGTGGGTGGTGATAGCTTGAAGCTTGGATTAAAGTGGATGGGTGCTGCTGGATGAGGATTGATAGATGCTACTTAATGTCATTCTACAGGGTTTGTTTTAAGGTCTTGGTCTTTTGAAGTTTTGCTTTGAAAAAGTCACATGCATGTGTACCTGTTACATGCCTGTGAGTGCATAGGTAGGACATGGTGTGTGACTCAGGAGCCTCTTTGTGCAGGTCACTCAGCATTTCAGGTCTGACACTGAGCTGTAATGACTCACCTGAGAAACACCTCACATGCTGAAAAGTGTGGTTCTGTAGTTACTATAATTCTGACTTTTAGTACATGAAGTAGTTTTTAGTGAATGCTGCATCTTTTTTGTTAGCTGGTAATGTCTGTAGTGTCAATGTAGGCTAAGCACTGACTGCTTTTCGCTTTTTAAAAATGTTGCTGTTTGAAACCAGTAACATTAAAAGAAGTCCCCCTGGAGAGAGCACAGACTGTGGGCACAGGGCCTAGGAAGGGCAAAGAATCCATATTCAGAAGTTGTTGGAAAAATGGACAAAATAATTTGAATTATAGAGATGCTATTTGACAGAAAAAATAAGAATAATGTTCATTTCCTCACTCTTGCAGATATGTAGTTCATCTCTGGGATCTCAACCATGAGGGAACGTGGGAGGGCAAAGGCACTTATGTCTACTACACAGATTTTGTCATGGAGCTAACCTTGCTTTGCCTGGACTTGATGCATCATATTCATATGCTGGTATGAAATACTGGACATAATGCTGAACAAATAGACTGGCCTTAAAGGGTATTGGGTATACGTATTTTATATATTATTTTTACTTTGCTTATTTTAGAAACCAGATATTACAGAGAAGTTACTTAAATAGAGATGAAAATATAGAGGGGGGATTCTGGCATTCTTTCCTCCTGTGTAGTTGGAGTTATCACAAATAACTTTGTTAAGGAGTATTAACTACTGTGTGTAATTATCTGTTTAGTAGGTGTTTAATTAGCTTTTTTGTTGAGTAATATCAGAGTGAGTTATTTTCACTGGCAGCAGGGGATGCTAAGCTGGACAGGACTGAATACAGTTTATCCTCATTATAAATGCTGTGCTGCCAAAGTTGTATCTGAAGAAGTAATGAGTGGTAGTACCTTTGAATATGCATGGTTGCTGTGAATGGACCCAACAAAAGTGAAATTCTTCAGGGCTGGTCTCTCAATTTCTTTGTCTCTTAAGACCTGATGCAGCTTCTTGTTTGCCATGGTGCTTGTTTCTAATCCCTGCTCTGTTTTTTTCCCAAGCTGTTTGGCAATATCTGGTTGTCAATGGCGAGTCTGGTGATCTTCATGCAGCTGCGCTACCTGTTCCACGAGGTGCAGCGGCGAATTCGGCGGCACAAGAACTACCTGCGTGTGGTTGGAAACATGGAAGCCAGGTGAGCCTCTTACTTGCTCTGTAATTTTGATGTAGATCTAGTAGAGAGGACACTCTTTCTGGTTTTAAGATACGTAGGATTGACGTGTAGAATGGCAGTATTACTGGTAACATATTAAGTGACAAAAAGTGGACTCCCCTGTCCAGTATTTCTTCTCCTGTATTCTCACACATACTACCTTAGTGAGGTGACAGAAGCTCTGCAGAGCTCTGCCTATTTCAGCTGTCAAATGCTTGCTTGGCTGGGATAGAAATCAATGCTCTTAATTTTATCAGACCATAGTATTCAGTTACTGACTGAAATGAAATCAAAATATTAATGAAAACCTGCCTAGCTTTAACTGTGTTTTTACTAAACCTAAAGCCAGCTCTAAGACTCTGTACCTGAAGTGGAGCTGAGAGCACCTTGGCAGTACTTTAGTCCATTCCCTTTTAGTGAGGTAATATGGAGAAATTGGGAGGCCTGCCAAAACCTAATATTATACCAGATAGTACTGCATCTCTGATCCAATGTTTTCAACATTCAGCTATGTTCTTAAAAATTTTAAGAGCCACAGGGAGTTTTATTCTTTCTGTACATCACTGTACTGTTTCAATTTTGGCCCTCTGTGGGTTTGATTAATTCTGATTCCTGCTGCTGTAGTCCAGGTGGAGAAGGCTAGCTTGTCTAGAAATTCATGAGGTTTTCTTTTTGGAAAGTCATTTAATGGCTGTGATACCAGGTTAAGAGCTACGTAATAAAGTTCATCCACAAAGCATTGCTTCTTTTCAGTAAGATGCAGCCACTGATCCCCTTGGAGCTGCTCACAAAGCTGTTTGAGTTGCATGTGTCACAGACATCTTGTCTGAGCGACTTGGTGTGTTTTGGTCATTCTGATTGTGCTGGAAGAACCACATTCTAACTTCCTTCTGAAGCTGCCATTGGCAGCTGGCTTTTTGTGGTTCTTCAGGTATATTCCACACCAGCAGTGCTGTGAAATGTTGTTACATCACTCATCTCTATATTGTCTGTGTTTGGATACTGTGTAGTAACTGCTTACATGGCACTGTAGCTTAAAAAAAAGGGAAAAAAGTCAAGACAAATGGGAATGGCAAAATCTGAGGCCAAAAGTAGTCAGTCCATAAATGCTTATGATCCCAAAGAGACAGCTTAATGGGTACAGCTATTAAAACTCATTTAGAAAAATGACATAAACCAAATCTATACAGTTTATAATTTAAGGATCTCAACAAAATGATCATATAATTGTCTCTTGGAAAATACTAAGTCAAAGTACAGTGCAGTGTAGCCTGAGTTATCAAAAAAATAACAAATCTGTTGGCATAGCTCTCTTGATGAAATGTTAACATGAAGGGTAAGGTTTTCTCAGCACTGGATCCTCTAGAGAGGAGGCCATGCTGAGATTGTGTAGTCATTCCTTCTGTCTCTTCCCGTTTCTTCTTCATAGATTTGCAGTTGCAACACCAGAGGAGCTGGCAGTGAACAATGACGACTGTGCCATTTGCTGGGACTCCATGCAATCCGCACGTAAACTCCCTTGCGGCCACCTCTTCCACAAGTACGTGTCCAGGCTGGGGAGGGTGCACCCAGCTGAGAAGGGAAGGGACAGATGGGCATGGCTGAAATTTACTGTGGGATGGCAAGTAACAAACTACTAGCACAGCTGTTGGGTGCTTGCTGCCTGGGTTGTCTTGGTCTTCTTCTGACAACAAAGTACAAGTCCTGTTCACTCCAGTCATTTTCATGTTTGAGTTGTTCCACTTGGTGCACTTCTTTTCTCCCAAACTAAGAGTGTGCCCCTTTTCAGCTAGTGGGTAACTAGTGTTGAGTTTCTCAAACACAGGTTGGTAGGTTTGTTGTGTGGAGGTTGTGTTGATTTTCAGGTGAAGAAGAAAAACGGGAGTTGAATCCTTAAGTACCTTCCAGATACCAGCTTTAAGGAGAAAACAGGGAATATTCTTCTATAGTGCATCCTCACATGGTGGTGAGTCACCCAGGATAGTTGAGGAGGCCAGGTCTGAATTTGTGTTTCAAGGGGCAATGAGTCCATCAGGGCTGTAAAAGAGGTTAACCAAATCAGCAGAAATGGTCCCTAAGCATCTGGTAGTTAGAATGGGGAGACTTTGGGCCAAAGGATCTTCCCATACACTGCTTCTTACACTCATTCAGTAGTGAACAGTGGTAGATGCTTGTGGACACAGTGTGCTGAGCTGGATGTGACTTTCCTTGGATCTTTTGTAGCAGTGCTTACACTTCCATACCTGTGCTTAAATAGGAAAGGAGATACAGGGATTGAATCAGGCGTTTCTGGAGGGCCACGTGATGAATATGCAGGTCAGTTAAATTGTCCCTGTGGCATTACTTTCTGTAAATAGCTTTTTACTCTTCTGGTAACTGTCAAACCAGAGGTTGTAATCTGTGTGCTAATTTGTTGTCATTTATGACAAAACTTGCCATAAATATTTATCTGTGTTCCAATAAGTCTCTAATGAGATAATGTGCCTCCATAGCAGAAACTCCTCTTCCAGTGCTACTGAATCATGTGAATATTTAATCACCTGCTGAGCACTTGAGAAGCCCAGGGTCTTCTCTTCAGAAAGGCATTTTCTCTGTATTTAAAAGGATCCCTTTGTATTTTTTTCTGAAGCAATTACAGTCCTGAAGCAAGTTACACTCCGTGGTGCTTTTAGGGAGGGAACATGTTACAGTGGATGGCTTGCATATAAAACCAGATGTAACTAATAACCCTATTTACAACCTGAGAGTGGTTTCTCTCCTCATAAAAGCCTGGTGATTTTGTCAACAGGCTGAACACTGTGTCCATTCTCAATTACGTGGGATTTTTTTTCCACCATCAGTTACTTGGAGTGGAAGAGAAGGTGGCAGGGAAGATTTGCATTGCTGAGGTCAACCCTGTGCCTAAATATTAAGGAAATGTATGGGAATAGGTGTCTGAATCTTTTAGGCATGTTGAAACTCTCTCCTTTACCTTCTAGGAAGCAGGCAGTTTCAAGAGTTGTTGCTCTGAAAGGCTGCCAGCCTTGACCTGCTGTTGGCCCTCCTCCTACTGAGGTGCTGTGAGTGACCAAGCTCTTCTGCCTGTGTGGTACACAATGGGTGTGACCACATCTGGCTTTTAGGGCCTGGTGCTGATGCAGCTGACACGGGGTTGTGCCCATTCCACCATCTCGGTTGTTGAGCTGTTGAGCAGCAGCAGCAGCAGCAGCAGCAGCATGGTGGCAGCTTGGGAAACTCCGGGTGTTTCCCAAGTGACCTCTGGAGTACAACTCTAGCAGAGGTTTGAGTTCGCTCTGGGCAGGGTGGTTTTCCTGTGGTCAGGGAGGTGATGTTGGACAGCAGTGCCAGCGCCAGCATGCTGGTTGCGCTGGTGACCAAGGTGGTGGAAGGTGGCAGATTTTCACTGTGGTGCTTTGGTTGTTTCTGGGATACCCATCACTGTATATCCCTCCATGCACTATGACGGAAAACACTGTGGCAAAGTTTCAGCAGTTGGACAGAATCCTTGTATCCTTTACTTCACTACAGTCCTGCAATTAAGGCTTTTCCCTTGCCCTGTCAACCCAAACCCGTAATCTGTGCCTTCGTTCTTTGATCTTTTTGTATGTCTGTACCTTTCTAAAGTGTTTTGAGAACTTCTGGGGAAAAAACCCACCCTGCAAATCTGAAGTATGTGTTATAATATTGGGAAGTGTTCAGCTCTGTGAAATTCAGTTCTTCCACACTGAAAATTAGGTTTAACTTGAGCAAATACTGCAAGTGGGTCACATCAGCATGAATCAAAAAGCATGCACAGCTTTGATTGTTTGAACCAGCGTTTCAAACACTTCTCACTTTCTGCAGAACAGAAAATGTTCAGAATTAAGTAAGGATTGTAATGGCACAGAATTGCTAGTATTAATAAATCTGTTTAGAGAGTTCCTGGAGTGGTACTGACTTTTGTGGTTTGGGTATTGGTATTTTGAAAAGCTATTTGAAAACACTGGAGGTGCCATTGCCTCATCACAGACAGAACTTCTATGAAAATGTGTCAGGATACATTAACAATGTGTCCAGTTGGTTTTTGCCTTTTTCAATTGGGAATGGTGAGAGAAAAGAAATGCTTTCTTTTCCCTTGCAGGCAAAACTTGCTTGTTCTGAGGGACAGCAAGCTTGAAGAGTGTTTTAAGCTTGCGATAAATCTGCATGCATGTTTATAAAAAGTGAACGCTTGAGTATTTTTAGTTGAAAGAAATAAGAAACCTATGCCAGAGTCATCAGGAGCTCATTAAGGGTATCTCTGAGCAGTCCACGTTGTGTACAGAATATGCTACAGCTGCTTGATGTACTTTGTGATAGTGGTGTCTTGGAAAAACACTGCAAACTCACCACAGTATTACTGTTTTCCTGTCAGCTCGTGCCTGCGTTCCTGGCTGGAACAAGACACATCTTGCCCCACCTGCAGAATGTCTCTTAATATCACTGACAATCATCACGTGAGGGAGGATCACCAAAGGGAGAATCTGGATGAGAACCTGGTTCCTGTGGCAGCAGCAGAAGGCAGACCACGCCTGAACCAGCACAATCACTTCTTCCACTTTGATGGTGAGCTGAGCACATTTGACATCCGCTGCCGTTGCCCAAATAAACAGGGGGAGCAGCCTTCTGTAGAAGGGAATTCTGCCTGTGCTTCAGCTGAAACTCAAACCATGCTCTGCTTGTGTTTGTCAAACACCTTTGTGTTTCTGATGGTTCTTTTGCAAGAGCTCAGATGCATCTCTGAGGTTTCCCAGAGCTGTGGAGATTCCTTGAAAGATTTTGTACAAGTGCTCCCTTTTTCTGGATTTGTTGTGGTCAGCAGCTTCAGTTACTGGCATTTATTCATTGTGTGCCATGTTGACAAGCAGAATGGGAAGTGACTGTCTTTTTTTTTTGTTACCATGTGGTGGTTAATCAAGGACAGTCAAACAGGGGGAAAAAAAGCCCTCTGTGGTGCAGTCTAAAAGTCAGTCTTTCCCCTATCCCCTAGCTACTGTGTGGTTGTCAAAAGTCCGTTTGCCACTCAATTTACAAGACACTTGCAATTCTTGGTTAGGTGCAGAAGATTAGTTTCAGAAGGAATCATGTAACCACAACAGTTTTACATGTTTGGGGTTTTTTAGTAGTGTGTTACAAGTACTCACAAAGCAGATGTAATTCCAGGCCATGGTAAGTTCTGTGTACGGAGACAACTTGTTTTGAAAAAGGCAATTTATGTTGTTTGTCTTCCAGAATTTTTTAGAATTTTTGGTATTGGTGTGTGCTTGTCTTCCACAATTTCCCAGGTTTTGATGGCAGTCTTGGTGTTTCTCAGTAGATTTCAGTACTGCAAATATTCAGCTTTGGGCTCTGGCCTTGTGGAGCTCCCATGAGGCAGTTGAGATGCTGCAAACTTACATAGTGACCTTTCCTCATCTGTGCTTGTTTTGAAATCTTTGGAGACTGTGGGGGGAGAATAATGGGCAGAGAAGGGTCAGACAATTTCTAGGTACATGGCGACTGGCTGATAGCTTCTGCATGGCTTCCACTTCTGAGGTACTTTAGGTCTCCAAAGGACATTTATGTTTAGAATAACATTGTATTTTTGATGGCTGTCCCTCCCCAGTGCTTTCTGGTGACTTGGAGACCTGCAGAATTACCATGGAGATAGAAGGAGAAGTGGCATAGAGCAAAGCCTGTGTTTATTTAAGTGGCAGCACAGAAGGAGGAGGGAGCCACCCATGTGCCCTACTCTGTTGAGCTGAAGCACATGATTGCAGCAGTCACTTTCTCCAGTTACTCTGTGTCCCTTTGAAGTAATATTTCTCAGTGATTACCCATTTTGGGCCTGGATTCAGATTGCTTAGAAGCCGTCCCGTTTTTTGTAAAATTGCTGCATTTATTAATATATTCCAGAACTGGATTTGACTCTGGATTATTTTAATTTTCAATTTAATAGGAACATTAAAAGAAGAAAGCAAGGGTATGTTGTTTCTTTGATCCTTTTCCAGCCCCCACATTGTTAAACCACTATGTGACAGTGTGTTTGAAGAGAGTACTGGCAGTTACTGATTCACTCCAACCATCTCCATGTTTGGGACACCTTAGGGATAGATTGCACTGCAGAACTCCCTGCATGTACCTTGTGGAATATGAAGACTTACATTAAATACAAGTAGAAGTACTTGGCCTGCTGAGATCCTCATGTGCTTTCTTGACTTTCTTGGTTTTACCATTTCTTACTTCCAGGCTCCCGAATTGCCAGCTGGCTGCCCAGTTTTTCCGTGGAAGTGATGCACACCACCAACATCCTCGGAATTGCACAAGCCAGCAACTCCCAGCTCAATGTTATGGTAAGACTGCACCTCAGCCTTCCCATTTGTGTTGTGTAGGGGAAGGGGTTACATGGAGATGGAGAACAGAAAGGGGAAGGAAGTAGAAACAGTGGTTAGACACTAGATGAAAGCTGTTCTTCTAAGTGAGAAAAGCTTTATTTTAGTGAAGTTAGGGCTATATTTGGGTTCAAATGTGCCAGCATAAAAGAACAGTTCTGGAGGTAGGTGAATGAGGAAGAAAAATGACATGTTCTTCTGTGTAGATAGGCAGACTTTTTGTCAGCTTGCTTAGTTCAACTTCTTTAGCTCTTTTTCATTACTTCTGTGACAACTTGCAGCACCAAAGGGTGTGTAAAGAGAATTTAGCTGTTGGTCGAATAGTAACTGATCAAACTCATTCTATAGCTTTGGGTTTGTTTTTTTAATCTTTAATAGCACTAAGCTTCAAGATAGCAGTTCCAGTGTCTTACAAGTGTGAGGTGGTCTCTCTAGCACCCTCAGCTTTTGCTGATTCATGATGATGGTAGAAGTGTAGAGGATGAAATTCCAGATTTGTTGAATTCATCCATAAACACTCTAATGTACAAAAAGGAAAGGCCTCATGAGACACTTCTTTTTTTTTTGAGAAGTACTATTTCCTTTGAGTTATTCAAGCTCTACTGTATTCTGTACCATGTTAATAAATGTTCAGTGAGGTGTCTCATGAAAGTGATGGAGTTTTCAGAATATTAGGTCTTTCCCATAGCCTTTACTTCTGTTTAAACATCAGCAGGGTAAGGCCACTATCTTTTAGGGTGTTTGAAGCAGGAAGGGAGCAATAAGGTGTTGGCAGATGATTTATTAGTTAAATATGCAGGAACTCTCCATCTGAGGTCAGTTTAATTTTTCTTTTATTGGACATAGTGGCACAAATGGGCTTTTGTTAAGGATGAGTAATGGTTTTTTAGGATTGTGTATTATCAAAAGTACAGTAGCAACTTATATTAAAATGTCTACTTTAATGGAAAGGCTCAGGTTAGCAAATTATTAAAGTGTTACACATTTTTAATAGAAAGTAAGTGAAATTCTCCCTTGTGTTACTGAACAAAAACCTAGGGAAGTATTCTGAGGGGAAAGCCAGAGGCTGAAATGCTAAATCAGTTGGTTTGGTCACAAGTTAGTACAATGGAGAGTTAGGTTTGCAGTAGTTGCTTGTGTTGGAACTCACTGTCAATTGGTGTGTAGTTTTTGCTTTGCTCTCAGAACTCCTCCACCTTTCTTTTCTTATTGCTGTTCTCATTCCCCCCTGGCCCCCACAACTTTGGGCATTAGTGAAAATAGACATTTTAATATTAAATGAAATCTAGTTGTTGGTCTCTAAAAGCATATTATTTGTCTTCCCTCTTACCTTTACTTATTTAATTTGGATATTTTTTAACTAACTTGAAATTGAATTATAATTCAATGTCAGTTGTTCCCTGACAACTCAGTTTAATTTACTTGACTTTTCAGACCCTATTAAACTGGTTTGTAGGCAGGATGGCTGGAGGGAGTGGCTTATTAAAACTTGCTCCATTTGTCCTTATCGGTACCATTTTGGAACTAATCTGTCAAAAAGCAAAATTGGTTTTTTCTTCCCAGTGTTGATCTAACTTTCAGTCAGCCATGAGTTTTGCATAGAGCTTTATTTAAAAGGCTGTCATAAGAAGAGGGTTGGGAAGCCTTTGAAGCCTTTGTGCATCTACAGGCACTGTTCAGGGCCATGTGGTGTCTCCCTAGGAGCTGCAGTTTTGCTGTTGACTTCAGTGGAGGCAGCATATTGCCCTGGAAGTCAATGCCAGCATGGGTTTTCTTTCTCTTTTCCTTGTGTGTGTGAGTTTGCATATCATAAGCAGCATCTTTGAGCTGATAATATTTTTAATCTCTTTCTGTTGACATACTTATCAGTTACCTTCTATTTACTGCTGATATTGACTGTATTGCTTTCTCCAGGCCCATCAGATTCAGGAGATGTTCCCTCAGGTTCCTTATCATTTAGTTCTGCAGGATCTGCAGCTAACTCGTTCTGTAGAGATCACGACTGACAACATCCTAGAAGGGCGCATCCAGGTGCCTTTCCCCACACAGGTGAGTTATAAGACTGTGCACCTAAAATTACTTTCTTTCTTATCACAGCACTGAGCCTGTTAATAATGAGTGAGGGGAATGAAGCAAGTTGAAGCACTGGTGAATCTGGGATTTGTTTTTCCCTTTGTTTAAATCTCTGTAAATGCAGTGTATTCAGTCATGTACCAAAAATATATTGAAAATATCCTAGCTAGACAAGAGACAAATATTTGCTCAGTTAATGCAGCTCTTCCCGGTCTCTCTTGTGCAGAGCTCTTAGAACATTTCCAGTTTATTTCTCTGCTGACAGATAATTGAATTGTACCACTTAGGAAAATTTTTTGCAAAGAAAGTCGGCAAAATGATGCCTTGTTCTTAATTAGTGCCAGCAGATTTCAGTAAATCAGTCTGGGGACAATGTTTCTGTTAATAAGAATATTGAATTCAGGTTCTGTGCACATCAGATAGCACTGTTATCTGGAGTCTGCGTGTGGGGAAACAGAGAGAATTCTCTCTCAACACAGAGCATTCTGTTTATTGCTAACTTATCTGTTTCTAAATTGAACACAACGCCTGACATTGGCAGAGGGCAGAGTTTGAATGTGTTCAAAGAGCTTGGGTTTTTTTGCCATTTCCCACAGTGTTTTAAACCCATGATGTTTGCATTTCAGCGTGCAGATAGCATTAGACCTGCATTGAACAACTCTGTGGAAAGGCACAGTACTGATCAGGAGGATACTGGAACTGTCACACAGGTAATTTGGCATGAAAATGGGCAAAAAGCACAATTAGAAGCTGCATGGACTGGTAGGTGCCTGTGGTTCTGTACCAGGTCAGGTTGGTGGCAGCCCTTCCTTGCATTTCTCATCAGAGCTAACACGGTCAGGCAGATAAATCAGATATGAGTATGGTGCCTCTGTAGAGGATTAGTTGTGTGCTTTTCTTTTTCTTCCTTGAAGGAAAGTGCTCTCAAATGGTACAAAGAACAGAAGATCATCATGTCTCTTTTCATGTCTGATCAGCCCATGCCCATCTGTGGAATATGAAGAGCAGGCTGCTTTGCTCTTCCCCTTTCTCGTCTCATTCCCATTCTGTACATCTCCAAACACTTCCATTAAAAAGAGGAGTATTTCTTTTCTGGGTATAAGAATTCTTTTTGTGTTCTTGAGGAAGCACTTTAAGACACGGGGAGCTTTGGTGGAAATGGAGTGAGATAACAGCCCTTCTATATACAAAGCACAATAATGGGTTTTGCTGTTCTTCACTAAGGGCTTTACTAAGCAGCATGTGCTAGCTAAAGTGTGGCAGGGAAAAAAAATTAC
Source organism: Corvus hawaiiensis (assembly GCF_020740725.1). Lineage (NCBI taxonomy): Eukaryota > Metazoa > Chordata > Aves > Passeriformes > Corvidae > Corvus > Corvus hawaiiensis. The sequence continues at coordinate 8,572,522 of NC_063224.1, forward strand.
CCTGTGAGTAGAGTAAGATCTCATTTCACTTTTGTTTTCTCTGACTGTAATAGTGACATCCTGAGGGTTTCTGTTTTATAAATCTCCCTTTCTTCTGGCTGAGTGAATTTGTGAAGTGTGTGACTTTCTCTGCAGCCTTTAGTGACCTGAATACCCAACCTGTTACTACCTGGAATTCAACTGTGGCAGTTCCCTTGTTAGCAGGTTGCAAAACAAAACAACCTTTGATTTGGTTTGATTATGCAGTTGAGGCTGAGGAAGAGGTGGTAGCGATGGTACAGGTATTTGGTAAGAGCCTGGGGTAGCAGCTACAGAACTGCAGGAATGAAAATCTTGGTCTGGATCAAGCATTTTTTGGTTACTTTGAAGGTTTTAGAGGCATTTGCCCTGCTCTTTAATGAGAGAAACCTCTCTTGGTACAAATGGTATCTAACTAGTTATCCTTAGCTTGGTTCTGGTTTCAAATTCCACTTTGAATGATTGTGTTGCTGTTCATGTTTCTTCTCTCCTGCCTGGCACTGCCTGTATTTCTGTCCTTCCTTCTACAGAACCTGAAAAACCTGGGAGTGGTGTTCATACATGACAGCACTGAGCATGTGCTCTCTAACAGAGATGCCTTTTTGCTTTGCAGTGCTGCTGAGCACTGCTCAGGTGGTATGTTTTGGCTGGAGTGAATGGTGGTTTGGATGGAGAACCTGTTTTTACCGTGTAGGATAGCACAGAGATGGCCTAGAGACAGTGGAACAGTTGTGAATACCCCACAGTTTAGTCGGGCTGCTGCTGGCTGCTTGTGTAGGATAAACTGGTGGCCCCTGTGTGGGTTTTCCTGGATGGATATGTGCTGTACCAAATGGGAATCACAGGCATGAGCTGAAGTGGGAGACTGAGACTGCTATGCATAGAGAGAAACGTGCTGCTGGGTAGTGTTGTGGAAGCTGGAAGGTGCTGCTCTCCTCTTCCTGCCTCAGAAATGCTTTGTGCATTTAGTGTTAGCTTAGGCTGCCTTGGGACAAGCTGCACACCCTTGTTACAGAGCTCAAGAGTTCTACCAAGGAGTCTTAGTTAACTCCTTGCTGTTGAGAGTATTTCTGTTGTGGAGAGGAGCCTTGGGAGCCTCCTGCTCTGGGAACCTCCTGTCACTTTGGTGTTATTGATTTTGATTTTAATTTGTAACCAAATGCCTGGTGTATCTCTTTCTGCTTGCCAGAATAATCTGTTGCTGTAGTCAGTCAAAGGCTTGTCTGTGAGAAAAGGGCAAGCAGCAAACAAGCTACTTCAGCAGGGTGCGCTGGAGTTTTGAGAATCTTTTTAAAGGCAAATGGGAAGGGACATAAGAAGTTGCCATCATCTCCTCTGAGTGTGACTTGAATTTCTAGATTATGGATAGATAGACCTTGACACCTTATGACACAGTCTCTGAGAGAGACCGTGAAAACCCCAGTTCCTTTGTGCTGCAGCCTTAGGGTACGTCTTACAAGCATTCTACCTGGTTTTTTTTTTTTAATCAGCATACCCACTGGGAATCTTTGTAGATCTCCAACAGCAAGTGGAGATCAAAAACCATCAGTTCTGCTTGTTGGAAACAACACTTCTTAGGGCAGCTGAGACACTCAAATAAAAGAACCCTTCTTCACGAGTAGTGTTGGTTTTCCTAGTGCCTTATGTCATATTTTGGCTTCATTCTACTTGGAGTTCAAAGGTCTTAAGATACAGATAATGGCTGATATTTTTTTTTTCCCTGATTGTAGCTTGTTGTTTTGGGGTGTAAGTGCTGATATAATGTAATAGCAGTTGAGAGGCATCTCTGAGCACCATCATGGTATAAATCATGTTACAGGTTTGTGAGATAATGCTCTAAATACTGACAGCCCCTATCAGTCCTGGCCTGTACCATTAGTGGGACACTGTGCATGTGCTTCTCTCCAGCTGTGCATTGGAATGCTGATGCTTCCAGTGATGTGCATAATGCTCTGCCTCCTCTCCATTCCTACGCTACATGCCCTCCCTTGCTTAAGTACTTGGTGGCTATTTAGAGACACTTCTGAGGCATCCCATGGCCTTCATGAAACTTTTTCTCTTGGAGCCTGAAAGAGGAATAGTTTTGTAGTATACGGGCTTCTGCATCTGTGATCTGCTGCATTACTGAGGCTTGTCATAATCTTTACTGCAATTAGCTGTGATAGTTTTGTCTCTAAAACCTCCTTGGTAACTGTTCCTGTGCTCAGATAGATGATTGGGCTCTGGGTATTGATTTTTGAATCTTTGTAACCTTATGAAAAACTCCCAAACCTTAGGTGAGACAACTTGTATCTTCTGATACTAATGGCCCAGGGGGAGAAACAAGTGAAGATCACTGTCTGAACATTGACTACAATGAGTGGGCTCCTCTCCGCTTCCCGCAGCAGAGCTTCCCTTTTCCCTGCCCACCTATGTGGTAATCAGAAGCAGCAGTTGAGTTGCTCCATACCTGTTCCACTGGGTCTGCCAAGGTCATCTTGGCCCCAGGTACAATCCATGGGATCATTCTATGGGGCTATCCCTCCCTCCTTAGGGATGTGGCAGTGCTTTGAGGCAGTCCAGTGGTGCCCTCACATGTTACAGAAGGGACCCCAACACCCACGTTATCCCAGTGCATTCGTGTGTGTGGTGCTGGAGCCACTTGGTAAATTCCAGCAGTGGAGTTTTTGCTGAGAGATGCTGAACACCCATACTTGTGTTTGAGGTTGCAGTGTCCATAATATGCTGACTTGGGCTCTGGGATTCCTGCTTGGGTCACCTACCTAATGGGAAGTGACATTTGTCTTGGTGTTTGCTCTCTGAAGGCGTTGTGTCGGGGAGATGGCGTTACTGGCCTGTCTCTAGGGCTTTGGGATGACTCAACTTGTTTTGCACATCAGCTGCCTAAGCCTGTGTGTTGTACTGTGATGCTGCTGCGACCGGCCTGTTGGGGCTGGAGCAGCAATCCCATGGAATCGGCCATCTCAGCTCCTCAGCAGCGCTGCCAAAGGCCCAAAACCAGGCTGCAGGGGCTGACTTGGCCAGTACTTCTCTGGAGCATCCCACTTGCTTGAGTCATCTTCTGGGGTACCAGATGATGGCTACACCCTTCAGCCCTTCATGAGGTGATTTGTTTTGTGATGCCACCACGCTTGGTTATTGCCGTGGCTCTGCATCGCGGGGCTGATCTGATCCTGTCTGACAGGGTGTGATCAGGATGTGCTGTTTCACCTCAGCTGCTGTACCCAGAGCCATCATCCATCAGCTCAGTTTTCGGGTTAGTGTTATCAGCTGGCTGTCAGGGAGGAGAGGTACCATGTGGGGGCTGCCAGCTCCTCTCTTGGCACACTGTGCTTGGGACAGTTGCCAGCCTTGCTCCAGCAGTCTAAAACAGGATAATTTGGGTGCTGCAGAACCCAGTGAACCAAAGCCTCATAAATTCCCTTCTTGAGCACAAATGATCTTTGCAAATACATTTGTTATTCTTTCCTTAGTACGTGGATTTCTGCTTTTTCAACTCTTTACTGTTGCATCACTTGTCAAGTCAGCTGCAGAATCTGACTTTCAAATGCCCCATTTTCAGAGAGCATTAATTATGAGTAATTAATGTTTGTCTTTGACATTACTTTCAAACATGGCATAAAAGATACAGCGTTATAGGATACAGGATCTTTGAGCATGGTTTGAAATATCTTTGTTCTGTTTTTTGGCTGGGCTTTTCAAAGGAAACCGAGGGAATTGAGTACAGCAGGTGAGACTCTGGTTTCTTCCAGTGCCTCAGAAAATGACAGTTCTTTGTAGTTTGTTGTTTTGATGCAAAGAAGCCCAAATTTTCCAAAGACTTATTCCTTATTTCCTTTTCTCTTAGACGGAGAGAGTGCCACTTGAACTGAACTCCAGACTGGAAGAAATGGTGGAATTCAGTGAAATGGATGCAGAACCTAATGAAGCAGAAGATTTTGAGGCCAGGGGAAGTCGCTTTTCCAAGTCAGCTGACGAAAGGCAGCGTATGTTGGTTCAGCGGAAGGAGGACTTGTTGCAACAAGCTCGAAAGTATGTTCCTTCCTGAAACGCCAGCCTGGCCACTCAGGTGGAGTCCCCCAGAATGGGTTTCAAATGGATTAAGACCACTGAGAGCCTGGGTTGATGGGAAAAGCAGTAAAAGGAATGAATACATCTGCCACAGCAGGCTCAGGATGCTGTTTGACACTGCTAACTAAACCCAACTCTGAAATAGCATCATGTGTCCCAGCACGCACACAGCTTCCTGTGCAGTTGATCCAAAGCTCTTTGAAATCAAAGGCTGATTTTTCCAGCTTCAGTGGGCTTTGGTCTGAGCATTTACTGAGAGCAGGTTACTTGGGCTGAGTCCTGTAGTAATATTTAGTTCCGCTCCTGGCACAGGTGTCAGCCCTCACTGCCTGTGCTCTTACAGCTGAAATTCCTGTCAGGCACCACTTTTTCCAAATAGAGAGCCCAGAGCAGCACAGATCTGACAGGTGACCCTGTCTAGACCTCACCAGAGGAGCTCAGCACCAGCCAGTCAGCACTGCTGAAGAGAGAGGGACCAACTTGAACTGTTTCTTTTAGCCCAAGCAGTAGCAGCTGTTACAGGTAGAATTCAACTTTTTTACTGGTACTCCAGTTATGTTGGTGGACTCTACTAGCACCCAGTTGCTGATTAATCAGAGAAGGAAAAGCACTTTAGTGATGTAGAAAACACTTCATAGTGTTAACAAGTGTTTTCCCTTCCTTTGTATCACAGGGATACTGCTGAGGAGGTCTACAACAACCCCACTGAGTTCCAGGTCCTTTGGTGTTGTCAGGCTACTGCTGCTCCTTTTCCATATTGAAATGCCTTATAAATACCTGGGGCCGTGACACCTTTTATAAGTCTGTAAACAGACTTGCTCCTAGACTAAATTTTTCCTTGATGTTTGAAAAAATGTCTTTTAGGGAGACAGAGTATTTTTGACTTTCTGGCTTACTGGTTTGAAGAGCTGTTGAATTTCAAACTACCGTTTTTTCCCATTAAAGTGTAAAAATTTACTGGGATTTTTAACTCTGGCAGCAACTTCCTTGTCCTCTGGCCCTACCTTGCACTGTGCAGCCCCTAGTGCCCCTTCTGTCATGGGCTTACTCCCTGTCATCAGGGAGTGCCTTCTTGTAGGCAGAGCCAGAGGCTGAGGAGTGGAGTAACAGGAACAGAGGGAGTCGTAACTCACCTGCTGTGAATGGCTTCGAGTTGAGGGGACAGGCCTGACCTTTAGAACTGGCTCCTTCCCACAGGCACAAGGATCTTGCACAAAACCTAAGAGCTCCTGCCAACTCTGCAGAGCCTATTGTAGGTGATGTGGGCTTTTTTTAGGAGCACATAGCTCATGTGCACGTTTATTGAGGCATTTTCCTGCTAGTTTGCCTTCCAGCCCTCCCTGACTGCAGGGATGCATTTTTCAGAGCCAGAATGAGGTGGGTTCTGCTCACTCATCTTTTCCTTTTTCCCCCCTCAGGCGTTACTTAAACAAAACCTCCGATGAGGAGCTGAGCACAGAGAAGCCTTTGCCCGAGGGAGCGACGGCCGATGCCGTCACCCTGCGCCGCAGGACCCTCGCTGCCGCTGCTGAACGGAGACTTCAGATGCAGCAAAACTCTTAGCACTTGCTGCCCCTCCTTCCTCCTCCTCGTGAGCAACGTTGAATAAATTAATTAAATACAAAAAACCCTGCGCTTTCTATACCAGCAGGAAAGTGTCTCTTCAGAGTTCAGCTGGCTGTGCTGCCGAGTGAGCTGGCTGCCTCTCTGCTGTATAAAGCATGTGGTCTAATAATGTTTGGACAGCTGACAAATTAACCTTTTTTGTAATATTTTCTATGTGACGTTGATCCTCTCCACAACAAAAGGCAATTTCTAAACCACGGGCATGATTTCTGCAGCTGGCATGAGCTATGGGGCTGACTGCACAGCAGAGGCTGGGGGAAGTGTGTTCTGAGGTAGCTGTGGGTGCAGGTCACGGAGTGCACGGGTATGTTCTGCTCGAGATCAGGGGCAGTTACTCCGAGGGAAGGAAGCTTAGAAGCTTGCAGCAAGCCCTGTGTTAGATGAGCAGGCTGCTCAGTCCCTGTTCCTACAGCAGCCAAGGGTGTTATGTAGGGCGGCTTGAAGGGCTGGGGTAGCATCGCTGGGAGGTTCTTACACTGGATGAAGTTGTCTGGCTACACAACACAGGAAAACCTGAATTCATGAATTGTGCAGCAAAGCGCTGATTCACGCCGATTCCAGCATGAAATAGTTCACTGTTGCTGGGCTCTTCTGCACTGGCAGAGGTCTGGTTCTGTTCATCCCCAAGGCTGCACTTTTCCTTTGCCTTTTATGTCCAGAAACAAGCGAGGGACAGAGGGGGATCGAGTGAAGAAGAGGGACCTAAGGCGAGGTTACATTGTTGCCATGAGCTGGGGGAGTTGAAAGTAAAACCTGCCTGTCCTGGACTCCAGTGCAACACTGATGAGATGGTGCGGAGATTGCTCCAATATCTTGCTTTTTATTTCATTTTTAACCCCACAACCTCACCATGAAAGACTGGAGGAATGGGGGCAGCTGGACCTTTGCTGGCTGCAGCCCAACCTGCTAACATGGATTTTCTTAAGAACTTTTGAGATCCCCTTGGCGCTGCCGCCGCTAGCTTACATAGTTGAATTTTACATGGCAGTGACTTAATTTTTAAACTTCTGAAGAATGAGTTCTAGTTTCACCGTCCTTTAGAAGGAGCCCAGTATTATCTAGAATTGTTGGTAACTTTTTTTACTGTTGGTTTTTAGGTGAAGGTGAATTTAATGAGAGGAATTGCATCAATGTTTAGGTGAAAATAATTTATTTCAATAAAACTCTTTGGGAAGCCTTACCTTGCAATGCTATTAGTAAACCTCAAAAAATTTTTTTGAGATCTTTGGTTTTGCCTAGAACATAGCTGTTTTGTTTTTATTGTTAAAAAAACCCCAACCAAACAAAAATAAAACCTTGATCAGTGTTGGAAATTGTTTGTAAATTTCTGTAGTGTGATTTCTCATGTTCCTGGTGTGTGTTTGGTCTGTAAATGGGGCATCTGCACTTTGGTCCCTGTCGGTTCCCCCTTTCCATCCGATGAGAGGGAGCACAAGCACCTGACACTGGGTTTGGGAACATTCTCCCAGGCCTCTGGTTGCAGGGTAGTAATTGCTACTGGAATTTGGCTGTGCTGTGAACAGGGAAATGACAGAGAAACAGTGTCTCAAGGGACTGAAAATCAGGTGGGTTTTGAGCTGTCTGGCAGTGTGTGGACAGATGAGAGCTATTGTTCGTGTGAGCAATGCAGAGTTTGGGTTGTGATCCAGGCAGCAGAGTCGATGTTCCTCTGAGAGTGCAGAAAACAGCACAGAAATCCTCGAGGGCTCTGGGTATCCATGAGTTCCTCCTCCTTGCTGCATTTCTGGGAGATATTTTACCTGATGAGGCACTTTGTACATGATGAGGCAGAATGATCCCAGCTCCCTCTTGGCAGAGGGGGTGCCTGCAGCCAGGATGGGTTTTGACCTGTCTGTGGGCAATGCCCACCACTTTGGCCTGTTCTCTCCAACCCCACCCACCTTCAGGGCAGGAGTGCTCTGCCCTGGAGCAGTTTCCTGCCCGCTCCTCAGACACAGAAGCTGAGGAGTTCCTGGTTCCCCAGGGCTTGGCTGGCAACACCAGCGGTGCATGAGCCACCTCCTCCTCCTCCTGGTGCTCTGGGAGCTGTGACATCCTGCCCCCCTCAATTTCACTGCTGCAAAAAAGGTGCCTGGGAAGATACCGGCAAAGCAGCTCTCCCCAGCCCTCCCTGCCTGCTGCAGGACCCTGCTGTGGAATCCAGTTCTTCTGCCAGCAGCAGATCCGTGGGGAAGGAGAGGGTGCCATGAGCCTGTCCCTGCCAGAGGTCCTGCAGTTCCTCGGGCTGCAGCAGAGATGAGAGAAGGAGCTTCCCGGTGTCCGTGAGAAGAGGAAGGTTCCTGGAGCTCCACCAGGGAGGGTGGGGGTGTTTCAGAGACTGGGGATGTTCTTTCCGGACTTCTGTTGCGCTCCTGACTTTTCCCGGCAGCTCCCTGAGGAGCGGACCCTGGCCAGCCGCTGGATGGCACCTTTGCCTGCGGCAGCGCTGCACAATGACCTACTTGAGCCATGAAAGGCTGGTTTGTGCAGAGGAGCACAGGACCAGTGGTGGCCTCTTGGCTGGCTCTGCCTCCCTGGAAAGGGAGGTCATCTGAGGAGAGGCCTGATCGACTTTCGCAGTGCCAGCATACGCCTCTGGTCGCTGTAAACAGCAGGAACCTTGGAAAGGCCGTGTTGGTCAGGAGCCGCTGCTGCATGCTGGAGTCTCTGCCACCCACCCTTCCCTCCTCGGGGCTGCGCAGGGGACACGCCAGGGGTGGCACAGGGGGCTCCTGGATGCTTGGGTCACCTTCTCTATGGCTCCATCCCCGGGCGGTGCCGCGGGGTTTGGAAGCGTTCCCGTGGTACGGGAGGGGATGTCAAATGTGGTGCCCAGCCCCAGCCCCGTGCCCGGCAGTGCCGGCGCTGTGCCCAGGGCCGGGGTCTCTCCAAGTGTCCCACCTGTGGTCACGGTGCCCAGAGCTGGCATGCACAGGAGCTGGGAACCTGGGACGAAGGAGAATGCAGGAAAAACCCAAACTGTGGAGAAAACCCCCAACCCCCAAAAAATCCAAACAAACCCAGAATCGCTTGAGCAGCAGGGAGAAAACCTCAACTTTCTTGAAGAACCTTCCTCTATATCTTAAGGGGAAAAGCTTTAATATTGTGAGATTTGTGATGTTGCCACAAATGAAGGACTCACCCTGTTGATTAGCTTTGCACTCCCCGAAGAAATAAAAATATTTTCTTGCCTGGGGAGGTCTTTGGGGGGGCCTTTTGCTCACAGTGATGTTCTGAAGCACCAAAGCCCTTCCACACACTGCTTTCCCAGAATTTACAATCAGTAGTTACACCAATCCATAGTTCCCTTCTCCCTCTGCTACCAGCAGCAAATCCCCCCAAATGTGATTTTTGGTATTTTTTCTTCCTCCTTTTGGAAGGAGGCAGGCGGGCGCGGGGGGAAAGAAGGAGGCGGAGGCGTGGGAGGGGAGAGCCCAGGGTACAGACAAACATTCTCTTTATTGAGCTACACATGAATTTTTCCATTAGTCAGAGAAAGAGATTGGCAGTGTGTAATATATCACAGAAACCTCACTGATTGGTAATAGAAAGGCTTAGAAAGACCTGGCGCTTTTTATATATATATATATATAATATCTTTTTTTAAGTTTCCTCTTTATTTATTCATTTTCTTTTGAACAGGTGTGACTGCTCTTCTTCAGCAAAGGTAACTCGTAAAAGTGAAACCGTGAAGACGTCTGGTTACTAATCAAAGTAGAAATGACGAGGGATTGGTCATGAAAACGGTGGCTTCCATGTAAACACTACATTCGATTTTTGTTGTTGTTTTTTTTTTATTTTTTTTAATTATTTTTTGTGGTTTTGTGTGTGTTTTTTAAAATTTTTAAATTATTTTCATTCTTGCTTTTTTTTTAAGTTTGCTTTTTAAAGTTTTTTTTTCTTTTTTTTTTCCTTTTTACTTATTTTGCAGCACAAACATCCCCACATGAGAGAGAAAACACCATTCACTAAAAGGGAAAGAGGACTGGGGCAGGAGAGGGGAAGAGAAAAGCAGCACAAAAAAGCATTCACTGGAAAGAGTTAAAAATAATTAATAAAAACAAAACGAAAACAAAAAAAATACTCTAAACAAAAAATAAAATAATATATATATATCTGTATAGCCCTCCCTGATGTCCCTGGTCGACCCTGAAGGGGAGGTGAGGGGGGACTCTGGTTGGGGGGGGGCCAAGCTGTGCTTTTGGATACGGACCTGGAGAGTGAGCAGTGACCAGGAGCAGGGAGTTGTTAAACCAGGAGGGAGGGAAAAAATGGGAAAAACCCACCGGCTCTGTCTGGTGAGGGCTTTGGCCTGAATTGCTGTGGGAATTCAAAAAATCTGACCTAACCCCCCTGAAACCCTGGGAAGAGAGCAGGAGGAGGATGCCCCCACTGCAGCCTTCCCCCCAAACAGCCAGGGTGGGAAATGGGAGGAGACCTGCTTGTTGCTGCCGTTGTTTCCCTTTTTAGCTGTGACATGTGGCCGGGGGCAGTTTTCAATTTTTTCCCTCCTTCTTTAAAAAAACCCCAACCAAACAAAAAAACCAAAAACCTTTTTTTGTTTCTGAAGGTGGCAGTGTGGCCGGGAGCAGGCAGGGACAGCCCGGCCTTGCCCATGCTGGAAAAAAAAAATTAACCAAAATAATAATAATTTTAAAAAGCCAACCCACAATAATGAATTTTAATAATCATAATTAGAAAATAGCAGCCCATGGTCAAATAACTGCCGGGAAGAGAAGCCCCTGCCCAGGGTGACCCCGGGCAATGCCCTTTCCCCCCTCTCCCTGCCTGGTACCGGGGGAGCTGTTGGAATGGTGGGGTCGGGCAGAGCCCCCCTGGTCCCCGGGGTGTCCCCAGGCTGGGACACCGGGGGCCGGAGTGAGGAGCCTGATGGGGAAAGGGGGTTCAAAAAAACAAACTAAAAAGGTGGGTGTGGATTTTTTTTATATATATATATACGTATATATATAATTTTTCCTTATGCCTTTTTATTTACCAACTTGCATGATTATGATGACAATTTTTTTTTCTCTCCATCAATCTGTTTTTTCGTTTCTTTTTTTTTTTTTTTCCCCCGCGCATGTGTGTGTCTGTGTATGTCTGTGTGTGGTTGCGTTGGGGGTTGTTGTTTTTTTTTTTTTTTTCTCTGTTATTTTTATGTTTCTTTTCTCTCCTGGCGCCGGGATCGCCACCCAAGCAGTCGCTGTGCGCCGGGGGGGGTCAGTACAAGCCGCAGCCCCGCAGGTTGTTGGCAATGATGATGTCGGTGACGGCGTCAAAAACCACCTGGATGTTGTTCGTGTCTGTGGCACACGTCATGTGGCAGTAAATCTCCTTGTTGGGGGAGCGGTTTTTGCTCTCGAATTGTGCTTGGATGTAGGCGGCCGCGTCCTCGTAGGTGTTGGGACCTGCGGGCACAGGCGGGGGTGCAGAGCGGGGCTGTCAGGGCTGAGGGCCACCACCACCCCCCGCCACACCCGGCCCCATGCTGCTTGCCAAGTGCTTTAATTGTAACACAAACAGGCAAACCTATTTATTTTAACCGCCCCCTTCAGGGTCCATTTAACCCTTTTCCCTCCCATCTCCCTCCTTTCCACCCCCACTACCCTTTTGCTCCCCCTCTGCCCCATTTCCCCCTAAAACACATCACACCTGGGCCCCGTCGAGGGCTCCTCCTTCCCCAGGTGCTGCTGCTTTGCCCGCTCCGCCCTCTCCCCTTTTTCCCTGCAGGAAGGGCAGGGTTCCCCAGCTGCGCCCGGCCGGGCTGTGCCTGAGGGATGTTCCCGTGGCAGCACCGGTGAGTCCCCGCGGCGCGCCCCGACAGCGCCCAGCGCCGGGGGGGGAGAAGGCCGGGGGGCCTGGTGGCCCCCCGGCCGGGCAGGCAGGGGGAGGGATGGCCGAGAGAGTTGGTGGCCACCCCAGCGTCACCCATGGACGCTGGCTGTACCCCCTTGGTGGGGCTGAGCTCCTCTGTGCCCCACCTGGGGTGGGTGGGGGTCTCACCCTGGGCACTGGAGTGGGCGAGGGGTGGTGGTGTTCCAGGAGCCGTCTGGGGACACACGTGTTGCCTGCGGGTTCGGTGACGGGGAGGTTTGCTTTGGGAAGGTGGGCTGGAGAGGCGCCAGATGTTTGAGCCGAAAAATGCGCGTTATTGCATTAAGCCGCTTAGGGCAGCGAGAGAGGCTGTGCTGGCCCCTCGTGGGAAGCCACAAAGCTGAGTTATGCCCCTGAAATCGCCTTTGCAAGAGCTGCTATTATCTGGAGATTTATTTTCCTTTTCCAGCTTGCTGGTTCCCCTTGTTCCTGATGCAGTGGGTGGCTGAAGGAGAGGGAAGGTGGGCAGGTGCCACCGGGCTGTGCCTCTCCACAGGGTAGCCTGGCATGTGCCATACAGCTGCACATGGGATAGTCTGGTTTGCTCTACCAGGTGGTTGTGAGAAAAGTGCTGGTCCCTTCATGGTGGAGAAGCCTAAATGCCTCTGGTGGAAATGGTGGTGCACTTATGCTGTAGGGGAATGGGTGCCATCTTGCTGGGGGACTCCCTTGTCCCCAGAGTTTGGTATCCAGGATAGGTGGAATAGTTCAGAGATATCTCAGTATCTGTAGGGGATGCTGGAGTCTGAATTTAAATGGGCTTTTTTTCTTTCCCTTAGAGAAATCCAGAGTATCTATCCTTGCTCATCTTCTTGGTTATTTATCCTTTTCTCTAGGCCATGTTGGTTTCACTACAAAATGGATGATTCTCTTGTGGTTCCACAGATTCCTGCTGTAAAGGGGCTCTTTTCTCCTCCAGCCATACCCAGCGTGAAGGCACTCCTGGGAGGATGCAGCCTGGAGGACCACGTGTCTTGGCTCCTCTTGCAGGAGCTTCTCAGGAACCACCAGCAAACAGGATGGCTCCAGTGGTGGCCACTCAGCTCCTGCCAAGGCTTCTTCTTTCCACAGCTCCCTGTGCCCAGGCTCATTTCAGCTCATCTCCATTTGTCTGGACCCCCTCTCTGTCCCACCAGCTGCTTGTGCACCTTTGCCTCAAGAACTGCCCCACCCAGGACACAGTCCCAGCCCATGAGTGGGGTGCTGGAGCTGCATCACAGCTCGTGAAGGTGGGCAGTGCTTCTGCCCCCTTCTAAAGGCACTCTGTCCCCTCTGTCCCCCCAGCCCCTGTGGTGCAAGGTGGGCCTGTGGCTGTGCTGTGTCGGCCCCAGCACCTACCTGTGTACTCTGGGAAGCAGATGGTCAGAGGTGACTTCTTGATCTTCTCAGCAAATAGGTCTTTCTTGTTGAGGAAGAGAATGATGGAGGTATCGATGAAGAATTTGTTGTTACAGATGGAGTCGAAGAGCATGAGAGATTCGTGCATGCGGTTCTGCAAAGGGGAGCACAGAGGGAGGAGAGGGGAGAGAAGAAGGCAAAGACAGAGTTAGAGGAGAGGAGAATATTTCTGTGAATTGAAAGTTAGAAAGCAAAACAAAATCTCTATAGTAAGACAGTGGTAAATGTGAGTTGGTTACAAAGGTGGGGGAAATGGGGTATTGCCCTCCTCTTGGGCTGGAGGCCAGGGCAGATGTGGGGCTGCAGCTGATTCTCCCCCACATCCCTGTGGGGCCAGTCTGGCAGGGCAGACACTTGCAACCTCAAGGAAGAACAGGAAAAAGTTAATTTGCTCCTCTCCTGCCTCACCAAAGGAGTAGGGAAGGGGCTCTGTCTCTCTTCAGGGACTGGGTGCCCCTGAAGAATCCTTTGGAGAGCCCAAATAAAGGGTGGACAGACAGCATCAGCCAGCAGCTTGGACACACTGGGCATAGGGACTGGGATGGAGGGGGCTTTGGCCATCCCAGGGTGGTCCTATGGACCTGCCTGGAAGGGTACTTGGCACTGAGTGGTGCCACTGTAGCAAGACTAGTGCCAAGGAATTGCCCAGAGGTAGGAGCAGGTCCTGTCCCTGGAAAAATCTTCAGCACAGCTTTGAAAATACCAGTGGTGACTGGGTTGCTCTTAAGAAACCCCATGGAGGTAACCAGTACAGGTGCCTCTGCCAGCTCTTGTGAGTGTTCTGGGCTTGCAGATTGCTCCAGGGAGATTTTAAATTTGGAAAGGCTTTGGTAGGAGCATAAGGGTAAATTTCTAACAGCTGTAGTTTTGTTGGGGTTTTTTCCTTCCCCCCCCCCCCATTTACATGTGGCCAAAACCCATAAAAAGCCATTTCCCCGCTATGCTGCTGAAGTTTTTTAAGAAGTGGAGAGCAGACAGCAGAACAGAGGAGGTGAGGTGAGGTTGTCCTGTGCCCCATTGGCTGCCACAGGGCCCCACAGAGCAGGGTGTTCCCATGCAGGTGCATGCACTGTGTGAAGATGCCACAGGACAGGACAGATCTGGCTCTCCAGGAGCTCTCAAACATTTTCTCCATCATTAATTTGCTCTTAGAATCACCAGAAAGTCACTCCCTGCTAGTCCACTAACAGCTTTGGGGGGTGCTTCAGGAAGTCCACGAGTCCCTTTCATTGTTTGTACCCACCTTGTTTCTACTTGAACTTGCAAAGCTTTTGGTGCAAACCCAGGGCTTGGTGAAGTCTGAAGTTGCTGCCCCTCCCTGTAAGCCCCTCTGGGGGCTGAGCCCCCCAATTCTGGTTCGACTGCCTGAAGCTCATGTGGGGACACAGCTGTTCACAAAAGCCTTGTGGAAATCTCATGGAAAGCTGTGCTCTGGGGGCTCAGCAGCCAGCGGGGAATGCTCCTGCAGCAAAGATCCCCCCACGACATCCTCCCACAGCCCCCTTTTCTGGAGGCACAGCAAAGGGGGCTCTGGACTCGCCGAAGATTTGGAAGAACACGTGTTTGCTAATGAAATGATGACCCAATTACACATTTTGGAGTTTTCCATGAATGTTTTATTAGTGAGTCATTTTATTAGCTCCACTTCAACGGTAGCTTTTGCATGCAAAATTTAGCAGCTGTCTGATTACATCTTGAAAGGCTTTGCGATTGCACTGTCGGTTCCTTGACAAAGAGTAGCTGGGGATGCCAAGCAGGCGCTTTCTAAAGCCTTGGGACTTCAATTTGATCGTTATCTTGAAATAAAAAAAAGGCCTTATTCACAGGGAAACCAGAAACTGCCACAAAAGGATATGGTTCTTCTTGACTTGTGGTTGTTGCAAAATTTGCTGGGTCTTGAGATTTTCATGGAGAGTATCAGGATGGGCTTTTTCCTTGATCATCTCAGGTGTTGTCCTATAATATGTATTATATTTAAATAAAGATGTGATGTTGTTGGTGGAAGAGCAGCTGAAATAAAGCTTCTGCCCAGGGAAACAGGAGTCCCCATTCAGGCAAAATAACCCCGATGACTTCTGGGTCCTGGACAGCTGTGCAGAAGATCCAAGCAGGATGGTGTCCTGGAGGAAGTTTAAAAAATCCCCAATAGCAATACACAAAGCAAAATCCTTTCCCTCTCAGCCATGTGCTGTATTCAAGGCTGGCCTGTGTTTCTGTTGGATTCATAGGATGGGCCATGTGGGAATTTGTGTTTGAGGATGAGTCCAGCTGAAGCCACATCGCTGGAAGTTGGTGAAGTCAATAAGAGCAATGGTTCATATTCCTTTGCTGAGGTTTATAGAAAATTTTCTCTTGGTTTCTTCAAGTTCCTTACTTCTATATTTATGCCCCAAATAATGGAAGATCTTTAGTTTAAACATAAAAGAATGCTCCGTGTTCTGTGCTAAAGCAAGGAGGAGAACACACCATTTACTGAATTGAACCAGCAATGGGTCTTATGACTCTGTGCTCACACAAAGAGACAGTGGAAAAGCAAAACTTGTGACTTGTAAAGGATTTGTAAACAAAGTGATGGAGGAAGCAATGGGGCAGCAAGGATGCTCTGCCCTGCTGCTGCCTCTGGTGAGCAAAGGAAAAAAAAATCCTGCCAAATACTTACATAAAATGAATTATCTTTTGTTATATCCTTTTCCAATTCCTTTTTTCCAGGTGGATGAGGCTATGGCAGACAGCTGGTGCTGTGTCTTGTGCAAGTGTTTGTGGAGGAGCCATAGGGTTAAATAACAAGTTTGAGAAGCTGGATGCGCTCAAGGGAGACACAATAAAACCACTCTCACACTAGAAAAGAGCTGGCACTTTATTAACATTTTGTAACTAATAAATACATTACCAACAGCCAATAAATTATTACAATAACTAATGCTCTATTAAACCAATGGACAGTCACTCTTCGTACAAAATTACAGTTAATACAGTTTGGGCCATCAAACATGCAGGAGAAATGATTCAGCGGGAAACCAGCAAAAGGAAAATGGTGACGGCCTCCAGTGATCCTTTGGGAAATGTGGTGGGGAGTGGGGAGCCCAGAGACAGGGTGATGGTCACTCTTCCCTTGTCAAGATGAAGTGGGGAAAAAGGAGGTGGGGGAATAGGGCTGAGGAGCACAAATTAGGGACCTAGGCTATTTAACAGGGCAATAGCTGGTGTTTAAACAACCCTCTTTGCTTGCCCAGCACCACCAAGTTCTTCCAGCACAGGAAAAGCTGGTGAGACTCAGGCACTGCTGAAAATGGTGTTTCACCTGCCATGATCTCTTCTCCCCACCTGGAGCAGGGGCTTTAGTTCTGGAGCTGCTTGCCCACCCTACAGTCAGGACTGGGTCTTGACATTAATTTCCAAGACACTGGGTAGAAGAAGGCCTGGGGCAGTGAGCATCCAGCTGGCTCCCAGCCCCTCTACCTCTTCTCCTGGTCTCTCCTCCCTGTGCTTACTCTGCACTCAGTGTCCATGAACAGAGCTGCCCTTTTGGGGAGATGGGGCTATTTCTTCAATCCAGCTCCCTTTCTGTCTGCCTGCAGGGTGCCAGCTGGAGGCTTTGGTCCTCCTCTCACTAAGGCATTGGTGTTTAAGAGTTGCACTTGCTTGTGTTTGCACACAAAAAAAAGATCTCACAGGCTGCTGGTTGGGGCATGAGTGGTCCTGTGCAAAGTCCCTTCCCACAGCCATATTCTCAGTATAACTATATAGGTCATGTACCTATATCTGTCAGCATCAATTACCTCGTGTTGGTGCTGGAGCTCAGAAATGACACAGTACCCTCAAGTCTTAGGGAGCCTTGGGGTGTGTTTGCCTGCTCTTTCCTGCAGGGAGGTAGAGGCAAGACCGTGGTCTGCAATTTTGTGCCACTTGGACCATGTCTCTGCTTTCTCATGTGTGCACTGGGGATGTGAGTGATGCGTCTGGGTGCTCAGGGTGATGCTCAGTAGCACCATCTCTACTGACCTTGACGTGTCCAGTGTCAGATCACTAATGAGTGTTTTAGTCTCCTTGGAAATGGTTGTAGAGTTTTTGGTGGTAAGCCTGAAGACAACCCTGGCCCACGGAAACACCCAAGCACACTAGCACTAAGCTTCTCTAATTGACCTGACAGATGGTCAGCTTCTTCCCAGGAACTCAGCAACTCTCCCTGGCTCCAGGAGACTTTGTGACCACAAAAAGCTTGGGACATGTCACACAAACTAACAGTGCAGGGTTGGTCTCTTTCCTAGCATTGACTGCAAAATCCCCCAGGGGGGATGTCTGCCTTGTTGAGCTGCACAGTAAGGCTGGGCACATGGGGACCTTCTGGCAAAAGGACATCTTCTATGTCACATCCTGACCTCTTGGAGATTACACTCCTGGACTGAGAACAAGGTCTGTTTCCTTGCAGGCAAGCACTGGGCTCATGCCATCATAGATTAAACATGCCAGATACATTTTAATATACATTAAAGACTGCCCTCATTAATACTTTTAGTGTCCCGTGAAACAAAGTCGCATCAACAGAGGAGGCATGGCAGGCTCCTCCTGAGGATGCTCTCCCCTCCACAGAGGGCCAGGCTGGCTGGCCATCCAGGAAAGCTGGCTGAAGGCAAGAAGCTAATTCCGGTACAAAACTCCTGAGAGAGATGTAGTTGGAAGTGTTTCTGGGCAGGCAGTGGGAATGTGACCATCCAGACCCGGCAGGAGGGCGGGGGCAGCAGGGACACTCTGCGCTCGCAGACGGCAGGGCCAGATGGCCACGCTGAGCATTCCTGCTGTCCTGCTGCTCCGCTGGGCTCCTCCGGCCCCCTGTGACAACCAGAGTGTGTGCGAGTTCTGTATGCAAGATTAAAAAGTGCCCATGGCAGTCTGGGGCTGTATTTTAGTGTGTGCTTTCCCAGTGCGTGGTTATTGCTCGTTCTCCCAGCCAGCCCAGCTACTGCATCCTCCTAAGGAGCTCTGCAGCTCAGCCCTGCAGCTCTGCAAGACTTTCCTTGTATGGGTTTCTCTATTTTGTTGAAATTATTGTTTAAATAAAGAAGCTATTTGCATTTTTGTGGTCTCATGGCTCCATACCCGACCCTCTCATTCACTACAGAGCAAGCCAAGGGGGAGCTTCCTTCTTTCCTTTTGCTGCTGTCTGAAGCTCATCATGAGTTGCTAATGCTATTTTCAATGCTGACACCCCTCGGATGCTTCTGCTGCTGGAACAGAGACCTGAGTCATTAAAAACCTTCTGCATCCCAAAAAGAGCTTTTTTTTTTTGCAAATTCCCACATTAGCTTTGAAGGGCAGCAGGGTTTATACATAGCTGTTTCAACTTTGTGCTTTTAAAATCTATCCTCCATGCCCTGGTATGATTTCTGATGCAGTTGTACCAGTTGCAACATCCCTGCTGTGTGGTGACTGCAAATGAAACACAGCTCTAGGTCTCCAAGGGTCTGGATTCAGAGCATGGCAATTGCAAAGCACAAGGGGCTGTTAAGAAAAGGCTTTTGAAAGCAGGCGATGTATTTCAAGGTACTTTTTAGGCAACTGCTGCAAGAATTGCTGGTGTTTAGAAAAAGCACAGGGCAAAAGATTGCCTGCGGAAGGCACATCTGTCAGGAAAGGCTTCGGAGGATGCAGAAGCCAGCAGTGAGTAATGATTTGGCAGGCGTTCTGGAGACAAAATCTATATGCGGCCATCAAGCGGGAGAAATAGTAGTGTTTAACACTGGAAGTATTTCATCTTCCAAAGGCTCTTTCCAGCATTTGTCAGTGAATCCTCATGGCACTCGTGTGAGGGAGGGAATGTCAGCAACAGCAGCTGAGATGAAGCTTTAGACACACAATATGCCAAAGAAAATGAAAGAAGAGGCTCTGTGTCGCAACATTTCCTCTGCTTTTTCTCCCTTTTTTCCCCATGGGGCACCAGCTGCTGGTTATCACCAACGTGCTAGGACCTGCTGGAGCTGCAAGAGGGGGTTTGGACCTCCCAGCTGGCAAAGCTGGGAATGGGTTACCTGAATCCAGGCTGGAGAGCGGTGAAAGCGCACTGAGCCAGCACTGGCCACTTGACTGCATATGGCAGAGTTTGGGGTTGAGTTAATTTGAATTGTCTTTCCCAAAATATTCCTGTGTGCTTTACACTGGAGCTCACAAAGCCTTGGCATGGTGCTGCCTTCCCTGGGAACAGCTTCTGTTACTTATTTGCTTGGATAAAACATCATTCACAGCAAGGGGTGGGAACAGAAAATCTCCAAAACTCCAGTGCTTCTGATCAAACTCTTCTTACAGAGCTTAGTAAAAGGCCTGCAGCCCTGCCAGCACCAGCCATCAGCACTCTGGGTCCAGTGGTTACACACTTTACGTACCAAACATAACCAGCTTGTGGTTTTTCTGCCCTGGATTTGACACAACACCCGTGGATGCTGGGTGTTACTGCTGGGGCTCAGACAAGATGTGTGGGTGGGCTGTGGCATGAGGAGCAGAGAGGATGTCCTGGTTTTGCTGGCCAGCTCTTCGCTGGAGCTGATGTCATGGGAGGCATTTTAAGACTGAGATGGTGAAGAGAAAGATGGGTACTGGCTTGTGCCAGAGCAGGGGAGGCAGGAGTTGTGTTATTGCTGTTAGTGCCCAGCAGAGCAGCAGCAGGTCCTTGCTGTACAATAGCAAATGCATCCTTTAGTGCTGTTTAGGAGTTACTGACAGTTACCAGCCATGCTGGGCTGTGAGCTGGCTGGATGGGTGACATACACCTCATTTTCCTCTGCCAGCCTTCCCTGCTTTCCCTGGGGTGCTCCTGCTCATATCCCTGGCTGGGGATTTGTCACAGATGTCCCACAAACACTGTCCTGGCAGAGCACAGCCTCTGATAGGGACTCTCCTCTGGCTCACAGGTGCCCTTATGTCCCATCTTCCCTGCTCTCAATCTGGCTCATCTCCCTTCTGCAACTTCTGTCCCAAACCATTCCCTAAACCTCTCCAACTGCTCTCCCCCTCCTGTGCCACCATACGTGTTCCTGTCACTGCCTCCTGCACACTGATGCTCAGCTGGCACCTTCCCTTGGGCTGTGCTGCTCTGGGCTGCTCTCACACCATCTCTCCTAAATGGGCAGTGAGAGAAGAGATATTGTCCCTCACCAACACAGCCCTGGAGAGACCTCCTGAGACCTGAAAGCCACTCCTAGATCAGGCTCCCAAGAGAGGACAGTTGAACTTGTGGCCAGCCTGGAAAGATTTGTGTTTTCCAAGATAATGGACTTCTAAGAGAGGCAGAAAAGAGGCAGGGATCACCATTGCCTGCCTGCCCCCAGGTGAGGTGGGCCCTGAGTGGGACCTCAGAGGTGGTTGTCTCACCCAGTGAACAAACAAGCTGTTGGGGTGGACTTCTAAGAGTACCTCCATGTCCACAGAAGTGACACCCCACCTCTCACATTCCCTTCTGCCTCTGACTCTGCAGCATCCAGAGCTCTTGGTGATGGCAAGCGAGTGTACCTCACATGTACCTCAGCCCACCTGCATTTGTCCTTATCTCTGAGCCCCCACTTTTGCTGTGCTGGGTGCTACCCCCACCCTTCCCACTCCTCTCCCCTGCCCTTCCTTCCTCCTTTCCTTGCACTTTTCCTTCCTACTCCATCACTTGACTCAAGTCAGCTCCCTGAGCTCTCCTTTGCCAGTGTTAACCATCCATCTTGCTACAGATACTGGTAAAGAGATGCCCTGACTGGAGACACCAACCCTGGAGCTGTCTCTCTGGGATGCTCAGGCAGGAGGTGACATAGGAAAGCCACCAGCTTCTGCTCAGCCAAGGAGGCTCAGAGCACAAGGCTGAGCTTCCCAAGGGGTTTGGATGCCCAAGAGGCAATGAAGGGCTTTGAGGCTCTTGCACACTTTGCTGCCACCCAAGCACAGGGAGGTTTCCCACAGCACCTCTCCCCATCTCAGGCACTTCAAGGTCAGATTCTGCCTACAAGAAGCCAGGGCTAAGGATTTTTCATTCACCCCAGCGTTTCAGGGTTGAAGTCTGAAAGTGATGCTGCATGTTTGCAGGAGCATCACCTCTGCTGAAATCACTAAGGCTGGGAGGTGCTGTGGGAAATGTCCCCAGGCTGGATTCCTTGTCAGGATGCCACTGAGTGTGAGGTCCCCATCAGGACACCATTCCCGGGGCATCTTCACTGCCTACGCTCCAGGGGTCCCAGCCCAGCAGCCCCATGGCCTCCATGGAAGTGCCTCAGAAATGGGTTACAGCAACCACTAGATAAATTTTATCATTAATTCTGAAAAACTCGAGGTAAAACTGCTACCAGTAATGAATGCTTTTAGACAAGACTTAGTAGGCTTTGTTACTGTGTCCCTGTTACTCAAGACACCAGCAGAACTCGATATGGCTGTTTTACTTGTTCAAATAGCTGTCTGGAAAAAAGGAGAATGTACAAATCCAAGCTATGGTGGCTGCATTCAACACCAAACCCTCCAGCTTTGGGGTCAGAACTGGAGCTGTAAGGTACCCTCAAAATGATCAGGTTGTATCTAGCACTTCCCAAAGGAACAGTGTTTAAAAAAAGGCAGATAACCATGACAATGAACAATATCCCTTAATTTTCAGGGCAAAAAAAAAGTTTTGGTTCCAAACTACACTGTTCCTGACCAGTATGTTAAGGCTTTGATTTTTTTTCCTCTCTTTAAAACCGAAGTATTTTTGTCTTTTGGCAGTTGAAATGCACTTTGTGGGAAATGCGTTAGCTCCCTGCGCAACACTGTGAATTGGAACGGAGGAGTGGAACAGGGCAGCAAGGGAATGAACCAAAAATGAACCAAAGTAAAATAAAATGGGTCTGGGGAAATCAGAACTTGCTGCAGAGTTGTCTGGGACAGGAGGAGGGATTTATGTATTTCTTCCTTGTTATCTTCTGAGGAGGAAAAAACAAGGAAAGGGAGGACCTGTCCGCGGGACTGGAGGATACTCCGGGCGGGTGCCGGGAGCGGAGGGAGGAGGGTGCTTTAGTAGAGTCCACATCCCCGCAGGTTGTTGGCGATGATGACATCCGTGACAGCGTCGAAGACGAACTGGATATTGTTGGTGTCGGTGGCGCAGGTGATGTGAGTGTAGATCTCCTTGTTGGCCGACTTGTTCTTGCTCTCGTACTGAGTCTGGATGTACGCCACCGCCTCTGTGAAAGCGTTGGGACCTGCAAGAGAGCCGAGAGGAAAGGAAAAAGAGCGGGTTAAAGTAACCCCATGACTTGAAATCCACAGGGTGCCTGCAAACACCCCGTTGTGGGGATGTGGGGAGCTCGTGCGGGCGCCCCATCTCCATCTTAGGGATGGGCACCGTTACCAGCGAGGATTGCTGCCAGGCAGGAGATGCTCCCTGACTGTCAGCTCAGCTGTATTTTTATTCTGAGTTGCTGTTTATAGTCTATAGAGATGAAATGGATGAGGGAGCTGAGCGTTAAACAGGCTATGATGGAAGAAATTCCACATCATGGTGACAAAAAAGAGAAGAAACCTGCCAGGAATGCAGTAAATGCTTGACCTAGGGAAAAGGCTTATATTTTTTCCATTTTTAGATTTTTTTTATTAAAGCTTCAGTTTTTGATAGAAGAGTTAACAAGAATTGAGGGCAGTATTGGTAGCTGTGCCCTTCTTTCCCTAAATCATTAAGAGAAAGAGACATGAAAAGATCCCGCCTCTCTTACAGGGCAAAGTGGGCTTTTCTCAAAAAAAACCCCAACCAAACCCAAAAAAAGGCTGATAAAGAATGTCCTTTTTTTTTAGGAATTAGGATTGCAGTACTCTTTGCTAGAGCCATGGCTAAAATCACACTGTGAGGAGTTTCTTTTTTTGATATATAGAGATATCTGTGCCAAACCTCATTAACCCTCAAATTTTGTATTAAAAAAAGCTTAGAATGAGTCATGCAAATGAGTAGATCCTTTCTCCTCTGGCCAGCTCTGACCCTGCTCACACACATGGCTCCACTTGGGCACCTGCTTAAGGGTGATGAAGACTCTGGCTGGCCTGGAGTGAAGCTCCCAGCACTGCCAGGCACTGCCTGACCCCCAAAAGGCTCCACAACAGTAACACTGCTACTGCTTTTGGGTCCCTTTCCTTCCATGATGCTTTACTGATGGGAAATGCTGTTATTTGCTAGAGAGAAGCTTACTGGAGATGTGCTGTGGTGGAAGGCAGCTGCTTGGGGAAATCCCACGTGCACACACATGCACTGCTAGTTGAAGACACGAGTTCATGAAGACCATGGGACTTGAGAACATGCCTGAAGTAAGGGAAGCCAAGTTTGTTCTGGGAGCAGATTCTTGCATGAAGAGCTGTGTAAAGAATCTGTGAATGGTCCCACATGCCGAGCACAACCAGGAGGGTATTTTATGAACAGGAAGTTGGTTGTTCAGAGACATGAGGATTTAGATGCTCGATTCTGTTTAGGAGAGCAGGGAGTCACTAATGCCAGCTTGGTTTAAAAAAAGCCGTGGATTCTGCTGCTGCTTTACTAAGTATTGTGGATTAGTTAAAAGCATGAGTGAATTAAGGGGATGGAAACAGTGCTCCAGCAAACAGCAGGCAAATTTGTGGATGCAGTCTTCTAATAATTCCCTGTCAGCAGAACTAATGGACATCAGAAATTTCATTTCATTAAAAGCATTTTGTGGAACCTACTTATGATGTTGAAAGTCTGCTTGTTCAGTTTATAGGCTTTTATCAAATAATTCTTTCTAACTCCAGGGCAACATTCTAATAATGTTGCTTTTTCATGAGGCCACGAGGGCTTCATCCTGTGAGCTGTGGCCAGCAAAGCAGGGGCAAGCAGGCTGAAGTGTGTGCTTGGGTCTAAAGCCTGGGCTGAATGTTAGCACAGCTAACTTGTAAGAGCATTGCTGGAATACCTGGGGGTGAGATACTCCTTACCTCAGATCGCTGTTGGATCATTTGAACGACTTCAGCAGTCAGACTTCCTGCCCTCTCTGATGGCACAAGAGAGACAGGAGATCCGTTGAGGGTCTCTGGCATTGTGAGAACTCCCAGCTTCCAAAAAGCATCTTGAAGGAATTTAGAGCACCTTTAAGGTCCCCTGAGACTTGGGGAAGATTGGTTTGGTTCACTTGTGGCTGAAGTGCTCCAGACAGATGCTTTGTTTTCCTCTGTTTAATCAGCCAAGAGCTTAGCTACGTGTGTACGAGGGTCTGCCTCCCCCACTGAACTCTCTTGGGCTGGGATAGCTTGGGAAGGAATATCTAAAATCACATTCCTTCTTGTTCTAGTCTCTCTGACATCAGGGGTTCTGTAAAAATGGTATTTCAGAGTGAGGTTTCTGGGAGACAACAGTGAAGATCCACAAAACCAGGTGCACAAAATGTCATCAGGAAGGAGTGAGAGGTGAAGGTTTGCTTCACTGAGAAAAGGAAAGGGAAGAGGACATGACAGAAACCATCCAGCATACAGAAGCACTGCTGTAAAGAAGATGGTGATGAGCTTCCCTACAAACCATCCAAAAGCAGCAATCTAATTTACAACCAGGAAAATTTGGGGTAGGCATTATTGTGAGCTTTCAGCTGTAAAGACTGAAATTTCCATGATTAGATCTTTTCAGACAAATGTGTCGGGACTATGTTGGTTCTGTCTGGACCAAGCAGATGAGTAGATGGCTGAAATGTGCTGGTAGTGACAAACACCAAAATCTTCCCCAGAGAGGAAGCCTGCAGATGTTCTGAATTCAGCTGGAGTCATTCAGCTCCATGGCCACAGACCATTCAGCCCAAAGCAGCAATGAGGAATCACTTTTGTCTATTCACAGTGAAAAATCAAGTGCTCAAAGATAAGAAGCTCTGGTTAATAATTTGTTGGCCTCCCCAGAAATGTGACACTCTTGGTGCTCCTGGTTCACAACTGTGTTTCCTGACAAAGAGAATGGCTTCTCTGTCTGTTGGCTTGATTCATCTGGATGTCTCCGGTGAGTTTAAATAATTCATGACGATAAAAGTTTATTTTTGTGCCATCTCGGAATGGTAATGAGGGTGTGTGGAAGCCAGCGAGATGCAGAGGGAAGCAGCAGGGTGCAGCTGCAGCCTTTGCATGGGTGATGTATTCCCATCATTAGCGGGTCAGATGCCAGGCAGGCAGCACAAGCAGGGGCTTCTTGCACACTGCCCATCCCAGAGCTCCTGCTCTCACCTCCACAGATCACCAAGGCCTCCTCCTCCCCAGCCAAGCTCAGGGCACAGCTCACTGTGGCTCTCCTCTGCCTGCACTATGGGTTAGGAGGTGTGGGTAGACCAGAAAATGAAACACCTTATTTTCTACCGGCATTTAACTGGAAGTGTTTCCATGTACAGACACTTGATGTCGGCAAATCTGAGAGCAAAACTGGGGACTCCTCAACTAATGTGATGAAAATTTATTGCTTGAGCTGAAGCAGCCAAGCTGTGAGACCTGCTGTCTGCACACTGGAGGGCTGATCATGGAATCATAGAGTGGTTTGGGTTGGAAGCGATCTTTAAAGGTCATCTAATCTAATGCCCCATGAGTGATCAGGAACATCTTCGACCAGGTCAGGTTGCTAAGAGCCCTATCTAGCATGGACATTAATGTTTCCAGGATCATGATGATTCTACAGCCCCACAGTGCCTGATAGTGAGGAAAGTGGCCAGGATCTGCAGAAGGATTCTTGTTGTGGCCATAAGGGAACATGGTCGGGTATGAAAGAACGAAGCTGTACTCCAGCCGAGGACAGCCTAACAAATCCGTGTGTTGATCTCTTGGAGACCAGTCACCCATCTATAATGCTTATGCTCACTGCACCTTTCTGAGAGACCTGCAAGAAAGTTCATGATCCTATGTGACACAGGGAACCAGGGCACACGGGTTTGGGGAGTGCACAGCGGCCCCACACCTGCAGGTGCTGGTTTGGCATCAAACCCATCAGTGAGGTAGAAATCGGACACCCTGCTCAGTGGTGGTGGCCAAAGGGCCAGCAAAGAACTTGGGTCAAGTCATCCTCCTGCTTTAAGTGGACCATGGTGGGGGTGATCCTTTGACACTTACTGAAATAAAACCTGTAGTGAAGCCAGTGCGAGCTCTATCTCTGCATCTTTAGCCTCATTGCCTGCGATACACTACAGCATCAGCCTGGCTGGGGAGTGCTCTGTGGTCCCTTTGCTAAGCACTCCTGTACAGCCACATTTCTCATTACCTGTGTACTCAGGAAAGCAGATACTCAGTGGAGATTTCTTAATTTTCTCCTCAAATATGTCCTTCTTGTTTAGAAACAGGATGATAGATGTATCTGTGAACCATTTGTTGTTGCAGATGCTGTCAAAAAGCTTCAGAGATTCGTGCATGCGGTTCTGCAATAGAAAGGAAAGATCACATCAGGCCAAAGCTAGTAACCCAGGGATGTTCAACATGTAGGGAAATCTAAAACAACTAAATTAAGGAGGAAAGCAACAAAAAATAAAATCTACAATATACATAATAAATTTATGTATACATACAGCTGAACATATACATACACAGATGCAATCCCTGTAACATCTGACATACAATTAGTAACTTAAGGGCATTTAACAATACAGAGCTGTTTTGATTTTGCATAACATTAATTTACAGGATCCCAGCTCATAGAAATCATCATGCACCATGCATGGATGGAGAATTATTTTTGCCCTTTGATCAGATTTATGTGTCGGTGTAGCTCATGCAGATTTTCTAAAATGTTTTCAATAATTTTTCTAAAATGCTTTTTCCACTTTCTCAAATGTGTGCGGCACACAACTGGTTGGATACATTAACCAAGGACTGGTAGATCCTTGAATTAATCTAGAGTTGGAAGCAGACATCAAGGTGACATAATTTTGGAAATGACCTTGCCGTGACCTTTGCCTGGTTTTGTTATTTTGTTTAGTGTTGTCTGTTGGGCTTTTAATTTTTAAATTTCTTTTTTTTTTTTTAGTTCTCTTGGAAGATGGCTCAACAGAAAGTGTCTTGCAGAGAGGAAAAAAAGTGAAAAGGGAAGAAATAGTATAAAAAGGAAAACATAACAAAGAACATCTAAGAACAACCAGACTAGAAGTCAGGCAGCTACCACTGGTGTTAGCTCATGCCTCTAGAAGAAGATTAGCCACTCGCCAGCAGAAGAGCCATACATCCAAATGCACGCACAGCGAGAAGTCAGCTTTTTGGTTATAGGTCATGCAAAAAAAGACACAGAAAAGGAGAGAGATAAGAGGAATGAAAAAACCAGACCGGTTAGAGAGTTGCAAAGTCCGCCACATGGGTTTATGGTGGTGGAAAGAGCTCACGGCAAAGTCAACCAAGTGTCATGTTCCCCGCTGCTTTCAACTCTCAATTCGGTTTTTCTTTTTTTTTTTTCTCGGTTCAAGAGAAGCTTCATACCTGCCAAATTTGGTTGGTCTCTCAAATGCTCATTTTTTGGCCTTTGTTTGGCTAGATAAGGTCAGACGGCCGAGGAAAAGCTGTGGTGGTGCCGAGGCTGGCGACGTTTGGCGCCGAGGCCGACGCCGGAGTGCGCACGCCGGTCGCGTGGCCATCTCTCAGCCGGGAGCCGGGTAGTGCAGAGAGCAGGCGCGGTGAGGACGAAGCACACCCAAGAGTCAGGGGGTTATCAAAGGCAAAGCATGGTACAGACCAGACCGGCTCCTCGGCTTTTCCCAGTGGGATCTCCTTGGGACAGCACTCCCCAAACCCGCCAGCGCACGGAAGAAACCGGTTACAGCTATCACCACAGAGATACTGAAGAGAACAGGGCTGCACGGGCTTGTTACTGGAGGGTTTTTTGGGGTGGGTGCAGCACGTCCTGTTGCCCCCAGCCCTGGATTTGGGAATGTGGAGTGGTACATGAGTCAGCCAGGGGCCTTCACCCTGCTCCCACTCCATTTCACACCTGTGCTGGCAGCACAGTTTAGCCCAGCACTTCATTGATTAACACATTCCTTTTCATTGATACACTTTAGCATCTACTGAATGTTTTATATAGACAGAAGAGGCTCCGTGGATGGAAGAAACATCTGATCCAGCCCAGAGTGAAACAGGACACGTGGGATTTGCTGTGCTCTGTCTTGAATGACCGCGCATTTCCCCGCTGTTTGTATCGACACACGGGGACAACGCAATCACGTACAAACGTAAAATGCATTTGCTCATCGGGTCTCAGTTGCAATACGTTGCTTATCTGGATCATCCTGTGTCTGTGGGTGGTTTTTTGCTAACCCATTTGGTACTGGCTGGTGTGGGAGCCCCTGGAGCAATGCTCCTACTTGTGATACCAAAATTGTAACCACATAGAAACCTGGTGTACAAAGGTTTTGCACAGGAGATCCTTGGTACCCAAAGCCTTTGGGAGGAGAGAATGAAGTGGAGGGTGGTCAGGGGAGCATAAAGCAAATACAATTAACCATTTTTTAACGCAGGGTCCCTCACAGAACATTTTAAATGACATTTTTATCATCCTTGCTGATTTAAAATAAAAGCATGGAGAAACACGTGAATGCTGCTTGCAGGCTAAACCCACAGCTCATCCGCAGCAGACATCAGCCATCTGGGCAGCCTCGTGCCACAGCTGCCACACTGCACAGTCCTGGAGAAGAGCAGAGGGGTGAAACTGCTCTTCATGGCATGGGGAACACCATGGGTGACATCGGGTTTGTCTAAGAAACAGAAGCTGAGTACTTCTCAGCTGGGCTTCATGGTTAGGTGAAGCCAACTTTTCTACAGTTCTAAGACTGTGTAAGGATCCTACAGAAGTCCTCCTACTTCTCTTACACAGTTTGATCAATTTGCATTAATGCATGTTAGGAGATGAGACTGTTTTCCCAAGAAATAGTGACTCTTAGTGTTCAGTTGTAACCAGAATATAGAATTACAGAATCATATACACACAGCACAAACCTCTGAAACATCCCTCTAAAACATGAGGGTTACATGAAATGTCCTCTATTCCTTTCAGATTCCAGAAACAAGTTTCAAAGCTTCCTAATTGTTGTCTGACCTGGCTTTCTGATCTCTACAGGTTGATTTTTCCTCCAGCTTTGCCAGTTAGACAAATAAACATAATGAACTACTCTGCCCACTCATTTTTATTTACGTGGGAAATGTTTTGGTCTTAAAATCCATCTTTTCCTTCCCCACCACCAAAGAGAAGATGACATGATTCAAAAGCCAGAAATTGCTTTCTGTGTCTGGCAAAGGTGCAGAGCAATATTCTGGTGAGCAGGCATGGATGCTTCTGTTGTCATACCTGGGTGCCATATGGGAAATGCTGTTGCGTCCCAGAGGGCTTATGGGAGCCCATGCACAGACACAAGCTGTCCTGGTGCTGGCTAGCATCAGGAATCCTCACTATCTCCCTTTTCTTTCCCATCCCAACTGTTAGTAGTTCAATAGATGTTTGTAGGAGCCCTCCAACAGCTGAGGCAGAGCCAGGTGCAGAGGTGAGGATGAGGCAGCAGTGTCTGGGTACCATATGTAAAAGGACAGGCTGCTGCCAAAGGAGGAGTGAGAAGTTAAATCCCACAAATAATCTCCCTCCTCCCAGTAAAGCCACAGTGGAAGACCAATTTAGTCCCTTAGAACTTGCCTGGGGCCCCTTTCAGGAGCACCTGTGCTGCTGTGATGGGGCAGATGTACCTACTCTGCTAGGAGGCACTAACGGTTTTGCTCCTCATACTTTCAGATGAAGTGACACAAAGAACTTCACCTGTTTTTGGACCTATCATGCTGCTTTTTTCACTTTATGTTGGGTCTATCATTAAGGGAAGAGCTCTTCAGACATGAATTTCTTAATGTCACTTCCTATTTCAAAATTGGTATTTAAATCCTTAAATCTGCAAATACTTTGTACCCCAACAAAAAAGCAGCCCCACCACCCATGTTACAGAGGAGTAACCACTCGTCCATGCATATTCAAAGTCCAGTTAACTTTTCCTGCACAGAACAAGAGACAGAATTGCTCACAGCTGAGTTCAGATGTCATTGCACAACTGTGCTCCTGTCACTGATGTGAAGAGCAAACAGCTTTTCACTCAGCATGAGGGAGAAAGGATGCTGCGGTCAAGACTCTGTCCAGGCAGAAACACACTCATAAAAACCATCTTTTTTTCACCAGAGCATGGGAGGAGACCTGGTGATTTCTGCAACACACAGTTGATTCAATATTTTCTGTTTTCCTTGGTGATTAAGTGCTTGCTGTCACGCAAACTATAAGGACACTGATGGTTATCCTATGCACAGCCAACTCCATATTCCCTCTCCTGCTTATATTTCCTAAGATGCCCAAGCCACTTTGGTTGCTTTGTCACTCCTGAGGCAATTCCTGAGCACTGCAATTCCATTTTCCTTGCCCAATGACAGCAGAGAGAGCACACTAACCAGGTCATACAGTGCAGGATGAACCAACAGGCCAACACTAATGCACACCAAGGGTTACCAGCACAGAGCCTTCAAACCGTCCCATCCTCAGCAACGGGGACACAAACAATACTTGGATGCCTTGGCTAGATATGGTTGACCTAAATATCTTAGCTTCAGAGGCAACTATGTGCAGCATCAACACCTCCCTCTCTTGCCATTACTCCTTTGAATTTGCAAGGTAAAAAATAGAGGATAGTCTCAGTTCCCAGAGCAGGTCCCAGTCCATTGCTGTTTTTTAAAAAATATCATTAGGAATTCTATTTAGAAGGAACAATGGAAATCTACCTGTGTGAATCATCTTCTCTAGTTTTACTGAGTGATATGACTGCCCCTCTCTCTTCCCAGATTACAGAGCTGGGGCTTTTCCTTCTGTAACCTCAACTTATGAAACAAAAAGATAAAGTCACAAATGAAACAAAATCGCCTTGTTACGCAAAGACATAATCCAGGGAGATGTTCTGCCAGTTAAAGCAGGATGTTCCCACTGTGTACAAATATGGCAGAGAGCCTGGCAGCTCCTTGTGAAGCACTTGGTAAAGGCACAGACAGGTGTAATACCTTGAGGACAGTGGCTTGTGCATTGGATGGGCTGGGCAGAGGGTACCGTCTTGCCACATGAGCTCTGGCTTGGGCTTTGGCTGGCAGCAAGGGGACTGATGAAGGCACTGCCTGAATCTCTCTCATGCCTTGTTCCTCTCCCCTGGAAGCTGGGCACACAGGGACACAGTTTAGATCTGCCAACAGCAGCATAAGGTGTTGGAAGCAATGGGAGAAGTTGGATTCAGCAGCACTGGGAGTTTCTGTGAAAAGTGATCTTTACGGGTGTATGGGCCTAAAAATCACAGATACAGGAAGTTTTCTTTATTTTCTTTACATCTTTCTGATCTGGACATAGGGAAGTACTTGCTTTCCTCAACTGCTGCTGTGTGGCTCTTTGTGACAGGGAATTAGAGAGAAAATACATCCCTTATAAAAGACAGCCTGCCCTTAAGGAGCAGGGACAGCTTCAAACACAACAGTCTCGTTTTAGCTGCTGCAGGAGGATGGGTGCTCCGTCTTTTAAACAAAGAGCACAATAACCCACAAAACAACTTTACAAGCATAGAGCTGTGTTTGAATTTTAAGGGCAGGGACAGGTCAGAGAGTGTTTCACCCAGCTTTGTTTAACCAGCTCTTTGGAAAGGATTCAAAATAAACCTGTTTGTGAGCTTTTTTCAGTGAGACAAACTGACCCTACACTTGTCCTACCTGGAGCTTACCAAGGTGAGCCTGTCCCTGGTCCATGTGATGCTGACTGCATCTCAACTGCAGTTTCCTCCACCTGAAGTGTGGTTTGACTTAGAGAAGTGCAAAAAGCACCTGTGAAATCCTGTGCTCATTGACAACAGGGTGCTGAGTGCAGGAGGAAAAGCCATTCTCTATGTGCACCCAGCTTTGGAAGGGTTTTTTTGGACCTTGATATGCAGTAGGGCTCTTTCCCTCTCATGGCTCCATGCCAGCAATGAAAGCTCTCTGCAAGTCCTTTCATACTCACGGAGACATCTGTACAGCCCCCAAACCTTCAGCAGATCCACACAGCTGGAAGTGCCTGGACTGTAGTAAGTAACTCTAAAAAATGAAGCTAGAGGAGCAGCATCCAGCTCACTTTCTCAGCTGCCTCCTCTTTTGTGTTTTCCAAGTGAGAAGCAATAAAAGCTGATTGACGTCATTAAAGCCGGCAGATGTGACGGATGCAGACAGCAAATCGGCTGACTGACGAGATGCTGTTTTACTGCTGGGTTTTTGGAGAGGCACCACATTACCAAGGAGGGGACCAAATGCTTGGGGGTTCACCTGGGAGGGGCCAGGGTCTGTGAGTGCCACATTTTCCACCTGCCATTTGTGATGGGGATATAATAGGACAGGCAAGATCCAACACCACTTTTTTTTCCTGATTGCACTGGCCTTGCTCAGGGTTGTTTATTTGGGTTAGGCAGGGGCGTCCCGCCGGCGTGGTGGTGGTAGCGATGCCGAATCCTTTCCCCATTTACGCCGAATGTGTAAATGAGCAGCAGCTGCCTCTGCCCTCCTGTTGCTCAGCATCTCCTGAAATGTGTTGTGAACAGGGACTGAAATAGCAAGCAAATGTCAGTGCTGTGCCAGAGCTGCACCAGGCTGCTCTCCTGCTGCAAAAGGAAAGTTGGAGATGCATAAATCCCAGTTTCTGCAGCGCAGCACTTCAGGGGGGAGGCTGAGCTGGCTCCGGGGTGGTGCTGGGTGAGGGACAATCACTGGCAGGGCTCTCCCCAGGAGAGATGCTCTCACCTCTAGTTCAGAGCAGCAGAGTTAAGGCTGACATTTAAAAAATGGCATTGACATTCAGGCCATTCCATTTTGTGCTCCATGGCTTTGAATCACAGGCTCTGACTTGTGTAGATGGTCACCCAAAGGCGACCTGTATTAAAAGCTGCCTTTGGCTTCACAATTTGGGTGTCACAGTCCAAGTTATACCTGCAGAGCACCTTGCTCTCTGCTTATATCACAGCTTTGCTCCCTGTCTCCTGGACCTGCCCTCTCCCTGTGTGTTCTTCTGTGTCTCCTGGCTGATTTTGCTGCCCAGCTGCAGAGCTCTACAGTGTTGAGCTAATGGCTGGATTTTTCAAATCATGTCAGGAGATTTTGGTTCCTTCCCAGTAAATCCTACAAGGCTGAGCTCCTTGAGCATATCAAGGCCAGGGTCAGGGGGAGGAGACAACTGGGGATAAATAAGTGGACATGAGAGGATGTAGAGTGTCTCAATCAATCTGGAGGGACACAGTCATGGTCACAGAATCACAAGGACCATCAAGTCCAACTGGTCCTGCACAGAACAACCCCAAGACATGCCTGAGAGCATTATCAAAATGCTTCTTGAACTCTGTCAGGCTTGGTGCTACGACCACTTCCCTGGTGAGCCTGTTTCAGTGCCTGATCACACTCTGGGTGAAGAACCTTTTCCTAATTTCCAGCCTAAACTTCTCCTTGACACAGCTTCATGCCGTTACCAGTCCTGTGACTGGTAATATTAATATCACCCAGAACTCTGGCATCGATATGATTCAAACAACCAGGTGATTTCATCAAAGAATTTGCCAGAGCTCATAAACCTGGCTCAGAGACTAGAAACCAAAGTCCCCCTCGTCTTTTTGGGACAAGAAAAGCATCACCTAACAACAATCTTATCCTTGATCCCATCCTCATCCACAGCTTTCTGCAAGCCTGACATCTTTACCAGCAGGAGAATAAAAAGCCTCAGAGAGACAGAGCTGGCAGGAGTGAGCCCTCCGTGCTGCTGCTGCTGCTGCTGCAGATTGGGCACTGATGAAACCATTACTGAGTATGGCCTTCAATTCCTTTTCATTAGACAAATATAACTGGGTGCCCACAACAGTTGTCATTAGTCCCAAAATCATGTATCCCCATCATACTGAATGAATGGTCAGAATACACTACTGAGTCTTACCGTATCTTTTCTGTGTATTCAATTCACTTGTATTAATTGCACTCTAATGCCAGGGAGAACACAGGTCCTCACCAGCTTTATTTCCAGATGGTATTTTGAGCCTAATGTCACAGTGGGAAGTCATAAAATCTCTCCTAGAGCAAATTACCTCAGGAATCAAACAGTTCCATTCTCACTAAGGAAAATGAATTTCTGTAGCCTGAAGAAATAGGTTATATTCCTAGGCTGAGCCCCAGGTGTGCACTGCTGTCCTGCACCTCTGCACCACAGCCTGACTGCTTCCCTGTTTTAAAGCCCACCCAGCTGTATCCTCTTGCTGGATATAGGGTCCTGTAATGCATTTTGAAAACACAGGTTGGCTAGAAAGGAGAAGCAAACCACTACGACTTTACCAGCATAAGGAAGCATTACCTGGGCACGCAGACTTCATATCAAAAAATGTGGAGGAGGACAGATCTCCCCAGGATTTCAGAGTCAAGGGGGAGTGACGGACAAAAGCACATTACTGTAGCACCTCAGGGAGCATTTGGCGATCTCTGAGGAGCTGCTGGCTATACAGTATCCCATAAAGAGGTGTTGGGGCCTCCAAGACCCAGTTAGACTCACCGTGGTTTCGTCTTCATGGAGCACCTGGTCGTAGCCACTCAGCGCGACACAGAAGATGATTGCTGTGACATCCTCAAAGCAGTGAATCCACTTCTTGCGTTCTGATCGCTGGCCCCCGACATCGAAGAGCCTGCAGCATAGGGGAGGACCATCACCACCCACTCCTCCCTAGCTACCAGGGAACTTTAGCATTCTTGGCATTTTCTGACCACATGGGCCCTGGGAGGCTCCAAATACAAAGCAGTGGGTCTTTCACCCCTAGTTTGGTCTTCTCCTCCAGAGCCTGCAGCTGAGGAGGACCAGGAGGAGCAATTACAGACAGGGATGTGGGGACTTGTGGGAGAGCCTTAACAGTGTGCTGGGTCCCAAAGGGTCTGTGGAGGTGGAGACCACACATTCTTGACTTTTATATGCTCTAAATCCTGTTTGTGTGTGGCTTTCTGTCTTTGTGCCCTCTTCTCTCTACTGGATGGCATCATGAGGGTCAATGTATTGTGTTAACTACATGTGACTGACCCACTTAAGAGAAAAGATCTAGCCAAATACTTTTACATTTATGAGGCTTGATCAGATTTGGGGGTCAATCTTGTATTATACATTCCAACAAAGAGGTGTTTGGGTTAGAAGAAGCTGCCATGAGCTTCTATCTTACAGGAAGTGACTTTCAAGACAGGATTGTCAAACATTTCATTTTGTTGACTCTCCAAAATGCTGTGTCTTCTGCAGTGGGAGCTATCCATGCATTAACCAGCAATTTAACAACTTCTTCTTTAGGAAGTATGGGGAAACCCTGTGATAAATAGTGGTTCTGTAAATTTACTGTACGGTTTTAGACTAACCTGAAGTGGAGGTTTTTGAATGTGAAATGGGTTTCTACGATGCCAGTTGTTTTGACCCTGGTTCGGAGAATATCCTGCTCCGTGGGCTGGTAGTCTGCAGCTCCAATTCGATCTAAGCTGTCTAGGTAGCTATGAGAAGAAGGGAAAAGAAAAGAAAACAGCTAAGAATAAGACACACATTAATCTTTGTCAATCTTAGATGAATCCTTCAGCTTCCTATTAATCTTTTCCAATCTCATTTTTCATGGCTGAATGTATTGTAGCTAAAGGAAAAAAAAATCCTATTCTAGGGAAAAACAAACCTCAGTAAGCTAATCATAAAATCTGATAGGGAACTGAAAGCAGGAAATTAAGTGTGGTGTGTTGTGAGTCCCGACTGCAATCTGTGAAAATACACAGTTTTAATATTAACTTGCTATTTTTATCCCCTGAGGAACAAGGGTCCAAATCGGTCCATTGTGCTGGATCCTGTACACACACCTTTTTCTGCAAGGGTTTATTCAGATGAGAGGTTGGAGCATACAGGTCTTGCTCCCAGAACATACAGGTCGAGTCCCCTTTAGAAACACCTCTCTCTGTGCTGGGAAGGGAGGACATGCCGTGCCTTGCTTTCAGTCAGCTCAGATGAAGGGAGATGAATCTGCACAAGTGAGTCACTGCTTCAGTTTGAAATCCAGCATGGGGCTGGGGCTGCGGGAGATGCAGCTCTTGGAAAGAATCCAGGACCCCACCTAAATGGTGATAATCTGAGGGTATAAACTGGGGTTTTGGGGGAGCAGAGGGGAGATTTAGCTTTCTAAAGCACTTGGACAGTTTAAAACATGTAACTTTATTCTGCTTTAGGCTTAAAATCTATGAACACAGGCAATGCCTCGCTAGGCTGAAACTTGTGGTAGGAAGTTCCGTCTTTTGGCATGAAATGTTTGTGTAGAGGAACCCAACAGCTTTGTACATATGACCACAATCCAGTTTTCCATCCACATTCAAGACAATTTTTAAAAACAATTTATAAAGAAAAGAGGAATTGGGATTACAATTTAATACAAATTATAAACACAGAGCTGCATCACACAGCAGTCTTTCTCACCACCATTAAGGCTGCACGCAGACACTCCAGTTTCTCTTAAAAGGGTTTTGATGAGCATTACAGGGCATAAATGCCCACCTCTAGCCCCAGGAGCATCAATCTAATGCACTGAGATGCTTTCAATATACTGTGGATATAATAGAGCATGTCTGCATGAACAGTGATCTTTTCCTTTGATCCACATTCCTGGATGTCACCCAGAGAGGCAGTTGGGCAGGAGGTGACCTGCTGGTGGCAGGACAGGAGGGTACCTATTTAGGTGGCAGAGGATGGCAGCTTTGACCAATGCAACAGGCAGAGAATAAAGAGTAGTAAGAGGAGCCACACAGCTGCAGAGAAGGAAAAGATTTTGTTGTCTCAGGTAAGATTTTGCTGGTGAGTGTGAGATGATATGAGCTGGAGCTGTTCACTCAAGACAGCCATGATGTCTATGCTTGACTTTCAGTTTAGCTAAATGCAATTTCTTTTAAACACAGAGTGTGGATTTAGTCCTGATGAGTAACTAAACCAGCCCCCCTCAGCTCACATGCCTTGCCACAGCACATCCCCTTTGGCCTGAACTTGGCTCTGACCTGCTCCTGGAGATGATATCCCTGCTGCATCCAAAACCAGGAGTAGCTTTCCATTTGTGTCCTGGAGGGAGTGCTCTGAGCCAGGGCTCTAGAGCAGGACACCCGGTGAGCTGGAGCTGTGCACTCTGCTACCCAACAAAACTCCCTGCCACTGTCTCTCATGCCTACCCCACAAGTCTGGAACAACAAACAGACAGCCAAACTCTACACTGAGGTCAAATACAAACCTCACCCTGCTCGTAACACATATTTTCCCTACCCATCATATTTATAATTTATTTTTGCTAAACAATTCCAAGAATCACGTCACCCAGAGAAAAGTATATAAGCTAACCAGGCTTATTTTTGTTGTGCCCTTTTTCAAGCATTTAAAGGCATTGTGGTTTTGTGACAGATGCTCCTTTAATAACCCTATGATGGGCACTGGATGGATGAATGGGGCTTCATTTGAAATCAGATCCTTGGCTGTGACGGCTGAAGCCATGATCAGTCATCTATTCACAACTGGTGTCAACTCCTGTTATTTAAGAGACAGCTGCATCTCTTCACAGGGCCCCGCAGACTGA
The DNA here is from genome assembly GCF_020740725.1 of Corvus hawaiiensis. Classification (NCBI taxonomy): domain Eukaryota; kingdom Metazoa; phylum Chordata; class Aves; order Passeriformes; family Corvidae; genus Corvus; species Corvus hawaiiensis. Next base: position 8,610,108 of record NC_063224.1, read on the forward strand.
GGCAGTTCTGCAGTGCTGGTATTCAGAGACCCAGGCTCTCCTCTGTCCTCAGGAACAGAGTACTTCAAGGTGGTGTTAAAAAGTGGACGTGTAAGGGGGGGGGGCTTTCTTTTCCTCTTGCACCTCTTAGCAGTACCCTGAAGTCCTTTATCACTTCCTCCATCTTCATTTTCTGCATTTTCTGATGACCCAACTCTCTTCAATTTAACATTCTGCATTAATTATTCTTGCTTTTGAGATCCTCCTTTTATGCTGGGAGTGCAGCAAATGAAGAAATCTACTGCAAAGCAGCCAAAGGACTCAGGTTCTCAGCAGCACAGTGATGGAGAAGCTTGTTACTGTAATTGCTGCCTTTGACCCACAATGATTTGCTGGTGAATGGCAGCATCACCTAAACTCTGGGCTGTGTGCTGGGATTTCAGGGCATTCTCACTCACACTACAGAATGCCCAGTCCATGGCTCTTCCACACAGCATTCCCCGTGGCTGCCTGACAGCAAGGCAGCTCCAGATTGATTTGATCCTGCATTCAGCCTGGCTCTGAGGCTTGGAAAGCTCTGCCTCCCTTCCCTTGTGATGCAGCCTTTCGTGCCTGGCTCCACCCAAGTTCTCTGGGGGATCAGAGGTTTGGGGAAGCTGGTGCAGCCTGCCAGCCTCTCGAGAGGGCAGGATGATAGTGACAGAGAGAGGGGAGAGCCAAGCAGGATCCATCCCATCTACCCTCTCCTACCTGACAGCATCTAGTTTCTGATCCCAGCTGGGATATCTCCATAGGAACCTCAGCTGGGGGCCCTCTAGCACCTGCTTCCCAGTGCTTAACTGGTGCTCTGGCAGAAGAATACTCAGTATCCCCAGTACTCAACCTTTTCTGGCTGCAGGTGAGCTGAGCTCTGCAAGTCTAGAGCCTTGATGTCACTCCCCCACCAATGCCTCCAGCCTGGCTGCTGGGCACTCCAGCTCCAATACCTGCTTGCCAATACACCCTTTGCCTTTTCTGTTAACTCCTCTCTTCATCTCTTTCCTCATCTCTAGTCTTTTCCAGCACTCTGTGTATTTCTCAATGACTTAAATTCTTTCAGTTGCCTGGGTCTGTTTCTCATCTGTTCCTGGGAGTCTCGATGGGGGTCAGCCATCAATTTATATGAAGTTATAAAACATTTTCAGTGCTGGTTTTGAGGCTGCATTCCAAAACTGTTTAAATCTTTGGCTGCTCTCCCCTAGAGAGAGACTCGGCCTGCAGCAGATATTTCTTCCCCTGCACTCGGCTGCAGCTGAGCTGGACCCTGTCGGTGTGTGCAGCCTATGAAGCTCAGCTGGAGGAGTGTGCCATGGCATGGCTGCCACACTAACACCCAGCTGTGGGAATGGGAGGATCAGCCAGGCTGCTGTTTGGATGCTGAGCTGATTTTAGCTGCTGCTTGTTTTCCTGGGTTCCTGCTGGAGGTATCTCTGAGATGTCATCTCAGAGAGTGCTGGTGCTCCCTGTCCATGCTGCTTGGAAGGACCTGCTGGTGTGAGCCTGAGCTGGGGGAGAATGGTGTACTTCAGGTGTGCCACCTCTTTGGGAACAGGGAAACCCAAGTGGGGACAAATTGCTACACATGGTGCTGGATGCAGCACTCCTGGTATGCCCTTTGAGCTGAAAATCTCAAGGCCAAACTCTTGTGGGAGATAATTAGTTGTCACAGCCAACAGGCTCTATGACACATAATCCCCTCAGAAGCTGGCATCTGTTTAACCAGCAGAAATAAGAGCACTTTGGAGGCCACGGAGTGAGAGCTTGGCTCCCCCTTCCATGTCATCGGTGCTGGCATCAGAGCTCTTCCATTTCCCAGCTCCAGGGTTTGCACGCTGGAGTGGAAGCATATCTGAAATGACACATCAGCTCTTACTTGCAGCCTGCTTTGCCCTGGGTTTGCAGGGGTTAAAAAAAGCTGAAGGAAGGTTAGAAGGTTTGTGAGTATATGAGTAACCCTCTAGCATTTCTGCTCCTGAGCCGAGTAGCTCCATTACTGCTTATATCTTATTTTAAATGCTTTGTTTTGAAGCAGATTGCAGGTTTCTGAGTTACTCAGTTTACCATGCTTAGGAAGGTGAAGCCCAACTATGTTATGCTGCTAAAAGCAAAATGCAGAGGAAATGGCAATTCACAAATACAGGGAGAGGAGATCATTGAACAGAGGCTAAGAAAGGCAGGAGCTCTATACAGGCTAGCTGATAGTGAATAGCTACACACAGTTGTATTGCCCCTTCGTTTGCTGTTTCCAAGAGCATCTGGTAGCAGCACTGTTGATGCCAGAGACACTGCGTGGAGAAAAGGAACTTTTGTCCAGGTGTCCCACAGGAACAGCTCAGCGGCAGCAGCCTTCGTGCAGTGTGTGCACAGGGACCCCTCCCCAGGCTCTCAGCTACCATGGGAACCTTCTCCCAGGACTGTGCTGCCTATGCCAAAAGCTCCACTGGCTGCTTTCTTGGATGAAGAAGTGCAGCTGAGGTTGGAGGCTGTGGTCAAGGCTGGATACCTGCGGCAAAGCTTACACAGACGGACATTCACGTCTGTTGAGCATCATGGCAATAGGACAGTTAAATGTCTGTTGGATTTTTCCTTGCCTTGAGCATGACACCTTTGCAGTTTTTTTGCATCATCCAGCTCCCCCTGTGCACACCCAAGGTGGTCACACTGTGCTGATACCACGGTCACATCCTCAGTGCTCAATGAGCTGCGGTGCAGCAGCAGCCACAGCTGGGTCTTGGTCTGGGGCAGGTCTACAGGGAGTGGGAGCTGGAGCTTCAAGACAGCAAGCCTGGAGACAGCAGCATCTTCCCAGTGGCTCCTCCACCTCGGCTGTCCTGAGTTCTGGCCATGTCTCTTCCATGAAGGAAAGGCCATGTGTGTGTGGGACACCCCAGCCTCGATTTGTTGGCTTGTGTTGTATTTGATGAGGAAGCAGATCCCCATTTGTCAACACATGCAGCTGAGTCACTGCTGGGTTATTTTGGACTCTGTGTACTGAGGCACTCAAGGGGCAGCTCCAACACCGTGTCCTGGCAAACACTGAGTTTTTAATCAAGGTTGTCACAAGTAGGATCCACCTCATCTAAATCTAAATCTAAATGCTTAGGTAAAGATGGCTCTACCTGAGCACTCCTTCCTTGCACATGGATGGAAGGCTACCTGTGTCTGATCTTATCTTCCACCTCATCTTCTTCCTTTCTTTCAATGATGAACACACAGTTCAATGTATATTTAGCATTAAAACCATTTAATATTTAGTGACTGTAGAGTAAGCGTTCAGAGGATAAGCACTGGGTTTAAGGGAGTGTCAGTAGTGGCTCTACAACAGCAGAGTAAACTCCTGTAGTATCTCCTACCAGAGAGCAAAACCATGTGGGCACTGCTGCCTGAAGGTGTGATACAGGTTGGTTTGGCTGCCCAGGGCAGCTGGTGCTGGGCAAGTATCCAGAGGTCATGGCACCACAGTTTTTTTCTGCAGACACTATGTACAGTCATATCTGCTGTTATATTTGAGGGAAAGGGGAAAATCAAGCACAGCCCACTCTCAGAATCCGGCACCCATCCAGCACACATAGAGGTGATGTCACAGGTGTCTTAAATAATCATCAGTTATGAAAGGCTTGAAATGTTGCCAAGCAGTGGCATCGTGTCCCTTCAGGAATCAAACCTGTCTAAAGGCAGAGACTGTGCAGAACCCTCCTCTCCTCCTAAGAAAAGCCAGAAGGTGGTACACACTGTTCCTGAGGCATTTCCAGGTGGGTTATGGCAAGCAGGGAAAAGACCTTAGATGATAAGTAACTCAGCTAAGAGGGCAAGAACATTATCTGGTGTTTTCTCAGTCCAGCCTAGAGAAGGAAGGTCTTGGGAATTTGCTCCTGGACTTTGGGTTATGCATTTGGTGTTTCTGGCTGTGTTCCTCCATCAGCCAGCCCTGCCTCCATGGCAATCACATGAATTACATGGCAAGCTCTGCTGTCTTGCTGCTGCTCCTAATGATACATCTCATCTCAGGTCCAATCAGATGAGATACCAGCATGAAAACTCCCCAACTTCCTTCCCCTAACTAAATCCAACCAGTGACAGGTCACTTCTGGTGCCTGCTTCTTTGTAGGCTGCTAACAGCTGGAGTGATGGTCACCAGGCTCAGGGATTACTGGAGTTACTTTCCTGAAAGAATCTTGCTGGATCCCAGGGGTTTTCATCACTCTTCCTTGATGTGGTCCTGCCATTAAAGGAATGGTCCCTGCCATTAAAGGAAGGTGCCAAATCTTGACAAAAAAGATGCTGAGTTGAGATGCATTTTTTACTTTTTTAGCCCTGCACCGAAGCAAGGCTGTACAGGGCTTGTACATCAAGATCAACTTGACAAGTTGATACTAATACTAATGATAGGCAGGAGGAGTGAATAAAAGCAGGTTGGAGTTTAGCTGTCCTAGTTAGACTTGCAGTTTTCCAAGGCATGACTGGATCCAGAATAATTTTTAGCATCACATGTGGATGAGCAGAGTCACTAAATAGCAGCTGTGTAACAAAGGTACTTGAGGACATGAGGGGTCTCCAGGTCTAAGTGCTGGCTGGCTTTGCTTGCAGGTGGCAGTTTGGCCAACTCCTTACTGCTGGAATTAAAGGCCACTGTGTTATGGTCTGAGTTTGTGACCAGAGAGCTCTGGCTGGAGGTGAGGTGGGTTTTGGAGGAAAAGCAAGCATGAGCAACTCACCCAGAAAGGATTTTGGAGGGGCCCTGGGAGAGGAGATGTGGACTCATCTTTCTGCATTGAAGCTTGAAAATTCGATGGGATGCAAGAGGGGATGATAAAGATTTTTTTTTTTTTGACATATAGGAGCCCTTACAAAATAGAAAAACAATGCGTCTGGGTCAGACCAATGACTCACCTAGCTTAGCTAGTGTCCAAGAGCAGATGTTAAGAGAAAAGTACGAATACAGAGCAAGTATGCAGTATTCAGATTTCCCAGCCTCCAGTACTTCATATGGATAACAGAGTTTCAAAGAGAAGTGTGATATCTTTATATTTATTACCCCTCAATGATTTTTCTTCCAGAAATTTGTCTAGGCAATTTTTGCAGCAATTTAAACTTCTAACAACCACATCTGCAGCAAGGAATTTCCAAGCTCAGCTACCCTGTCTGTGAACAAACCGGCTCTTTCTGGTTTTTAAACTGCCATGTTAGAGTTTAACTTTGTTAATCTTTGAATGGGAACAGCTGTCCTCTCTCCGCTCTATCCTCCACTTGTTTCTCTGTAGACATCTCTGAGACCTCCACAACATCTGATGGGGAGCATCTTTACTCTGCTACCAAGACATTACTGCACAGAAGCACTTTGGAGCCTTTCGTCACATAGGAAGGGGTTTTCCTCATCTCCCAAATCCTACCTGAGATGGAGAAAGGAGAGAGCCATAGCTGCCTTGTTCTACAAGTGACCATCTGTTTTATGGTCACTGAATCCGATGCTACTTGGAGAACCAGGCAGTGTAATGCCACATCCCCGGGGCTGCTCCATGGGGCACATTTGGTGACCACAGTCCAACAATGCTGAGACCCCTTTTAGCAGTGTCCTCATCTGGGCAATGCCACTGTTTTATATAAAGTCTGTGATTTAAATTGTTGTTTAGCGCAGAGCTGCTGACCACAAGGCAACCTTGCCTTTGTTTTATGAGCAAAGGATTTTTACAGGGGCTGGCTGTGTCTGTCCAGTGGCTCTGCGTAAGCCCGGGATGACGCATGGCTCAGGCTGTGCAAGGTCTTTGCTCCTGGTGGCCCTGCACGCAGGTGTCCTCTGCACAGCAGGGCAGATGCAGGCACTGATCGAACTTCGGCTGAAGCAGAGGAAAGCTCAAAGCTCCAGCCTTGCCTCTGCTTTACATCTCTGCTTCTTTCTGACACCCAGCTCTGAAGGACAGTAGCTGAGCTGGGAAAGGGATGAGGAATGGTGGGACCTGGAACCCTGGAAATGAGCAGGATCTGTGCCTAAACCTTTATGCAAGAGTCAGTGGGCTTGAAGCTTTTTTTGCTTTGCTCCAGGACTGCTGTTATAAGCCTGCTGACAGTGGAGCTGATGGTTTTCTGTACTGTAAAAAGAAGGAAGGAAAGAAAAGGAGGGGCTAAAAATAAGCCCCGGGGAGTTTGGGATAATGAAGGGCTTGTTCTGGGAAGGAGTCTTGCTCACAGAATGCAGGCCCCGTGCTGCAGTGGGGCCCCTGATGCATTCACAAGCATCTGCTGAGCCCTAACAAGGGAGACAAATCAACGAATCCAGTTTGCTGCATGCACAGCCCCCAGTGAGCACACCAGCACAGGCACGAAGGATCACTCACCCCAGTGCTCCTTGCATTGCACAGCAGACGATTCAATTTGGCCCCAAGGACAAATGAGCTAATTACTCAGAATTACTCCAGCCCTGGAAAGCAGACAGCTGGGACCACAGATGAAACCAGTCCCACAGACTTTAACCTTTTGATCAGCCGCTGGCCAGAGATATTCATCAGGGTGTACACAAAGGCCTGGGACATCTATTTACACACTTGTTGGTGAAGCAGCATTAATATCTCTGTTTCTAAGCTGGGAGAAAAAAATTAGATATAGCTGCAGTGTTTTGTAGTGCTCAGTGTCTGTCGGCAGCAGGGATAGCACTGGTGAGGGATTTAGATCTAACGCTGCGAAGGAAAGCATCACTTAATGAGATCTGTGTTCTCGTATCAAGAAGCTGGAGGATGCCCATGGCTGGATGACGGTGCAATTACGAGGAGTGGGATAGGTCTGTCGGGAGCTGACTTCAATCAGGGGCCTCATTTATCCACTCACCCTGCTGAGGAAGATGCACTGCTGGTGATGGAGTGGGAATTGTATCTCTGGATTTTCTCATTTGTCCATTTTCCTGATCTATTAGCAAGCTATGGGGATTTCTGCTTTCAAATGTCATTTAAGCATCCCTGCCAAAAACGCTGGGTACCAAAATCAGCCAGTGCTCTGCCATGGACAAATGTGATTCATAGGTAGCAAAAGCGAAACCTGGAAATTTTACCCTTGGCTGCACACTAAAAATATCTTAGTTATCCCAGACATAGGTGGATCTCTTGGGCATGTAAAATCTGTGCTACGCAAATGGACTTTCTGGTCCTTCTCAGCAGCTGTCAGGCTGAGGCTCCTTCGAGAACAGCTTTGCTTGTGGTATTGCAGCATTTTGGTTTCAGTCCAGGCTGATCCAGAAGCAGAGGCACGTAAGGGAAAATTCATGGCGTTTCTCATCCCTTCAGAAAATGTTCAACCGAATCGTTGTCAGGAGAGGATTTGTTTATCATATACCAAAATAGCTTGATTGTTCTCACCAGGAAAGGCTGTCACCTGCTGGCCCCCCATTTTTCCTTTCTCCCTCTTCTACTGGCACAAGCAACCTCAGAGGTCTATTACCATAGTCTCCTGTCACCACACACCCACCGCTGGGGTTAGGCTCCTGCATCCTCCAGACAGAGGTTTGGGTCGCTCCCAGGTGTCTGCAGGAGCGGGCTATCCCTGTGCTCATGACACATGCTTATGGCACGCCATGGGCCAAGGTGCTGCAGTAAACAAGGTGGGCGGACCAGGAGTACCTGGTGGGAGAGTGCTTGTGGGAGAAGTTTGAATTGACCCAGGAGCACTTCAATTCCAGTGGGAGGATGGAGCTGGGCCAGAGAGACATTAGGTCTGAAAAACATCAGGAGTTCTTCCAGAAGTCGTGGGCTTTATTGCCAATAAATGCCTTTGGTGTGCTTCCTCTTGGTTGCAGGAGGGGAGGAGAGCACCTCAAGCAGATGGCTCGTTAGCAAAGCACTGCCCCTGCTCCCTGCTGCTGGAGCACCTCAGCTCTTTCTGAGCCGACTGATGTGTCCTCCCAGCCTCCCACTGGAGCAGGGAAATACTATCAATCACGCTTGCTTTAGGAGGAATAGAAGTATTAAGGGGGTAGATGGTTTTCCTGAGGACATGATGGGAAGTCTGTGGTGGGACTTGGAAGTCACTATGGGTTCCCTAAAGTGCAGTCAGAAGCTTTGACCACAAGACCTTTCCATACTGAGTTTTATAACCCTCAAGCAATATTCTTCCATGCTTTTAATAGAGATTTTGCCCACTTAGGGGCAGGTACTGCAAGGCTGGTAGAAACTGAACGTATTATATTAAGGCCTACTATAAGAAAGAAATATATTCCCTACAAAAAGAGCTGATAAAATGGTGTTACAACTGATGATTAAATCACAAGTTAACCCAAGAATTTGAATGGAGATAAATAAACACTTTCTTCTTTTTCTTTGGTGAACAAACAAGGCTGAAAATGGATGTTGTCATGTACCTTTCTGCTCCATCCAATGTAATTTCATGCATTCCTTTATGGATTTTGATGAGTTCTGCAGATCAATGACACAGCACTTAAACACAAGCTAAGCAGTAATTACAGATGCATGCAAGATTTATTTCATCTGGTGGCACTGCACCAGCTGATGGAAGGATCAGCCGTATCCAATCAATGTTTGAAGCTTCTCAAAATACAGAGGTTTTTTGGCTCCCACTGCAAAGTGAAAATAGAAATAACCTCCTGAATCCCAGGAATGTCTCCTTAGGTCCATACAGGGTGAGGCTGCAGGATGGATCTGGGTCATATCTACACTGTTGCTTGTCCCCTTTCCTTTGCATCCCCATAAATATTTTTCTTGTGGGGTCTTCTTCACATGCTCACTGCATGACTCACTTGCCCCTAGGGCTGAGGACTGGAGTGACGGGATTTAAGGCATAAGTAAGGAAAAAGAAGAAGAAGCATTGCAGAGAAAGGGGCCACGGAGCAGGCATATCCCATGTGCCCAGGCCTGGCGTGCACAGGCAGGGAGCCAGCGTGACGTGTCACACTGTGGTACAAAGGGAGCAGCTGGGAGACTGCAGCCCAAACCACGGAGGTGCGTAATGTGGCACTGTTGTTATGGGAACATGTGGCAGCAGAGGCAAGGTAGCATGTGTAAAGAAAGAAAGGAACTGGATTTTGTCCAATGTTTCTTCAGGCTTTCCCTGTTGATGTGAGTTATACGCTCATATAGGAGGTCTCCCCTTCCATGGAGCAAAGCTGCTTGCTCCCCACTGTGACCACAGGATGCCCTGACAAGCCAGGGGGTCCCACGCTGGGACTTCACAGAGGGTGCTAATCCTACACCTTGCACTGCCAGCCCTGCATGCAGGTGGGACTGGATCAAGACTGTGCATCAGGAGATGCAGCTCTTTATCACGTGTGGGAAAGAGGCTCTTCCATCCCCAAGTGTGATCCCCTGGCCCGGGTATAGGTAGTTGAGCTCCTGGGCAGAAATGTGCAGCTTTTTTTCCTGAATTTGTTTGTAACTTTTGCATTTGTGTCATTTCTTTGTTTATGCATTTTTGTTCAACGAGAAGGCCCCCTGAGGATTTCTTCATGTGAAGTTGTTACTTTAACATTAGTTTAATTTGAACAAAGGCTTTTGCCTGGACTCCATTATGGATTCCCAGCTCTCAGCATCTGCTAACTAGCATCAGCCACCTCTTGTCTCTTTCTTTCTCCTATTCCTGCCCATGGCAGATTTGGCCTCACTGCTCAGCACGCTGGTGCAGTATTTCTCATGTTGGGGACTGCAACACTGTGGATCTGTTTAACTGCAAATGTTTAAACTGACATTAATGATGCTCAGTAGGATGTACTGGCTGGTGTTTTCCTGAAGGAGGATTTGGAAATGGTTCTTATGCTATTGCCAAACCTTACATACCAACAGCAATATTGAGGGATTGATTTATACCATTGAAAGTGCTGTAAAAGCTTCAGAGCTACAGTGATGGCTCTCACACGGTGTTTCATGGACCAGGCTTGCAATTTTAGAGCACTAAATTTCTTTTCAGTGCTGGTCCCAGAAAACGTGCTGCTCAGCATTGGGGTGACAATGTAGCCCAGTAAAGAAGGGGTTACCATGACACAAAGTGCATTGTAAATCCCCAGCAAAAGACTTGGACTAACCACCAAAACCAGAGCTGACACTTCCTTGGCATGGCTTCATGGTGTGGTTTGTGCCTGGCTTCCCTCTCCCCTGTATTTCTTCCTTCCCCTCTCAGCAGCATGGAGTAGGTGCTGCCTAAAATCTAGGCTCAGAACCATTTCTCCTCTTTTTTTCCCTAATAAATTCAGTCTCAGGAGAGTCTCAGGGTGCCCAGGGACCTTTGAGGAGGTCCCTTCTCCAGGCACTCAAGCATTCAAATACATTAAACATATTGGAGGTGGGGAAGGTTGTAAGCATGAGGATTTTGGCACAAGGATGGGTGTTCACTCGTGTTCTCCAGCCTCCTTCTGCTGTCACGAGCAAACTAAGCAACCCTGCCCAGAGCCTGTGCCCACAAAGCAGAGTGAGTGTGTGCCTGTCCCTGACAGCCCCTGCAGGAATACCCTGAGAGCCTGAGCTGGGCAGGGGGAGAGGCAGATGGGGGACTTACAGGGTTTTCTGGGTGGACTGATAATACAGGAGTTTTGAGTTTGGATTTGTGCAATATGTCAGTGGTCTGAAGGCAAGGAACATATATGGGGAAGATGAAACAATAGTTCATAGACAGTCTCTTTTATTTTTACTGTAATAGTGTAAAAGGTGCAGATGAATGGACTGATATGAATCTAGCACTAGCTAGTCCCAACTAGTGTGTTTTTTAGGAAAAAATTATAGGAAAAGGTCAAAAATCTATCTGCAGTGTATTAGGCCCCCTATGCTGATGGGGCTCATGCCCAGCTTCTATGGAGCAGTGCTGTGGCACCATCACATTTGTCTGCCTTCAGTTCTTCTGCCCAAATCAATGGTAGTCTCATTTGTGTGTGCTCTGGGGAAAAACAGGTACAAACAAACCCCTTGTCAGGTTTCGAAGAGAGAGAGGAGGCAGGAAGGCCACCCCTGGCACTGACCCAGCTCTGGAGTGCCTGTCTCCAAAGGGCTGCACTGAAATCCCAAGGAAAAGCACAGCTCCCTCGCCACTTGCACCTAAATGGCCCCGGTACCAGCTTTCTCCTAAGACACTCCCTTTACATGCCACACACATGGCACTGGCCATGTCCAAACACGTGGCCATGCTGCTGAGTCCTGGAGAAAGGACCCCATATTTCCCCTCTTCCCATGGAAAATGCAGCTTGATGGCTTGGGGTTGAATGTTGGCTCAGCACAGGGCCTGGATAAGCAAGACACGAAGTGCTGTTCGCTCCAGGGCTAATTAGAGCTATTGTATCAATTAGTCTGTGAAAGAATCAGTGCCTTGAGCTCCACACAGCGAATCCCAGCCCACAGAACCATCTTGGCCAGGTGCTGGGACTCTGCTCCCATGGGGCTCTCCCAGCCCCACTGCCATGCTCTGCCTGCCCAGCCCCACCAGCTCCTGCCTTGCTCTGCTGCTGCCTCTGCTGCTCTCGCCACCGTGGACGTCAGCAGCTCATAAACAGCAGTGTGTTACTGTCCCCACTGCGGACCCAAGACAAGGAGCTTCAGCCTGCTGGCTGACAGGCACCATGGGCTCCCAGGGGGCTGGGGAGCTCTGCCTTCCTAGCAGAGGCTTCATGGGCACAGATCTGGTGCTTCAAACCCATCATTGCTGAGTCCTATGATCTTGTGTTTTTACGTCGTGTCACAATGTTTGCTACATCCTTTTTTTTTTCCCTTCATTTTTGTTCTCTCAAGCCCCTCAAGGCTGGATATTAGATGGGCTATTTGCTTAAGGAAATAAAAAAGGGCTTTCCAGCTCTCCTGTTCACAGACAAAAGGCTTCAAAGTACAAGCCAGAGGGTTTAGGAAGCAGCAGATAAAAGCAATTTTCCAATGGTTGTCTTAATACATAATTCTGAAAAACAGGGAGTTTTAGCTAAGCTTGTGATTGGTTTTGGATTTAACTCCTAACCTTAAAGATGGATTTTGGATAAAACTCCTAACCTGAGCATGGGAATGCTGCATTCTTCTAGTGGGAAGGGTGCATGTGTGTGCACTGTCTGGTCCCCAAGAGGGGGTGGGGGAAATGAGTGGCAGCAGCTGCACACCTCTAGCAGTCACTCAAAAGCTTTTGGAGGTCTCCTGCACCATGGGGCCTGATGAATTGCACCACTCTGGCACAGGGTGTGCCCTGAGCAGGGGCAGGATGGGGAATGGGATGATCCATGGAGGAACTGGAAACTGTGAAGGAGGAGGAAAGGAAGATAACTGCATCCTGAGCACACAGAGCTGCTCTGTCCTGCTTGGTAGGGCTTGTCCTGGCCTGGAGTGGCTCCGCCTGCGCTGTTCACCCCATGGCTGGTGCAGGCAGCTCTGCCCCAGAGCTCCCAATGTGCTGCTACATGCTCCCTGGACTGCAGCAAAGTCCTTTTTCAACTTTTCCTTCCAAACTGGGATGCTTTCTGGGATAGAATTTGGGGGGGGGAGGGAGGAGGGGGGGAGGGCACAGGCAGCTGTGCAGCATCTCTCCCTCATACCACCACCGCTGGTGCCTGCAGACCTGTGTGGAAGACAGCTTGCTCCATCCTGGAGCCTGGCTACAAAGAAATTCCTGCGTTCCTGCCATTCTTTGCCATTTAAGGTTTCAAACGGATAGCAAATACATCAGGAAACCACACGCCACCGACATGCTCACCTCCCAGCATCACAGATGGTGCCAGACCTGACGCCAGCCGTGTGAAGAGCCTCAGCATGGTGGTCTCCTGACAGATTTTCCTGCAGACACACTGCAGAATCAGGGGGCTGAGAGCAGCCGGATGGCCCCCACGTGGTCACACATGTTGCTGGGGGACAGGGCTCAGAGCCCCCGGTGCACAGAGCTGGGTGCTGACTAGCTGGCATAAAGCAGGAATCACACACATGGGGGGACATATGCTTTGCCAGAGCTATCCAGTTCCCTAGGGATCTTCTAGAAGTAATAGGATGCCCCGAGAGCCTCTCTGGTGCACCTCGCAGCGGATACCCCATCTCCTGCCCTCAGCCTGTGTGAGTGATGCTGTTTGTCTTGCAGGGCAGGCTGTGATGGTGGAGCTGGGGGTGCATGGTACATCAAACCTCAAGGTGCAGAAAGGGAGAGGGAAGCTTGGGTTCCTTGGCTGCAGGGGAGGAGGAGCAGGGGCTGCAGGTTCCCAGGAGAGTTTGGACTGCCTGGCTGTGAAGCTGCATCCCAGCACTGCCATGCCCTGGTGTGAGGAGGAGGCTGGGGTGAAAGGGGGGAGAGACAGTGAGGGGCTCACTGCAGGGTGTGAGTGCTGCCTGTGGAAGGGCGGAGCTGGTGGGAGAAGGGGGCTGCAGCCAGCAATAGGGGCAGCAGTGAAAAAACAAACCGAACGGAACAAAAAAAACAACCCCAACCTTTGGTGGCAGCCTGCCAGCTCCAGCTGGTTTCATAAGGACATTTCAGCCTAAAAATACACAAATACTGAGCCAAAAAAAGTCAAATCTTTCTGCGCCGAATCTGTCACCCACAGCCCTTCACAAGGCAGGAAGAAATTCCTGTTGGGTCTGTCAGTCAGAGATGAGAACAGATTATCCGGGGTGCAGGACTACAGTTCAGCAGGTTTCCTTGGGGGGATGCCCTGTGCTGTGTTTATAGATGGTGCTGGCTGCTCCTTGTCACTAAGCAAAATGTGAAAGGAGAAGAAATAGTTTCCAAGTTCTTGCAGTGTCTCCTCCTCCAGGCAGTGTGAACTACCTCAGCTCCTACCCTTTTGGGTGTGAGCTTTGCCAAAATGGGGACAGCCCTGATATGATAAGCCCATTTAATTGTGTCTCATTAAATACCAATTTATTTAGTCAAGATGTCAAGATTTTACTAATCCCAGGCCAAAGACAACACTGTTACGATGCAACACAGAATGAAAAATGGCAGGGAGGTGGCACGTACTGCTACGCCTTTGTCCTCAAGGAATGAACTACCTATCAAGGAATGAGCTACTACAGAATAGCTTCTCTGCTCCTCCTTGCAGGGCAGTCTGTATCTCCTGCTCTCTTCAGAGCCCAAAAGAAAGTGGGTCTGGTGGAGCTCTCCCTCTGCCCTGGGGTCCGAGAGGGCCCAAGTGGGATGGGCACTATAATGAGTTCCAATGTCTTATGATGAGGCTGTGTTATGCAGAGTCCTGCAGACCTCTGCCTGTGAGTTTTCTGCCAAAGAAGCTCTCCTGTCAGCATTTGGTGGGATAGGAAGGGGAGCATCACTCTGCTTTGGGCCAACAGAGACAGCCCCTGGAGAGTTTGTACCCAATTTTGGTGAAATTGGGCGTTCCGGGTGGATGAAGACTGATGGGGAGATCCTGGAAAACATCCAGCTGATTTAAAAAACAGTGTCTTTCCTATTGTGCTTTTCCTCCATCTCACACTCAGCCCTAGGTGAAGCCATACAACAATAGCAATTCCTTAATTTATGACGATAATAATGAAACCTAAGACCTCTCCCAAGCCCAAGCCCTGCTAGACTATAACAGGCCGAAGCTCAGATTGCCTGTGTCTCCCTCACCTTGCACTGACAAGAAACAGCCCCACTCCAGAGCCAGTACCAGCAGATGTTGCAGAGCTGCTCCTCCCTGGAAATAGATTTGCATCTCATTTGTGGGAATGGAGCAAGGTTGGTCATTCCAGTCAACCAGCTCTGGCCTTTATGGACTGCTTTGTTTTGTTTGTCGTAGGGGGAACTTGATTATTCAGAGTTGGCGGGCATATTTACTTACTGGGGTAAATTAAACCATAAATTCAGACAAATGTACCTACCTCTACACTTGTGATGTATTTTTCCTTTCTGCTTTATTGGGCTCCAAGACACAAAGGTGGATTGTTCAATAAACAGTGGAATGCAAGTCATCCCAATTAATTGGATGGTTCCATTTATGCTGCTGCTGCCTCCAATTAAATGCAAAGGAGCGCAAGTGACAGGCGCGAGTAAGATGGGTGTGCAGAAAACCATATTCTAATGCAAAAGCTGTGATGAGAAAATGGAATCTACCCACCTGATGGGAATATTAATGCAAAACCTTGACCTATAATTTTTCTTTCTTCAGTCTTAGCGTGCCAGAAACAATTGCAGCTCATTAAAATGGATCATATCCTGACCGTTGTGCATAATACCCAAGTCCCACAAGTCCCATGGTCTAAATGTTTGCCTTGCTGGTGAAGCCAGCAAGGTAAATGTTTAGACCATGGGACTTGTGGTACGTGGACATTATCATAGAGCCGCATGGTCCTGCATGACTAGACACAGGAAACTGCAGCAAACCTTGAAGACTCTTTCTCTCTTTTAAAACAAGTGTTATCAGAGAAAGAGTGAAGGGAAAAAAAAACAAACCCGAGAGTGCCAGTGTGGGTTGGACCTCTGGAGTTCATCTGGCCCATCCCCCTGTTCAAAGCAGGACCAACTTCAAAGTTAAATTCAGTTTGAAAGTTAGCTCAGGTGGCTCACTGTTGAGCACTTCCAAGGATGGAGATTTTACAGCATCTCTGGGCAGTCTGTTCCAATGCTGCCTTGTCAGGGCTCAATCTGGAAGCCATTCACCACATCACAACAACATCTGGCTCTACTTTCTTAACTGCTTTTTTGATGCAAAGTGTGTGTTGGCACGTGGGATGCAGTATCAGTAGGGAAGGTGATAGCATCATGCAAAGACAATTCTTTTGCAAGGAAAATAGATCAGAAAACAGTCCCACACAAGATGGGGGGAGAAGAAAGGCACTGCAGTATTTTATTCTGAGTCTGGTGCTTTTTTCTGTAAGGCACTGCCAGACCGGTTCTTGAAGATGGAATAACCAAAATGTTGTCCAGCTTGGGCTTGGTATTTGGCACAGACTTGAGATGTCAGTGCTGTGGTTAGCTGTGGTAGAGCAACAAACACTATTGCATCTCTCTTTCTCCACTGAGCAGTGAGGTCTGTATCCCTCTTCAGAGGCATCTCTCTCTCCCTTGGCTCCTGATGGAGGGAGCCAAAGGCAACAGGCTTCCTAGCCCTGACACCTCTGATATGTGTGAAGATGGATGGGTTGGATGCAGGCCTAAAATATTTTACATTTTCACGGTAGTTTCACAGCCCTGGCATTATCAAACGATCTTTCAAAGTACTTGGAAGCAGGAGGAGAAGAACTTGAGATAGATTCTGGCTTTTTTGTGTCTGTGTACTTGCAAACTGTTTCTGCCTACACATCTTGCAGGGCCTGTTCCTGTTTGGAGATGCACACGGAAAACCAGTGCTTGTGTGGATGCTCTGTCTGCTCCATTTCCCCCCTGAAATTTGGAGGCTGTTCAAAGCAGGTCCCCATCCCTGGGTGGTTAAGATCAGACTTGCCCTATGTGCTGCACTCCACTGACCAGCCTAGTTAGGAACTTGAGGCTAGGAAACACAAGACAATTTTAAAATCTGAACAAAAGTAGGAGATTAAGGAAACCAGCTGGAAACCTCTATTTTGCTGATTTTGAAAGCAAAATGTGGGTCACAGATGTGCTTCCACAGACAAAAACTGGCTGGAGAAGAAAAAGACATCAGCAATGCCCAGACTCTTTGATGATCAGAGGTAGATTTAGCTCCTAGGCATAAAGACAAGAAAGGAAGAGGAGACAAAGTAGGAATAAAAACATAATCAAGATATTAGGAATGTGGAACGCAACCCACCCGTAAATTTGCCTTAGGGAACTACGAAAAATGCAGTAACAAAAAAGGATGAAACCAATTGCTACATCTTACTCTTGTCTTGCCTTCCTTACAGTTTTGCTTTTTGCAGTCCAAGACACAGGGGGTCCATTACAGAACCGTTCCTTTTCCTCAATCATGTTTTTTCTTTGCAAAAGTGCTCTTTTCTACTACTCCTCTGCAGTAGCGACGAAATCCTTGCTAAGGACAGGCTGTCTTTAGAGCCTAAAAGAAACAAAGCTTTTCAGGAAGTCCACACCATTTGCATGTATCAGAGGCTAGAAAGCAATGTGCTCTGGCCTATCTTTGGTAGAAGGGAGCTACTACTCACTTCTTGTTTAGTCTAACACAAAAGATTAAACTTATTTTTAGTGAAATTGATGACAGACTAGTAAGAGCCATGCTGTCGATCCTTGCAGGCTGTTGATTAACCTGTGACTTGGTCTCCCAGGGGCTGAAACAGAAGGCCTGTTGTTCCAGCTATTTAAAAAAACTCAAGGTAAAGCACTGAAAGAGCAATTAAGGACAACAGCAGCACTGACTCAGAGAAGCCCAGGTGGTGGTTCCTTAGAAACAGCCAAGCAGTGGGGGGAGGTTCTGAAAAGCATTCAGGGCATTTGGTGGGTGGTTTCTGGGGTGAAGGCAAGTGCCAGGAGCACTCCCGAAGGATTCACCTGTGCTGGCCACAACATGACTTGGTCACTTGGTGCCTTCAGGCTTTGTGACATGCTGAGAAGCCACAGAGAACAGTCTCCAACTCCTGCAGGAAACTTCCCTCCTGCCAGCAAAACGCCAGTCCCCATGGCTTAACACCAAAAGAAGCCTAAAATGAAAAGCTAGTCCAGCGCACTGCCCGTCACTGTTTTTCAGACTTTGGGGAACTTAGAATTCAGTTCTTGTCTGGAATTTATTTTTCTCAGCCCTAATGAAAACACTTTTTGTAGTTGTTAGTGTTTTAAATCGAATATCAGTGTCAATAAAGATAAGCCTTTTCCCAGGGTGGGAAAAAAATCTAAAACTGTCTCAAATCTTTCACTCATGCAAAAGTAAACAACCCCAAAGCATTGAAGGATTAAATAAAATATATGCCTCTTTTCACTGGGCGTGAATAAGTGCCAGCTGAGCTCTCACTTGCACCACCATCTCCTATGATAGCACCAGGGCCTAGAGGTGCAGCAGGATGTGTTATGGTGCCCTGCCATGTGACAGCATCTCTGCTCCCAGTGGTGGAACCACCAGAGGCTCATAAACACCAGCAGGGCTGTAAATGAGAAGGACTTTATTATCTTCAGTTTCCCCATCCAACCTAGCCCAGAGAAAAATGGTGTCCAGCCACAGCACGACTCACAGTGCAGCTAAGGAGAGAGGCAGCACAGCACTCTCCTGGCAAGGAGGGTCATCCATTCTCATCTGGATGCAAGAGATTTTGTCAGAGACACCAGAATTCATCTGGCTGGGCTGCAACCCCAGATTGAAATTGCTGTGAATACTACAGCACAGAGCCTCTTCAGTTGATGTCTAGAAACTGCTTGTTGGTTTCAGAGCTCTTGCTGATGAATTGCCCAGCAGCTGGTCATATTGGGAGGGCTCTGCTTATTATTTTCAACTGCTATCTTGCATGGAAGGAAAATCAAAATACTTTCCTCAAGGTAATTGGCTCTAAAACAATTGAAGAATTTTCCACAAGGTTGTAATGCAATTAGGACTGGCATTTTAGATAATTTATATCTCTAAAGGTATGTTTATGCCATCATACTCCTATTTTGTGGAAAAAAAAAAAGGAAAAAAAAGAAAAAAGAAAAAATCTGCTGGTGAGAGAAAGCTGATTTTGCTAGTACAGGCAATGAAATATAGATTAAAGCATTATCTACCTAGTACTGATTAAAAGGCAGCAGAATGCCAGGATCATCTCTGAGGTGTAATCATGGTTGGGTAGGATGCTGTGTCACCAACCACGCATCTGCAGGTTTCCCATTCAGTTTTCCATCAATGCCAAGTGGTGTGTCATCACTTGCCTTCTGCTGCAGCACCTCAAGAGCTGCGCTCCCCAGCTGCCCCGCCAGCTTGGATGGGAGCAGCTGGTGCAGCTGGGAGCACCAGGCCCACCACACAGAACAAAACCAGCAGCCACGCCAGTGTCTGGGTTCGTGCTTTGAGAGATATCCAGGAACACCTTAAGCAGAGATGCCAAACACTCCAAACACGCAAAGGCAGCTCCAGAATTGCATGAAACAGCTGGTGAACTTGTTGATATGGGATATTGTGAAAGCCAAAAGCATGGACATAGCATTGCCCTGACACCATTGGGAAGTCTCTATTTCCCTGACTACCAAAAGGTTCAAGGGTACAACTGGGGAAATGATTGCTCTGTGTCTGCTTCTTCCTTATGCTTATACTTAACCACCTTTGGCTGACTCTTGCCCAAGACACAGTCCAGGGCCAGGGGACATTTGCCTGACTGCAAGAGATGCTGTGATTGAAATTATGGGATGAAAACCTTTCATCTCCTGGCCTAGGTGGATGCAAATTACTTGGATCAATTATCATTGCAAAGGGGTCTGAACTGAAACTGGGGAGACACTCAACGTCTCTTCAGAGCCACAGCAGCCATTTATGTGTAGATGTCCTGTCCTCATGACAGTGTGAACCAAAGCCACGGATTCAGACAATCACCATTGAATGACATCTGGATGTGGGCCTTAATGGTGGAGAAGCCACCAACTGTATTACAAAAGCAACTCAATGCCCCTGGAAAAGTAAAAAAACCCGACCCTTGGTTGTAACCCAGCTGACCTATCAGTACACCATACAACTACCTGAAAAGCAAACCCAAGAGCTGTACTGCTGTACAAAGGAGGCGATTGCACCCTTCTGTTCTCAGTCAGATAGACAAAGAAGCCACCAGTTGTGCCTGCAGGTTGATCTGCCTATATTCGCTCCATGTTTGCAAAAACCTACCTTGAGCCATTTGGGAGCAGTTTGGGAACCTGGCCTTGGGGTCACAGACCTGACCCCAGACTGGCCAAGAGGGGACATGAATGTCCTGCCTGATCCTTTGTGCCTTGCAGTGGCCTGTGACATAACATACATCCCAGACTGCAAGCAGAGACACATTCAGTTCCACTGCTATGAGGTCATTCACTCCAGTTAAAACTTTAACAGAACCAAATGCAGCTTGTTAACATGAAATACTATGGACAGGGATACTCACTATTGGGCTGAGTCATTAAGTTGGTATTCCCGGGACCGGTTGAAGCATTCTTGGATCCCAGAGTCTGCCCAGAGCCTCATCATAGCTGACAGCAGCTCTGGAGAGAAGGGCTCTGTGTCCTCCATCCGACTTACGACATCGCAGACCATCTTGGCATCAGCCTGCAGAAGAAAGAAACGAGAGGTCACATAGATACTCAAGGCAGAATCTGGAGCCAGAGATTTCAGAAACAGTTCACCAAACCATCAGGAGTAAAGAGGCTGTGTTTCTTGGGATGGGGCTTTAGCATCCACACTGTGTGATCCAGCTGGAAGGGCAAAAGGAGGATGGAGGAAGGAAATCACAAGGAAAAAGGTTGTTTGTGCAATCTGCCTCACATCAACAAGTATTTCTATTCAGCAGACAAAGCAGTCTGCACTGCACATGTGTGGAGTTTCGTAGGAACAGAAAGAAATTCATACATGTACAAGGATATTTAAAATTGTTAGCAACAACGCCTGCTTTAACTGAGTGTGGAACCTTGCTGAAGTGGGGGCTTTGTATCAGAAAAAACAGCAGAAAGACTCCAGAAACAATTTTTTCCAGATGCTGGTTTATTGCTTTTCCTGAATTCTTGTTCTTTGCTATGAGCCCCTGCTACGAGGGCTAATTCATGTTAATGCAGACCACCTTGGATGGCTGTGGTGCTCTGTGACTCAGAGGAAGAGCAATCTCACGTGGTTACGGAGCATGGCAGGGAGGGCAGGGCCAGCTGGCTATTTTCAGATGGAATCTTTTTTGGTGAGAAGTGAGATTCACTGCGGCAGCAACTTTTCCTGGAGGATAGTGCTCTGACACAACTTGGGTCCGGAATGTGTCTCAGATTTAGGATGGGAATGTCTAGACAGCCTTTGACTAGCTGAATTCAGCCCTACAGTAACAGTCCGCAGTGGTTGATGCTTCACTCATTTGTGAAGCAGGACACTCAAATTCATGACCCCCTCTGCTTGCTTTGCAAGAAGTGGATGTCCCACACCACCCACAGACTCCTGAAACCCGTGGGATGTTGGCTAATCCGCAGAGTTTATCTTTCATTGCTTTGAAAATGTCTCATATTTCTACGAGCTGAAACAAACCCAATTACTATTGCTATAATTAATTGGAAAAGAAGAGCTCTTGTTCCTTGTGTATGTGCAGCAAACTTGTGAAGACAACCTCCTTGTTTTACTACCTTGTCTCTTGCATGCTAGACTGAACCCATTCTAGGCCAAATGCAGGTGGAAATCTTTGCCTTCCAGGGTGTTTGATCTAAACCATCAAGTGCAGACCAGAAACACAAATCTCGAGAAGGGAGTGCAGGCTCTGCCCATGCTTTGCTGGGTACAATTAGAAGTGCCATCACTGAGGAGCACCACAATAACCTTATTGTATGGATGGGAATGACAAGTGTATGACAGGGTCTGCATGGTCAGGATCAAAACTCTGTAGCCTCTTTGCTGAACACTGAAATTGTGGAAAAATTGCAGGGCACCAAACCGAAAGCACTGGAGACTGAAGCTGCTGGAGATTTCAGTGCACAATGAAAGCATCGGGTCTCCTGAATATCCAGCCTTTATGGGCTGAAGAAGTCTCAGTACTGTATGTATCAGTACTGTATCCCATAAAGCTTAATGGGGTGGACTCTATGCTTTGAAGGCTTTATGAACATAAAATCTTTCTCACAGAGCACTTAACTTCATATTTTAGTGCCCAGGAATCCTCCTGGCCCTCTGTACAGACTCTGCTCATTTTGGAGAAAAAGTACTGGTGACTCACACCTCAAAGCCAAGACAAACGAAGAACCTTTAAGAGTTCAGTTAATTTCAAAAGCTTGTTTTCTGCCCTGGAGTGCTTTATGAGCTGAGTGAATATTCATAAATCATCTGTATGGTTTGCCTGCCCTGCTGGAGCTGCAGTTCTGCTCTATTCACAGACTCTAAATGACATAAAACCCGCTAATGGCTGCGGTCTGCCTTGGCCTCATTATTTGTGCATGGGTGATGCAGGAAAAGCATCCATGCTTCCAGTCAGGTAGAAGAATGTCTTTCTATGTTATGTTGGCTACTGGGGAGGTTATAGGTATAAGTCACAGATCTGTCCATCTGTCTGTGATGGCAAAGCACATTTTAAGCTCTCCAGCTGTCATGGGCAGGGTCTGGGCTTCTTCTGAGTTTTGTGGATTTTCCTGCAGGCTGCTTTCTGCAAAGCATCAGAGGGAATGGCACATTCGTCATATTTTCTGTGCTGGGAAACAGCTGCATCACCTTTTCAACTACTGAGACTTGTGGCAGTTCCCTGTGAGTAAGACCCAGAACAGGAGGGTTTGAGCAGAAGACAGAGATGAACAGCAATGACAGGGCAGAATGGGAGTGCTCAGCTACAGACATCTCTGGCTGTGGTTATCTCTAAGTCTGCTTGGGCCAGAAGTGGGGTTGAGCGTGTAGGGCAGGGGATTATTTTGGTACATGCTCTTTTTGCAGTCACTGGAGGTCCCTTTTGGGGACAGGAGAGGCTGCCCTCCCACAGCATGGACACCTGCCTGCAGGGCAGACTGAGAGTTAGCTGGCTGAAACAGGGGAAGAACTCGAAGGAAAGTTTATTGCTCCTGATGAATGGTAATAAAAATATTCCAGACTTAGTTTTATTTTGCACAGTGAACCACTGAACTCTTGGTTTTACAGACCCAGAAAAAGCAGGTGAAATGAGTACTTTTAAAGATACTCCTTCCCCCTGTCAAGGTTGAAGTTCCTCTGTCAAGGATCATGGGGCCATCCAGGAGTTCAGGCATTTGTTAGATGATTTAACAAGCAATTAAGGATCCAAGAAAAGAAGATATCCCTTCTTTTCTCACTCTCCAGGCTGTGTCTCAAGCTGGGAATGACATTAAAATCTCCAACTCCCCCTGGGCCCAGCGGGTAGATTTTTAAATACTGCCTGATTGACTTTTGCCTGCCTGCCTCCCCCGGGTCTGCTGCTCCTGCTTTTCCCGAGGTGAGAGGAGCTGAGCCTCCTGCCACGCTCTGCCTCTCTACTGCAGCCAGCAATTAAATAAAGCAAAACAAAACAGGCCAACCAGCCCCCCCACTCCCCTGCCTTGCAGTTCCCATCCGACAGGGTTGTCGTTAATGAACATCACGGTGGTATTTCAGCTACCTCGGGAACTAAAAATAGGCAGTGCTTGGCCCCTGGGACTGCTGGAAGGAGCTACAAAATGGTGCAGGGCTCCTTCCACCACTGCAGCCTCTGCCTTTCCCAGCTGCTCTGTCTCCCATCTCTTCAGAACAAGATGTTTGGGAGGAGGATAAGAGGTCAGGCTGGTGTCCTTCATGCTGGCTCTTATCTGGCAGGAGCATCCTAGTCTATCACTGCAGCATTCCCACATGTCCTCCTGCCACTCCCTAATAGCTTGCATTTTCCATAGTAGGTGAAACTCTAACACCTGAGCTGATTGCCTTTGGGGCTGTTCATTACGGAGAGTCGGATTTGTCACTTTGTATCATTCCTGAATGCTGATTCCATCCACCTACAGCAGGAGAATTAAAGCTAGCTGGGCATGGCCCAGGGAGACAGCTGAGCTTAGAAACCGTGGTGAGGTGAAATTATACATCCAGGCTTTAGACATCAAGCCAAAAGACCAAGTAACTCTTTACTGAAGAACAAACCTCCGCTCTGGCCGGGGAATGGGGAGGGCTCTGTAAGGCGAGGGCAGGGTCTGAAATCCACAGGCAGATGTGAACAATAAGCTTGTAAACACAGAGGGAAGTCGGTGTGTGTCATTCCTAACCCCGGGTTGTGGGCCTACCTGTGCACCAGACATTCAGTATAAATCCAGTTCAAAAGTTCTCTCCCTAACCTGGACATAACTGCAGTTATTTAATTGTCTCCCATATGTCACTGTCACCAAGCTCACAGCCTGTGCTCAGCATGCGTACTTGTGACTTCACTTGCAACAGCCACACAGCCCAATTAATGTGTTACCTGCCTGGAAGGGAGAGGGGCCCCTCCCAGCAGTCTGACACTATCAGCAGTCGTGTTCGTCGCTGCAAGCAAGTCATTTTCAATCTCACCAATACAGACCACCCCTAATTACTTGCCCCTCACCACCACCCATGACCGGTGCCCATGAAGATACCAGCAGAGCTGCACTATGAAGGTACCAGCAAAGCTGCTGCTGCCCTGGCTGCTGTAGAGTCACACTGGAGTAGGACCCAGGTCCCCATCTCTGACTATCCCAGGGTAAATCCTGGCTCTGATCCTTTGAAGTTGCCTGGACACTGACTAGGAGACTTTCTTTTATTTTTCTTGTCCTTTTTTTCCAAAAGGAATAGTCTTCTGGAAGGGGAAATTTAAAGGAGAAGCAAAACCTTGTGTGAAGCTCTGTGGTACAAATCTGCTGAACCCTATAGAGCTGTGCTGTGTTACAGCCACTGGAGAGATGAGCTGGTGTGGCACACTGTACTGTCCTTTCCTTTTGGTGAACTAAATCCCAGTAAATACCATATTTTTGCTGTTATTTACTCTGATTAATGATGCTTGTCATGTAGCCTATCTCAAAGGTTAATGCTGGGGCAATTTTCTCTGGTGGCTGGTTGTATCAGGAGCTGCTTCTCAGAACATTTCAGAAAATCCATGCGGGGGGGAAAAGATAAGCACTGCAATTTGGCTGGTGGTACAGGGCAAATCAGCACAGTGTTAGTCATCAGCAAGCAATCTCATGAAAATAGTAGTGACCGTCATGAATCATGAACCTGGGGGTAATCAAACTGATGTCTTGAGACCATCCAGCATCCAAAAAGGGCATCCTTGGAAGGGAACCTTTGTGGGGGACCCAGATCCTGACCTCAGCGCACAGCAGTATGTGCCTTTGCTACTCCAGTGAGAAATGATGTCCTGTAACTTCGTGGCAGAATGTGTCTCATAAACTGAAAACTTCCCTCTTCTCCTTAAAGAGTGTCTCAGAAATACGGACCCCACTTCCCAGCCAAAGTGTGGTTGCATTGCAGCAAAAGCCAGTGATTTTCACAGCATTTCAGCCTGAATAAATCCTGGAAACAAAGCACGGCTGGTGAATATGCCTTTTCCAGAGACATCCAGGGCCCAGCTCCAAGACCATAGAAGTTTTTGTAGACACTGAGTAAATAGCTACATGTATGACTCTTGCCCTCACTCTCCCTCTCTTTCTCACACATCTGAGCTGACCTCTCAATCTGTGGAAATCTGTCTGGCATTAAGCAGCTGCTGTGCATCGTGGGAGAGACAACCTTCCTCCTGCACCCTTCCATCTACCCTCAGAACATTTAATTGAGGCCTCCCACCTCGGCTTGGCATTTGGCTTGCTGAGAGATCCTGGAAGGCACCAAGCAGGTAAGAATCTATCCAGTGGCTTATTAATATCTATCCCTTTGGCGATTACCTTGAGGTGAGCACCCAAAATACATCCCTTCTTCACTCTTGTTAGCTGGAGGTGGAAATGCAAAACTCTGACACAGATCCCAGTGGTCTGGGAAAGGGGTTTACGCAAAAGCTCAGCGTAGCACTCTCTAGCAGTTTGCATCACACAACAAAGCTAAGCCTAAAACGTTAAGTTAGAGGTGGCTGGCTTTCCACAGAGTCACAGTAGCCATCTACTGTGGTGGCTGGTGAACATACATTACAAGGGACAGAGAGTTTTCAGTAAGACAAGTCCCCAGTACCACAGGAACCACTTTATGGTAAGGTGACCAGAAAGGCTTCTGCCAGGATGCATTGTTCTGTTAATCTATCCCACTTTGGATTCCCCAGTTGGCTGTTGGCCTCTACCCCTCGTCACTCCCCCAGAGCTTCCCCATTAGTGCCCATTACCTGGTCCTGCCTTTTCCCCGCCCCCAGATAAAACGGAGTTTTGGGATCCATGTTCATATTTGCCTCTGCAACCTTTGACAGTGCAGCAGCAATAAATGCTCCTGCAGGAACGCATGCAAATGCTCTTCTTGACTCTTTGCTACCGACTGTATTACTGACCCCACCCGTGCTTCTGTGGGGGCACGCGGGACCCCATGGAGCCGGGCAGGGACGGTATTCATCTACCCTTGTGTAAAAAGTCTCACAAAAAGGTTGGCTGACTTGGATACAACGCCAAAGGGCTGCCGTCTGTCTGGGAGCAGACGGACTCTTCTGTACATAACCCAACAGCCACGGTGACGTCCAGATCTTCTCCTGAGTTTGTGCTGTCCAGCTGGCAATTAGGATAGCCCTGGTTTTCATATCCTTCTGGAGCCAAGATGGCACCATCACCTCTGACTGTCTTGGACAAATGGCTCTGTGTGTCTGGGAAGTGGTCTAGGATCTCTAGCCTGAAACCTTGTTACAGATGTTTTTTTCTGTCTGCTGCTTCCTGTTTGGGGAGACATTGAGCAGGACTGATATCATAGATTATAATGTTTCTTACAGCAGGCCAACTGCTCTATGTTCAGTACTACCTTCATTCCCATTCTGTATGATAATGCAGTTGATCAAATAAAATTTGCTAGCCCTTATGTGCCCTCTTTTCCCATCCTGCAACACATATAAAATAATATTCCTGGTTTGCTTGGACTGAAGACTATCTGGCAATCCAAGGACTGGATAGTGCATGGACTAGCTCTTGGGCTGCCAGCTGGCCACCACCATAGTAAGAATTCCTATAGCTCCACATCCTGTAGAAAATAGGGGTTCGTTCACTACTGGGGGAAAAACCCACCACCCAACAACACAGAACTCGACCTGCAAGAAGGACAAGTAATTTCCTGAATTTGCTTTTTTTCCAGGAAATGCAGGGTCCTCCCCTGTTCTTGAGGAGCTCAGAGAAGCTCCAGAGCTGGGCGAGACAAACGCGGTGCGTAGCTGACCTGATTTTTCCAAGCAAGAATGGGAAAGCCAGAAAGCATGTGTTAAACGGTCTCAAAATAGGTCCTGACCCACTACCTGCAAGGGAAGGAGGGAAAACAGCATTCTGTCCATCGCAGTCCCTTCTATTTCAAGAAGAGGGCATCCCTACGAGACGGAGAACCCCTGCATGCTCCATCGGCATCACTCCCAGAGCAGGACACTTTGATGGGTCCTCTGCCTTACAAGCACTGAGCAAAGGGGCTGGGTACAGGACCTGAAAGCCCAAACGTCATCCCTCACCGAGGACTTTCAGGCCATGCAGGCACAGACAGCACTGCCCACCAGGGAGGGGATGAGAGAGAGAGTCACAGATGGGGGACATTAGCCGCATGGCTTCATGCTCCGCAGGGAAGTGCTGTGCCGCAGTGCTGAGGAGCAGGCTGGAAACATGTAAAGATGAGAGAGCAAAATCCTTGCAGCCCTTCTCCTCTCTCTAATATCCTCTGCTGGGTTAAAGTCCATAAAATGTAACAGCACTGGAGTATTTGTGCTGCAGTAAACAGCAGGGAAATGCCTGAGATGCCACAGTGAGAACGCAGGTGGGGAAGCTGCACTGGCCCCTGGCATTTGTAAAAGAAATGGCTATTTTCCATTCATTGCAACACTGAGGCTGGGGATGAACAGAATGGGAGTGATGGTGGTTCTCTGGGAACCCACGCCGGGTTTGGGAATTCCTGACGGCTTTAGCCTGCACATCTTCCACTCTTCAAATGTCTTTAAGATTTTCCACACCAACATCCCTCCAGGCGACTGTGCTAAGGGTGGCAGAGCAGAGGAGACACAGTTTCATTCCAAGCTTTCCCACCAAAAAGGGGGAAAACAGGCTTTGTCTTTGGAACAGAAAGGGAAACCAGCTCCTAGGGTGGGTGCATTCCCAGGAGAAAGATTTTTTTAACATCTCTGGCTAAATGCCACTTGTGTATGATGATTTATAGGGCAGCGCCTTCCTGCTGGGAAGTCGTGCAGTACTGGAACCTAGTAATTAGTTTAATTCTCAGAGCTTGATGCTGAACGGTGGGTGCTAATCTCCACTCTACAATTAATCTTGCAGATTTATCAGTGCCTCTGTGATGAAGCACTAAGTCTGTGGGTTACATTCATCTGTCCCTGAAGAAAGAGACGGTGTTTCAATCACAAAGAGCCCTATTTCGTTTTATGGTCCTTTTTTACTTGGTGATCTCTGTTGAAGATATAAAGGACAACAGGGAGAGGAAAAATCCCTTCGCCCCAACCCTGTTAAATTTCATCTTCCTGTTGCCTCTTTTCTTCTCTGTAACCCATAATTGGGATATCTGGGTAGGGATTTCTTACTGCTCTCCACTGAAACAGCTAGAGCAGTCAGTGGGGTTGCTGTACATACTCAAGCTTTGTGCCTGATGTGGGGATGGTCTCAAAATTATTTCTTGCATTGCTGATGTGACATTAGGCATCACAGCAGCCAAAGAATACCGATTCTTCTACTTGGCAGGAGAACTGAAAAATTAGGTGGTGTAAAAAATCATCTTGGAGGAAACATGGATTCTCCTGTGAACCCAAAATCCTCTGAAAAATTTAATTTCACATCCAGCCAAAGTACTCACCTTAAGCCCTATCAAAATATTTTGAGTTACATGGGTGCTCAGTATTATTTTTTAGAAGTATGTCTATTTTCAAACAAAAATTTTGGTTTTGAATGAAAAGTTGGAAAAATGAAAACAAATTACTTTGTCCTTTCAGGAATGCAAAATCCTTTTGAAAAATTCCCACATAATTTCCTCTTGTACATGACTACATGTAGATTTTGACTAGATTTGTAGATTTTAACTGGATTTGTAGATTTTGACCTAATTTTACTAATGTTTTTGGTTTATTTCAGACTGTTTTTTAGCAGTTTCATCGAACATTTCTGTCCAGGTCTATTAATAAGTACAAGAACTTTCTCACCAGGAGTCCTTCATTCACAGCTTATTTTCTATTTTAATTTCAATTGTCACTGCCTCAAATTTTCTGGTTTTAGGTCCTGTGCTCTTTCACCAAATGTCCTACAAGATGATCACTGCTGAGTTTTCCTTGCAATGAAGGGGTTTTCCTTAGGTTTGACCTGCACTTCACAGGCACAAAATGAGGTGTGTAAAGTCTGGCACCTGCCCACCAGGACACCTGGGGCTATGCTGGCACTGGGGTTTAAGAGCTGTCCCAGCATCTGGCTAAATAATTATTTAATGGGGCCTTGCGACAGGCAGGAACGGAGTTCCTTCTGCAAACTTAAGCAACTTTTCCTTGTTTGTGTAAAGCTTAAGTACTCTGGGAAGAGGGATCTCAGAAAAGATAGCAGTGCTTTGCTTTGCCCAGCTTGCCCTAATGCACATCGGTATTTTCTGGGGAACCTCTACAGAAGGAGACAATGGAAGTGTGCAGATGGAGGTGTGCAAGCCTGCAGTTGTTTTAGCATTGCCACTGGCAGCAGTTCCCAAAGCAAATACCCAAGAGAGGTCGTGAATAAAGCACGTGCTTCCTGTTTTGCTGGTGTGGTAACTTCCTGGTTTTTGGTCTCTGGCTGCAACACAAACAGCGATGGAGATGCAGGGTGACCCCAGACAAGAGGGAAGGACTTCACACTGACACATGGCAGGTTTAGATTAGATATTAGGAAGAAATTCTTCCCTGTGAGGGTGATGAGGCACTGGCACAGACTGCCCAGAGAAGCTGTGGATGCCCCATCCCTGAAAGTGTTCAAGGCAGGTTGGATGGGGCTTTAGGCAGTATGATCTAGTGGGAGGTGTCCGTCCCATGGCAGAGAGGTTGGAATAAGATGATTTTCAAGGTCCCTTCCAACCTAAACCATTCTAGGATTCTATGATGTTAACATTGTGAAGGCGATAGACTGAAACAAGATGTAATTCACTGAGTGACTAGTCAGCAAAATTTTGCCTATGATTTCTTACTACTACAGTCTTTGTTTAACTTCTCTCCCTCTTAATTTTCAGGTGACTATGAACCCTTCTCTGCAGGGAGGACCAGAATTTCCAAGAGATGGGAGTAGAGGAGCATTTGGCTGAGGTTCTGCTGTGAGTGGAAGCTGCATCTGATGGGGCTGAGGTTGAGCAGTGGCTGGTTGAGGCATCTGTGGCTGCTTAAAAGGAGCCCCAGAGTTCATAGCAGAAGAAAGACAAAAATTTTTAGTTAAATGTCCCTGCTGCTTTATTTTCAGCAAAATCAAGACTTGGGTGCTTGTAACAGGCTTGGAGGAGTTCTTCCTTGGATCAGCAGGGATTACAGAGACTAACCTCCAGCAAGTTCCTCCTTACTGTAGCTGAGGCACATCACAGACCAACAGATTTGCTCATGCATTGTTTCAGGTTACTGCAGAGAAAAAATGTCCTATATTTTTCTTACAAGAGCATCAAGAAAGTTCCCCAACCCTTTGATAGGGGGAGGGTGGGAGAGGACGAAGAGGGAAAGGGAAAGAAGAGGGAGGGCAAGGAACCTGTTGGGTTGAGTGTGAGCATTGCTGTTCCAGGGGAAGCTGTTCTCAGGGATATTAAGAGGAACTTTATTTTTATTAACTGCTCTTTTCAGAAGAAATGGATAAATGGGACCTCAGGTGCATCATTAGATGAGAGGACAGCTCGTAAAATAAGTGGCTGGCAGAGAACTACCTTTCTAACAGCTTAACAAGGGTAGGCAGAAATAGGCTGGGGGACCAGAAATCTTTGATGCTGCTGTGTGTATTTATTATTTATTCTTCTGGCACAAATATAGCATCAAAGAATATCAAAACCAAAAAAGCCCATAAACTGCTGTCACTGGATTAGTCCTACATCTCTGTAACCATGGCATCATGTAGTAATGACAAGGAAAATCAGCAACAATGGGAAAAAAGCACCCAGTATTTATGACACTTGTGAGGGTGAGGCAGACTTCCTCGCTCTGGTGAGGATGCACGAGAAGGGATAAGAAAATCTGGGAGCATCTTGCTAGCCTGGGCATCTGTGAGGCTCAGCTGTGGTGGAAAATGCCACAAACAATGGAATTGCTCCCTTGGATGCAAGCCTATGTGATACATATAGAGGATTGAGGGTGGATCCCCCCCTAAAACACTTTCTGCCATTACAGGTCACCTCAAGCCCGACAGAACAGTGGGCTACAGGCCAGTGCTTGCCTGTAGCCAAGAGCGGAAATGGCTGCAAGTGTTTTAGGGGCTCTCCATGACTGTGACTCTGACTGTGACTGTGACTGTGACTGTGCTGGTGTTCATCTCTGGGGGTGTGGCACTGCCAGTCCTCACCCTCCATCTCTCAGGTTCATCCTATTTCAGTGCATTCCTTCCTTCCCCTCTGTGCTCCCTCTCTCTTTGGGCCACCGTCCCTGGGTCTGCAGCTGCTGCAGTGGGAAGCCCTCCCTGGTGGTTGTACAGAGCAGAGGACTGTGCTGACATGAGTAGTAAGGCCCGAGCTTAATACTGCACTGATTTTTTATTGGAAAATTAAATATATTCACTTTTTTCTGGAATACTTTGGCTGGACTGGAAATATTTCAAGTACCATCCGGGGATTAGGGAGCTTCTTTTAATCTGCTTTTGTTTTGTTTCTTTTTTTACATCTTTGCAGAAAAAGGAGTAAAAGCCTACTCCAAAATGTCCTCCATGGAGGGAGTGGGATTTGGCAGTGTCATGCAGTGATGCCAGTGAATAATGGGATGTGAGAACAGCACAGCCTGACTACCTCCCAGAGCCCCTTTGCAGAAGGGGTCAGACTTCTCCCGCAGACAGATTTGGGGCAGAAGTAACCAGCAGTCTCCAGCCACCCAGCTGGGAGCAAAGCTCAGGCTTGGGTCTGTTTGTGCTGCCCTGGATTTACCCAGTGGCACAGAGCAGAATCTCCAGTAAAACCTTGGAGCAGAGATTTTCACAGCTGCCTAATGGATCTAAAAATCTGATTTTTTCTAAAATAAGCAGCCCAGGCCTATAGTCACCATGTACATCTTGGCAGCAGAGTGCACAGTGGGTCCCTCCATGGCACAGCCAGTTAGCTGGAAAGTGAGAAACCCCAAGAAATCGAAATGTCTGTGATTCCTAGCTCCTCTCTATGTTCTCTTCTTGGTTACTTTGGCTTTTTCTCTCCTGGCAAGCCTCTCTCCCCAGCACTGCTGCAGCTCTGCCTGCCTGCAGCCATCCCAGCCCCAGGAACAGCCCTGCCTGTGCAGCGCTCTCTGGAGATGCCATTTCTCTCACAGGCATTCAGCCCATGGTGCATCACAAAAAAATATCCCCAGCAGAGTGAATGATGTCAGTAAGACTCTTGCCTTCCCTCCACCTCCCAGGGCTACTTTCTGCCTTGGCTACGAGCCTGCTGCATCTTTGTGTGGTTAATAAAAATAACCTAAAAGTACTCGGGAGCAGACAGAGCAATCCCAGAGACTCCAAACATCTAAGGGGCTTTGTTTCCAAGGCAACATCTTGTCTCCTAGCTGCAAAAGGCCACGGGAATGAAGGCAGCCTATGGAAAATGAATAGCTAAATGACAACAACAACAAAAAAATCTGATGGGGAGCATTTCAGAGAGGGAGGGGGGTTTGTAGGGGGGCCAATAAAGAGTGAAGCTGAGCAAGCCAAGAGTAGCTGCACAGAGCATGCAAAGGGACAGGGTGCAATTTATCTCATGAGAAGCTCAGTCCTGCCGCCATTGAAATGCAGAGCACCACTTCCACAGACTTAATGGGAGCAGGGGAGCTTGCACAAATCAGCTATTCTTTTCTTTCCCCCCTTTTTTAAGCTACAGTGTTTGAAGATTGGAGCTAGTTAAAAATAATCTATTGTCCAAGGCAGAGACTTTCCCGGTCCCAGGAGCTCCCCAGCCAGGGCTGCAGCTCACTATTGATTTTGGCCACCCCAGTTTCCCACTGCCAGACCTGCCTCCTCCCTCCACAGCTCAGGGCAGTGAGGCAGGCGGGAGGTGCCAGAGCACCAGAGCATCCCTCCAGCTCTTCCAGGAATGAAACATGTTTTCACCCATTTTCCAAGGTTTCCAGAACCGTGCTGTGTGTTAACATCTGTGTGCAGTCCAAGCTGCAGTCAGTTCTTTCACTACGGCTGCAAGGATGGCTTGGCTCTTACGGCCTTTTAAGCCAACTGCCTGGATAGCAGACTTGGAGCATCAGACATGGGGAAAGCACAGACCCTTCTGCCCCCCGTGTCCCACCCATGACACCCATGGCCCCTGTCCAACAGCACCCTCCCTTGAACAGGCCAGGCAGGCAGGCAGGTGTGGGGCTCCACCATGGTGCATCTAATGTGCAAGCTGCCCTTACGTAAGTGACTGCTGCAGTCAAATGCCCCCGGGATCATTTATAGGATTGATATCAGACAGGGAGGGGAGAGGCTCTCCAGCGCCAGCCGAGACGCCTGCCTGCAGATGCACTGCTCCTGTCTTTCCTCTCCCTTGTGTCTCATGGGAATGCCTAAAAGCTGAGCATCATGATGCCAAGTGAGCTGCCAGAGCTTTTCCTCTGTGTCCCAGGAGGTGGCACGGATGTCCTGGGAACATGAGAGGCATTGGGTCAGGAGCTCCTATGAGCTGGCTCTCAGCTCCTCAGCAGCACAATCTACACAGAGCTCCACCATGCCTGAAACGGGCTCCTGACACAAGGAGGGGAGGAGGAGGGAACCTGGGCATTTCCCTGGGGTGGCCAGGAGGGATTGAGGACATTGGGGTGTGCTGGTGCTGATCTCTGCCCTGGATGGGAGTCAGCCTCAGGCTCAAGCTCTCCCTCTCCTTTTCCTCAGAGACTCTTTGGGATGATGAACAACTCAACTACTGATGTCCTGCCTGATGTTAAAACATTTTATTTAACTAATGTCTTTTCTTTGTACCTTCTCTCAATCAATACCATGTGAGCAAGAGATTACCAGAGGGAAAGCTGATGTGAAATGTTCACCTCACACTTTTTTTTTCCCACCCTCTGCTGCGGGCAGAGCCAATCCATCCACATGGAAGGATGACTACTATTTATTATTCATCTTGGTATGCCGAGCAGAGCCTCTGTCTGAGCAAGTCTTGAGATGATGAGGTTTGCTTCTCACTCCTCCTCCTTGAAATGGTTTTAAATTTAGCTTAAGTTCAGGGAATTCCTCTGAAATTGCCCTGGAGAAGCAAGGCTGGAATTTGGTCCCTATAGCTCTGCCCAGAGCTGGAGGGCTGCCATGGAAAGCCTGCAGGGAAGCAGAGCTGGCCTGTCTGCTGCCACCACCACTCCCGATGGGCAGTGTGGGTGTGTGACCCTCCCTGACT
Organism: Corvus hawaiiensis; assembly: GCF_020740725.1. Taxonomy (NCBI): domain Eukaryota; kingdom Metazoa; phylum Chordata; class Aves; order Passeriformes; family Corvidae; genus Corvus; species Corvus hawaiiensis. The sequence continues at coordinate 8,644,189 of NC_063224.1, forward strand.
CGTGCAGAGCAGTCGGGTACATGCAGCACAGTGCTGGGAGGCACGGGCTGCTGGAAAAGCGGGGGACAACCAGTCTGACTAGTCACTCTGTTCCCCCTCTTCCCAGGGGACATTCAGTGGGGGGAAACCTGGGCAACAGGGAGCTCCTGGGGCTGGAGGATGGACCAGTAGGGATGCGACTTAAGAATCGGGAGAGCATGGGACTTGGATGTTTGTACCAAAACCACCACAGCCATTTTACCTTCACATCCCCATTTCATCCTTCTTGCAAGTACCCATCGAGAGTATTGTGCACCTGATAATTTTCTATCCTAAACTCCTTTGCCGTGTTCCTGGATCACCTTCCACTGCCATAACTTTCATTCCTACATGGCTGAACTTCACTTCTACATGAAATGATTCCAACAGATCACATCGAGTTTTCACTTGCAAATACCCTCTCTTGGACCACTTTCAAAGGACTCACCCCCACTTAACCATGACATGAATTGTGTGGTATTCTCTGTACAACTGGCTGTCAAAATAGTTCAAAATATTAATACAGGAGTGGGGATTTTCCCAGGTACTTGGTATTGACCTAACCTGATTCACACTGGGCTTGACTGTAAATTGTTAGCAACAGGAAACAATGAATGTTCCTGAAAATCCCATTGCTTGGACATGATGATAGAGAAAATAGACTTTGCAGGATACATTATTATTGGCTTGTTAAAAATTCGCACCTAGATGTCTTTAAAAATGCATCTGCTCAGGTCGTTAATGGCATTTGCATGGACAGTCTTGTCATTATGTCTGAATGAATAAATAGTATTTATTTATACTATAATAAATCTATAGAATAAATAAGAGATAAAATACAGCCAACTGTGTGGCTGTATTATCCTTCTTTGGAGTATTTGCTGGCAAATGTCTCATGTTTTAGTTTTTCAAGAGGCCTGAACAGGGGACAACACACCTGTTACCCTTGGTCCTAACATGACCAGGTGATAAGCATCTGCTGAGCAGTCAGGGCACTCCAACCCCCTCCTAAAAACCTGCCTGCCCCTTCATTTTCTGTGCCACCCTTCTGCTTCAGGTGGCTTAGCTCACTGACTTGGGCTCAACAGACACACACTCAGGCTGGCTTCCAGACCCTCAGCCAGGGATAGACAATACAGGCTTACATCTCCTCCACAGATAAAAACTGTCAAGCTTTCAACTTGCCTTTGATCTGATATCTTCAGAGTAATAGGTCAAACTGGAAATGCATTTCTAACCCGTGTCTGCCTACCAGAAGCAAGCTCTCCTTCACTCCTTGCCGCCCCTTGTGAGCCACAGCACGCAGTAATGAGGCCATTGATGGAGCAGTGGTATGTTCTTTTGTCCCTGCCAAAACCCTGCTCCCTCCTATACAACTCAACAAGATGTGAGGCCCTGGTGCTGCCAAGTGTCCTTTCAGCTGCCAAAGGAAAAGGAGCTAATCAAACGAGGAAAAGAGCTCAAGTACCAGGCTCCATTCCCAGCTCAAAGCCCGTGGATACAATACCCACCAGCTGGACCGGTCGGCTCCGAGCAGCTCCTGTTCTGCCCATCCTGGGGTGAGAGCTGTGGGCTCTGCTGCTCCTGGTCCACATTACTGCTGCCTCAGTTAGCCTGCGTTGGAAAGCTGCTGCATTAATCCCTCTCAAGGCACACCACAGCCTGTACTTGTTAGTCCTTTATTTTTTTAAAATTCTGTTCCGCAATGCCAGCTTCCTATCTCTCCCCTCCTCATTTCCCACATAAGGAGAAAAGCCTCATGCTGTGCCTTTCATGTCCCTCGGCCTGTCAGTGGACAGCACCTTTGAAATCATCTTTTTGGCCTCTGTTTCGAACTCTGCAACTCAAACACTTTCTCTGTAAGAAGTGGGAGGAGACTGTTGGTTTTCAGTATCAGTATTTGAAGCATCGTATGGGTCATTCTCCCAGAGTGCTGCTTGGTCAGTGATGCTCACAGAACTGGCTGGGCAAGTGGCTGTCAGCTGGCACCGCTGTGTTGGTTCTGCTGCTGCTCCACATCGAGTTACAGCAGATGAGGATGGGGTTTGTTTTTGGCCGCATCCTGATCTGCTTCTCCACAACATTCTTCCATCTCTTCATTTTTAGCACTGACATTAAGTATTTAGAGCATAAAATGACTAATTTGCCTCTGCAGCCGCTATGTTTTGAGGCCATTTGGGAATCACTGAAGTTATTTGCCACCTACAGCCCAGTGAGTTTTATAAAGGGATCATACGTTTCCATACTACTTCTTCCTTCCAACTGCTTATTTACCGCAGAGCCACCACTGTGACAATGGCTGGGGGGCAGCTGCTGCTGAGGTTAAATGTAGAGGTTATTGAACAGCCTGCTTACCACGCACAACAGTTTAGGATGGAAGGTGAAAATACTGCTTTGCCAAATGAATAACACCAAGTTATCTGTTTCAGCTGGAGCTGCTCCAGCGCTTTTGGCATTTCTAGAGCTGATGGACACCACAAAGAATATTTAAGGAGACAAAAAGTAATCTGCACGCTTTGGAGGTTGGCCACAGTGTCGCTGTAAATGCCTCTCTGCTCTTGTAAAAAATGCCACAGGCCCTTCAAAGGTCACAGGCGCTCAGCTGCTCAGGGTCACATCTCTCCTGCCAACATGGGGCCCCTCACATGAAAGAGAGAAGCAGGCCAGCTCTGAGGTGGAGAAGGATGTGGTATGCTCGGCAGCCCTGCATCCCTCCTCTGACGCTCTTCTCCCTCACTGGAAAGCCTGCCTGAGCAATCTATCCTTGGGTGCACTGATCCTGGCTTGGCCAGAGTTGCTGGAGGAGGGGGCAGCCTTAGCACTGCCATTCCAAACAATCCCAGGCTGATGATGTCACTGACATAGTGCTCATGAGACAGGGAACAATGCCATGGGGCTGAGCTCCCCAAACCCAGACACGGCAAATACACACAGGGCTGGTCAGTGTCAGCAATGGTGCTGGTGCCATATCACAGAGGGGTCAGCAAAGCCACTCCTGATGGACCTTTGGCTGCTCATGCTGGCCCAGTCTCACGGCTACCCTGTATGTCACTCATCTGCAGCACCAAGGTGCTGGGTCTTTGATGACCTTGCCCTGCTGTGATGTGAAGGTGCCACAGGAGCTTTCCAGCAGCTCTGCTCCCAGCCTCGACATGGGAGGTGAAGTTGGGGACATGCCACTTGTGGGCCCATGCTCCCTTCCATCACAGCCCATGATCCCTGTTGCTATGACACAGCCCACTGCGGGGCTGGGGCAGCCAGATGCCAATCAATCCCAAGCCCTCCCCTGGATCGAGTTTCCCCAAGACACGGACTCAGAGGATGGGTCGAGGGCTGGGATTGATTGGCATCTGGCTGCCCCAGCCCCGCAGTGGGCTGGGTCATAGCAACATCCATCCTTCTAAGCTGTGGTGTCAGGTGCTGGTGCCCTTCTGTGTCTGACACCTGTGCCCTGGACAAAACTTTGCTTGCTCTATGGGAGTGCTAATTGCCTTCTCCTCACCTTTGGCCATGCTACCTTCACCTGCCCATCTATAACCAAACCAGAGTTTGTGTGATGTGGTATCTTACCTGCTTTCACTGCACGCCAGCAAGTTTTCTTTCTCTTCTCCATTTCTATGAGAAGCTGTACAAAGCCTGCTCCAGCATTAGGACCTTGTCAAACAAGTGAGTAACACCCATGCACCACCTACCCCACCAAACTTCCCGTCCCACTGCTTCAGGCTAGCTTGATGGACTCATAACCTCACAAGCTTTTCCATTTTCATGTGAATGGTCCTCATCCCCCAGCTGGGGTAATGAACACTGGCAGGAATTTTCTGTGTTCGTAAATATTTCCCTGCTACTGTGAAGAGGCTGTTTTTCCCTTTCTTCATATCAGATGAAGATGGCTGCTCTGCCAGCTCACCATGTAAATTTCATAGCATTCCAGTACCTCTGTCCTACATAAATATGAATGTATTTCATGCAAGAGGAACCTGTTATTGAAGGAGCTGAATTGCTAAATCATTCAGAAGGTTATTATTTGAAGTACTTGCAGTCAATGGTGTCTTGGCGATTACAGCTCAAAAAGGGAGGGAGGGTGGAGGAAAAGAATGAGTGGGGATCATGGAAACCTCGTTAAATGAGGGAGCTTACGTACCGAGATCATCAAGGTATGAGCAGGGCATTGCCAACCAGCAGGTCCGGCCCCAGGAGGATGGGCCAGCTGCAAGCAGCTCTACAAATTATTCACTGGCAATTGCTTTCTTGCTGCTGCCCTGACTTATTTACACTCCAAAAGATTTCTGAAGTGTGTTTATTTAAGAAAGATAAATCCAGAGGCTCTGGAAGGGGAGGAGAGGTTTCCAAAGGAATCAGGCCCTGGCACGACACAATTCATTTCACTCATTAACCCCTCCTCACAAGGAACACACTAAGTGCTTATGCATTATGCATCATCAGGAAATTCTGATTTGATGGAGACTGAAAGTTAAAAGGCATTTCTGTGCTTTTCCTTGCTCCTCATTGTCATGCTGGAAGATGGAGAGATATTGTGGAGGTGGGGAAAACTGGGGGAGTGAGAGCCCCTGTACCCTGATACTGAGTGCCACAGTGCAGATGGGAAAAGCTTCACGGTTGCTGAAGGACATGTGTTCCCCTGATGTTAATGTCTCTTACCAAATTCAAACATTTCCACCCCCTTTAGTAAATTCCCTACTTTCTCTGAACAGTTTTGTGTTATCAGTACACAAACCCACCCAAATCCTCACCTTCAGCCCTGTTAAGAAATCTAGTTCTGGGTACTGCAAGAACGTGGAGAAGGCACAAGGTCCAAACAGAGACCTTGAACATTCCTAAGCTTGTAAACCAGCAGCTGGCAGACCTCAGAGTTTCTAAGCTGATTTCAGTCATTTAATTGATGATGCAACTGTAGATCTCTATATCTCCGTCCTTTACTTTTTACGGATTCATCTGTTCCTCAAGCAAATGTTTAAAATGAATTTGCTTTTTTACATCTGCAAGTTGCAAGTGTTGTATTTTAAGATGTGAGTCCAGTCTTTCGGAGGGCACAATTAGGTGGATGTTTATCTGTCCATAACAAGCTGGGTGCATATCACAGGTAGCTGTAAGGGATAAAAGCCTTTATACCCTGCAAGAGTGTCTTTTGGGAGCACGTGCCTCACAAACAGGAACCCCCACTAGCATTTTGGTCCATCACAGCCATCATTCTCCTGGTTCTGGTGCAAGGCATCTAAGACTTGCAGTCATCTAAGACTGATGCCTGGAGCAGCCCAGGCCTCTTGGGTTACCAGGGGATGACAATGCCATTTTATTTTGCTGTTGACCCAGCTCCAGATAAATGGTTGTTTTCCTTTGCTCCTCCACATGATGCTGTTCAGGCCTTTCCAACAGCAAAGGTTAGGACCCCATCTTGTTTCTACTTAGGTTCAGCTGCATGTATAATTCATATGAAGTGCTCACTCCCAGTGCTGCTGCTGGAAAGGCACCTCTGACACCACCGGCCTGGCCCCACTCTGGCACTTGAATAACATGTACTCATTTTTATGACGAGTGAAGGATGTCTTTCAAGAGTGCTTCTGAAAGTTCTGCTGAGCTGCTCAGAGTTCAGAATTTTGTTTTCTGGCAACGGGCTTTCACAGTCAGATACTCCTCATGCATTGCAACAGGATGAAGCTATTAAAAATACAATTTAATTTTGGTCTCTCTGCTGATCAGTCCAGTGGGAATTCTCACTTAATCAAACTTGAATGTTTTCCTTGTAAATTTCAGTAAAATCAGTAATTGGTCTGATAATTGAATTTTCAGATCATGTGTCAAAGGAATAATGGCATGCATGGGATAAGTAGCAGTCTGCCTCTGGAAGCCCAAACATCTGAAATGGAAAATTCTGCAGAATTTAGATAAAGATTTGAATATACTGCTGTGGAGCTAAGAATAGACCATATTATTTTTATCGCCAAAGGAAGCGGCAGAAATCACAGAGATCTTCAGAGACTAAAGATGCTCAGACAGTTATGCACAGGAATTGTGCTCATGGAGCTGATGTGGAAAGCTACTGACGTCTCAGCACAGGCACACTGGTCCCAGAGGGCCCCATGGACCAGGCAGCATTTCATGCAGAAGAGAAATGCCAGGCTTTTCCCTCCTGGAAGATACACTCAGGGTATCTTCCAAGTACCTAGGCAGAGTGGGGAGTAATGTGCCCATGGGGAGATGCCTTGTGCCCCAGCGGGTGTATCTCCTCTGCACTGAAGTCCCTGTGTGCTGCATTGTGTTCCATGTTTCCGAAGGAGGGCTTAATTTCAGAGATTCATTACTGTTTTCCCATTGAGTTATTCTCGAGGTCCATTCCTTAGTAGGAGCTGATTTCTAACTAGATTGGAGAATAAATGAAACAGCTAGTGAGAAAAATTCAAAACATCCTTTCAATTAAAAAGAAAATAAAATATAGGCTTCATTGACATAACACATGCCTGTGTTTCTCTGAAGTTCACATACTTTAAGAACTGTGCTCCTCTCTCCTGGGACCATGACGGCAACACTCAGTTTTTCCCGTACTTCAGATGCTTTCAAGCTTGGAAGCATTTCCAGAAGTACAATAAATGCCTGCTTTCAGCCCTTGTTTAATTATTCTTTCTTTTCTCCCAAACATGTTTCTTGTTGCTTCACTGACACTTTGCACCTTCTCCTCTAGTTCACCATCTCCCAAATTCAAGGTGACCATCTCCAATCCTGAAAAAGATATAGATGGAGGGGTCCTGTTTCCTCTCTCTCCCAGTTTGTACCTTTGTGCTTTGGTGAAATTGCTTCTGCTCACACTAAAATACAGGAGAGGAGAATGAGAGCCCATGAGCCCACTCCTGCTGAGTCTGTGTGACACCTTCTTCCATCAAGTCAAGGCTACGGGGATGTGTGAGATGAAGGCTGGAGCGTGCCCATCCGCAGGGGTAGGAGACAGATGCTGGGTGGGAAGCATGGCTGCAGCCCGCTCCGAGAGGCTCAGGTGCCAGATGAAGGATCTGCTTTCCTGGGAGGAACAGGCAGTGCCAAGCACATGCTGCATCCAGGACTCTCCCCTGCAGAGGAGAGGAGCAGGGGCTGTTCTCACACTGCCTACATGGGTGCCACCAGCCTCTTCAAGGAACTGCAGTCAGCACTTGAGAAGAGGGTGATCACTCATCGCTCTCATCAGCTTAGGTGTGGAGGGAGAGATGATGTTCACACTAATTCAGGCTTAATTTTTTTTTCTTTTTTGACATGAGATGTCTTATATGGCTTTGCCAATCCTATGTCCGTCAGAGCCAGCTGGATGCTGGGGTTTCTCCTCAGTGCCATGACAAGAACTTACGCTGGTTTTTGCAAAACAAATGTGCCAACAGATTTCAGCAGGTGGTTCTTCCCATGCCCTGTTTAGATAGTATTAGGTTCTCTCACTTCAGCAGTATCAAATGTCTGCACCAGCGTAATGGCAAAATATGCTCTTGTGCTTTATTCCTTAAATTTTAATTTTCCTCTCACTTCCATTTATCAGCTGAGCATTGCTATTGCTATGTAGCAAAAATTAAGATATTCAAGCTGTTTTGCTCAGCTTTTCATTGTCAAATATTCCAGCAGAACCACCTTCCCTGAAAATGGTGGATTTTGAAAAATCTGCATTTTTAGACACAAAATTACTTCAGGGAAATAAATAAAATTGGATAGAGTACATGTACTGGCATTAGCTCAGCTCCTTCCATCTCGGGGAAGGGGAGTTGTTTTAAAATTCAATCACTTGGATGTGCAGGAAAAAAAGGCTCTGATTTGTTTTGATGATTAAATGTCCAAAAATATCAGTTTCCTGTCCATCATTCAGAGTGTGTTTATGTCAGACAGCAAGATGAAGGAAAGTTTATCCTTGAACAGTAACTGAAGACCAAGAGACTGGCTACCTCCAGCTGCCATGGGCCACTTGCCACTGCTGGCCTTGGTGGTCATTTCCACATTACAACCAACCACTATGTCAAGGTTAAAGGCTTACGTACTTGTGAACACATTCATCTGCAGACACAGAAATCTGTAAGTAATTCCTTATTAATAGCTCCTACTGCTGTAAAGACCAGGAATTCTGTGCTAACTGATCCATCAGGCAGGTTTTGCTGACAGCATTTAAGTAGCAAAAGTGCTCTCACCTTGATGGTGAACATCCAAGTAGCACTGTGTGGTTTTGCTGTGGGGATAGGAAGCAATCCCTGGCTTCATCCTTCAGCATTACACTGGTGATGTTACCTACATGTTACTGGGAAGAAAACATGGTCCGTCTACTACATTTCAAGTGTGAGATGGGCAAAGAGAAGGGGCTCTGTAGTAGTTTAACAGTTCACAGCATCCTCAAAGGGTGACAGCCACACTGTAGGGCCAGGAGAGCTCTTGGGCTGCTCAGGTTCCCTGGTCACTGCTGGTACCAGGCATTGTGGGAGGAAAAGAAAGGGTGGTTGTGTGGCTCTGAGACATACATGGGGTGACTGTGAGATTGGCAGCCCCTTCTTTTCAAAGATGCTGATGAAAATCTAGCCTGAGAGGAATTTTCAAAAGGTAGGTAAAGCTATGGAGAAGTGGGTGGTTTGCAAGCAATGACGAAGAAGTGGTGGAGGGAAAGGGTGCTCTCAACAGTAAATTATTTTCCAGAGTCATATGTGTATGATCACACCCTGGGCAGCACCAGGGATGTGTCTGTACCCAGAGCCAGCTCTTCCCCCATGCACTTCACACAGCAACCATGCTTTTCCAAGAAAATGTCAGGGGAACATCCTGCTGTGATGGCCTAAGTTGCATTCATTCCTCATACATTCCTGGGGAGCCTGGTAAAGATAAGCCCTCCTAAGTCGGTGGTCAGCACATACACAGGGGAGCACTCTGCACTTCCATGGGGCAGCAGGCTCAGCGGCTGCCACGCAAACACACCTCACACGAAGCCAAAGCACTGAGCCCACCTTCCAGAACCCTGCAGGCTCACTGAAGGAATAGCAGTGGCAAAGGCAGATGAAGAAGCATCAACAAACTGACAGATGTTTCCAGTAGCAGCAAGTTGGACAGAGAGGTGTGGGATCCAGGAATCGTGTCTGTGGGCGAGCACACATCAGAGTCAGGTGGGCTGGGTAGCAGACCCTGTGCTCACAACCACTAGCAGCTACAGCAAGGCTCAGCCTGAAGATGGTCCGTCCACTATTTTGGGCCCAGTCTGTGGAGAAACTCTTTGTCAGGTGATTACACAGGCAGTACTCCTCATCTGCTAATGATGGTTAGCAGAGTCACATAAATGGAGAGACTGCTGTACCAAAAGGGCTTTTGTGCTGAGGGACTGAGGAGTGCAAGATTCTGAAGGGCTGAGCAGATGCAAGGAAAGCACCTCTCTGTTGTTGTCTAAGGTAAGTCAAGGGCTCTATGCACTGGAGAGGATACATCATGTTCAAATGTAGCAATTAGGGCTTCTGTTAGAAAATCCATACTCTGCTTTAAGGGACTTCTGACAAGCAATAACAGGAGATTAGCAGAGTACAGAGGGGCTCTGAAGCTCGTGACAGCAGACTTGTTCTCTTTAAGATGAAGCTGTTGATAGGCAACCAAGTTACAAGTTGGCAAGATACAGCTGATGTCTTCTCTTTCCCTTTGCTATTATCCTTGTCTTCTAACCCTTTTAGCCTTTAACTGCATGCAGTAGAGGCTCTAAAACAGTCACCTCTCTAAATCTGGAGAGGAAAAACTGCCCATTTTTAAAGGTTTACCCAAGTTATCTGTCCCTGGTCAATTCTGTCTGGAACCTGACTGCTCGTCTCCAGCCACCTGTTTGTCTGGAAGCAGCTTTGTGTCCTCTGAGCACAGAAGGACCCAAGTCATGGCTAAGAGACCAAGAATCTAAGTTTTAGACACTTTTCTTTGGGAGAGAAATAAGCTCTATTCACCTTCACAATAAAGGCTTTTCTAGGCTCTGGCTCAACTGCTTGGGTGTTGCAGCAGTGTAGGAGGAACTTCTGGTTTTAGGGTTCCTGCAACTGAGAGGAGTCAGGAGCTCAGCCATAGAGGAGAAGGAAACCCAAGAAGTGTGAAATCTAAGATCTCGTATTTCTTTTTAAGAAGTTCCTAAAGAAGTGGAAAATAGAAAACTGTACCATAAACTTGGAAGTTTGACCCTTGGGAACTCCTCTGACTTTGACTTCTAGATACATGTTTACCTCTTTGCAGCTTGTTTTTGCTCTGATTTGTACTATTCAGTGCTTTGTGTATGTGCTGTTTCCCTGCTCATCTTCTGGAAATGGGAAACTGACTTGCCACCCTAAGGCTATTCAGCAACCCACTGGTCAGCTCCAGCCACAAAACCTCTCCATCAGACAACCCCATGGTGGTGCCCAGTGTGCCAGTAGTAAGTGCCACAGGGAGCGTGCAGGAACAGCAGATTTCAATCTTGCTGTGCCCTAACTTCAGGCATTGTACAGTCTGAAAGCCCTCTTTAACTCACTTAAGCTTAACTGCACAAACCATAAAAGCTTCCACCTTTGCTCAGTGGCAGCTCTGGAACTGACTGATCCAAACCCTAAGTGCTCCCCAGCTCTTCCAGCGATATAGAGGACAGTGGATTTGGATTCAGGTATCGGAAGTTCCCAGCTGGCAAAACATAAAAGCTTGGAACTTTTAAAGTCTAATAGGCTACTCTCTTTCAATGCCTGTGTATGAAGGGTGTGAGGCTTATTACTTGTTGGTACTGAGTCACTGGGATGCAGAACTTGGACTGAAACACTGGGAAAGTTCACAGCTCCAAACTGACCTGACCCCTACGACTCAGGGGATGCCTGTGTAAGCACTATATGAAATGTAACTTTAAGGTCAGGTTCAAAACCTTAAGATTCCAGCACTGTGAGAAATAACTTGAACAAGTTTGGAGGAGAAACTTGCAAGAGTTTAGAGGACTAACAGGAAGTAGAGACTTGGCTAAAAGACACCCAGCATCTTTGAAGGCAGGAGAATCTCAGGATGTGGCAACTGAATGGGCAAATATTGCAACAGCCTCAGATACTTGGAGATTTTCCCACCCACTACCAGGCAGATGAGTTTGGAAACATTAGCAGTGACCTCTAGACCACCAAAATGGAGTGTTCTGTGGGACACCACTTACAGGGACAGATCCCTGAGGTGCTTCAAACCTCATTTCAAGTTCCTGGGCTAGTACAGCAAAAGAAAAAGGGAGTGGTAAAGTTGAGAGATGTGGAGGACAAAAGGCAGAGAGAAGGATACAAACCCAAGATAAATAAATATTGAGTACTGTCTCACTTCTGAGTTTTCTTCAATGTACAGAGCATACTCTGTTGGACTTTTTCTTTCCCTGCCAGCCTGGCATAAGCCCAAATTAAAACTAAAGGATATTTTTCACAGTGCAGGCTTTTTCCCACTGATCTCATACCATTACTGGTATTGAACATGGGTAGCTAATATAATCAAGAAAGTAAGCACTAGAGTGAAGCTTGGAGTAAAGATCAGGAAAGCAAAGGTTATGGGATGTAGGAATAGTCACTGGATACTTGGACAGCTTGACATGATTGACCTCACGGGGAAGAAAAACTTAGAAGAGAAGCTATAGGGTGTTACGGGAAAAGAAATAGCAAAGGAGGTTTATTGTCTGCTTGCACACATGCACAGCATTAGGTGAAAACACAGAAATTGAGACTGCATACCTCACTATTGGTTACGGGTCAGGCTGTCACCTCACATTAAATCATCTTACTCAACAAGCAAAATCTCTTGCTGGGTAACTTTTCCCCAAATGCTCAGGTTTTCCTTCAACAGTAACTTTTTCCTACAACAGTAACTTCCCGCTTGAGGAAAAGCTGATGTTTATGATTACACTTCCAAATGCCAAAGTTCCCCAAGAAACAAAACAGACCTGCGATTACCTGACAAGTATACTATTTTAAAATCTCTTGCGGGGAAAAAAATCGATGGTTGGGCAAAAGTATACATAAATAGCAGTCAGCTTGGTGTCATTATCCCAAATACAAAAAAACATTTGGGGACGTCTTTTATGTGCTGAATATTTCATTCAGTCCTGCAGTGCAGTGACTCCCTAAACCTTCTCAAGCTGAGCTCTGCTTTTGAGGCTCTAATTTGCTGTTGCCATGACATTGTTAATGTCTGAATTGCTTTTTTTAACCACTTTTTTCCTTTTTTTCAATCTCTTGCAGAGGCATTCTGAAATAGTGGGCATGAGCTGATCTTGTGGAACAGCCTGCATGTCCTCAAAAATAACAGAAGCGTGTTCGTCTTTACAAGCTTTTTGGCTGATAGAGTCCTGATGGATGGATAATCACAATCCTGATGAATGATAGCTTTTTAATTGGAGAAACCACAAAGAACATATCTGACCTAATTGAGATAATTTTGGCTTCGGTGGGGGGGAGAAGGGGGAGGGGCTATTTAATCTCTGTTTTTTTCTTAAATAGTGACAATCAGAAAAAAATGTTATTAAAAAGAAGAAATATCCTTGTTCTCTTATGCTTAATTGGGCTTCCAGAGTGAGTAGAATGTACAGGATAACATTAAGTTTCTCAGTAGTGAGTTTATCAACATATATGCTTCCCAGATCCAAATGAGAATGGAAAAAATCTCTGTCAAGGTCAACCTTAGCAGAATGGCATTACTTGCTCAGGAACATTTTTTTGCAGGAGATGTACTTCCTTTAATGGGGTAATACCTTCCAGTTGCCTGGCTTCTTAATAACACAGCAGCATTTGCTGTCCAAGGGTTTAAAGAGGATGTTTTCAGTTGTTCTGAAGAATAGATTAGCTCAGCTCAGCCTCCCTGGGCTTCAAGTCTTCCCTCTCTCTGATCAGGCGACCTGGATATGCCCATCCTGCAGCCTGTCCCTCTGAGACGCAGATGGCAGCAAATGCTCCCGTTTCCCCTGTAACAGCAGCTACCCCAGACTGGCAAATACCCCTCTGCCAGGGAGGGTGAAGAGATGGAGCTCAGGCTGTCTCTGCTGCTTTCTTGAGGGGCAGATCTCAAGAGCCTTCTGAGCCTAAAGCTGAAGTGACTCATCTGAGGTCACCTGCTGTCAGCTCCTCAGGGCAAATGCATCCAGTACTAGTCCCAGTTCCTGTCCCAGCATGAGCCTGAGATAGACTCCAAAGAGGAAAAGGTGGAAAAGGAAGAGACAATCCCCTGTCATCAGTATTCTGTCTTTGGGGTATGTCTCTGACTACCAAGGCTAGAGAAGTGGGAAATGTTTAATGAGGGTCCAAACTTTTAAAAAAATTACCAAGCTTGACAGAATGGACAGCATATTCTTAGTCATATAATTTAGTTTTAGGTTGCCCTGTGAGGAGCAGGATGTTGGATATGATGAGCCTTATGGGTCCCTTCCAGCTGATACTCTGTGATTCTCTGATCCTCTAAAGGCACTATTAGGAGTGTAAATGAAACTTAAGCAAATGTCATGACACAGAGGACAGGCAGGAGGGTGATGATAGTGCTCAGAGAGATGTCCTTAGCTGTCAGATGTGGGCCCTGCCAGCTCCCAGGAAGGGACTGATACTGGGACACTGGTAGATCCCATGCTCGTGTACTGGGCTGTACTGTAACACAATAGCATGTGCAGTAGTGATGCCTCTTAATGGCACTGGTTTAAATTCTGATATATCAAGCAGAGATCCAAACCAGTTGCTCCCAAATTTTAACTCTAACAGGAGAGATGGTGCTTCCTCAATGCCTCAGCCAGATGTAGTTGGTGTCTTTTCTGTTTGATCTCTGCTGGGTGGCTCCATCCTGGGCAATTTCTTGAGCAAAGACTCCTGACTCCTTTCTCAGTAGGACTTTCTCAAGTCAATGATAAAATTCCTAT